>NW_026712225.1:0-452467 GCF_030504385.1 Musca domestica | reverse complement strand
AATCCATTTCAGAGCAATTAGAGTCGATCCACGAATTTTCCGAGGAAAGTCAGGATATACGCGGGTTGGGGGGTTCTGGTGGACCGTGCAATCTCCGAAATAACTACGTTATGCAAATTCTCGTGTATTTTACATGGAAACGTTAATTTTTCTAGATGACACCCAAAACGGTTCTGAAATGGATTTATGATTACGACTTAGAAAGGAGTATGCTATTGTTTCTATCTTGGACATTGTAATATTTTTAGTAAACATAGATCGAGTTCTAAGCTTGGGACTAAAGTTCATTAAAATCATATATCTCATGTAAAGCGAAGAGCATTTCTATAAGGCAAAGACCAGGGCGTAGGTGGACGAAGTCGTTCTAGACCACCTAAACCTTTTCAAAAATTTTCTGAATAATCAATAATAATAACTTTTGGAAATGTAAATCAGTATCCGATTTCCGCATATCCAAATATTTTTCAATATTAGATCTAGTCCAAATGATGGGATATACAGATTTTCTCCCTATGGAAAATAGTGGAGCCATTTATGAGATTAAATGGCAAGGGGAACATCCTATTAGCCCAAAACTTTGATTATAATAAATTTTTTTATCATATTTATTTCAAGTTTGTTAACATTTAAAAGCATAGGCCGATTATTTTTTGAGAATTTCCAAAAATTGTCGTCAACGACCAGTTCTTTTATGTGAATTTTATGAGTAGGAACTTTGAAAATCTACAATTTTACGATATCGTTATATGGAAGCCATTCCTGGACCTAAATTTAAAGAGGGATTCTATTATTATGATTTCGAATTATTAATCGCACTGACTTATAAACCTAATAATTGACTTATACTGTACAATTTTCCAACGAATTTTCCAAAAAGACCTATGTTGAGCATTTTTTTCAGCATAAGGTTTTACATACTCTAACTGCCTTATAACATCGCATTTATGTGGAAATATCGAAAATCTGCATCCTTATATGGGGGCTACACCCAATCGTCTACACCTTAAATTTGCTGTTTTCAACAGCTGAGGATTTGTTTTAGTTAGAATTGATTGTTTATTTTGAATTTTCAAAGAAGATTTGAATTTGAAATTGGTAAAGCATTGCATTTTTTGACATGTATGACCAAATCAATTGGTTTCACAATCTATTACGAAAAGTCGACTTTGCTACATGTACCATATTCGAATATATAAAAAGAGGCGTTGAAATTCGACTTAAGTATCCTTATTTAGGGACTTTCACTTTTCACTTATGGCGTAGGTAATGAAGTACAACATAATAATCCATCAAACATTTGGGCGCCACATAAACCGAATTGCCCATTACTACGTTTTGTGAACAAACTACCTTTTCCATTACCAGTAGCATAGAAAAATATTCGATCCCGAATGAGAATCAACTACGCTTACATAAATTTTTACATTTTTTAACAGAAAATCCATGCCTGTTAACCATAAAGAAGCAAATATTTTAGATAGATATAAGATAATGCAGAATTTGCAAGACTACCATCTTATTTTTACTTTTTACTTCTTTAACGTTTCTGAAAAAAGCATTTCCCCCAGAGTGTATTTCAAAAAATTAAATATTCTACTGGCTTTGTCATTGAAAACATATGGAAAAAAAAATAATAACTTTATCATTACCCAATCATGAGTAACGACGACAGCACATGGTGTGCGTTCATTTCACATTAAACCCTTGTAAAATCGACCTATTAGATTTGTATGTAGTTACAACTTTCCTTAAATGGTCAGAAGGCGTTAGACAGTTCTTGTTTCCAGAGATATTACAATTTTGGTCGATTGTCGCCATTAAGTTTAAATAGGGGTAGCAACAAATTTAAACGGCAACCCTGCTTTGATTAGCACAACAAAAAAGCTTGCCTTATACTAACTCCATTATACTAAATAAAGCTTCTGATGAACTTGGATAAAATTGTAAACAATGACTAACACCACATAAAAAGCTTGAACACAAAAAAATATATATTCTTTACAAACCATATTTTCCCGGTGAAAGCTTCTTCAATGTGCTCAGTCAGTTTACGAACAACACAAAGTTTTCATTTTAACCTAAAATATACTTTTTAAAATTCAATGCTATAAAACATAATTAAAATTCACCTTCTTTTTGTTGTTCTTACAGAATATCCACCAATCCTGATACCGAGGTTGACATCAACAACGAAGAGGATGCGTAGCCATTACTCGGTGGCACCGCCGAAATGGAAGATTGCAGCAGCAGTAACAGCGATTCAAATGATGAAGATTTTCAAAATTTCCATCAAAACCAATACAGATGTGATGTTGAGGTCCATCCCATTTTCCATTCCAGCCATGGAGATGACAACGACCACTGCAGCGTTCTTAGCTAACATCAACCGAATTGACACTCAGACAATATTCCAATCAAAATTCGTAGAAAGACATAGTTTTTGTTTTTATTATTTGAAAATATCATTGTTGTATAGAAAGAAGATCTATGTAGATCGGAAATCATGTTAGGAATTTTCATATCACCAAAGTTAAAAAAAAAAACAAACACAGACATACACACACACAGAACAGCTCTCATGTAACATAGAATAAATAAGAGTTAAATGTTAATCCTTAAGCCATTGGAGTCGGAGGTGGTGATGGTGTTGAATAAAGAAAAAATTGTAATTTTTATATATACTATCAAAAGTTCGAGTTTTAAAAATTGTACATTGTTTTGAAAACCGCCCATTGACTTGAGGTTAATTTAATAAATACTTAAGTAGTCTAATTGAAAATTAGGGAAAAAATACAATGAATATAGCAAACGACTCCATGTTATTATTAAAAAAAGTATTTTGAAATTTGTTGAAAGTATTGAAACTTTAGGATTTGAAAAGGATTTGAAAAAATTTGTAAAATGTTTTAAAAATGTTATCAGGAGAAAACAAAATTGAAAAAAATTATAAAAAAAAGTATTTTTGAAAATTGTCTTAAAAAGATTATTTGGCCATAATTTCATTTGAAATTTTATATTTAAATTTATGCACATAAATGAAAACATTTATTTTTGTAAAAAATGAGTTCTTTTGGGATTATCTAATGTTCCTGTTATTTGTTAATAATTAACAAAACAGCTGATTCTTTTAATCAGCTGATCCTAACCAAATTACATTTCAAAGAAATGGATTTACTGCCACAAGTTACTTATTAAAATGATAATTTTTCAAAATCTTTTGGAGTCTATTGCATTATATTCATTGTTTTTTTGTTTCCTCATACCATTTTGTATTATAATTGGATCTATCGAAATGATCTTAAAATAATGCCTACAATTATATATTTTTTGTTATGAAATTATAATTGAAATGTGCAATATTCAATGGATCAATTTTTTAATAGCTAATGTACAAACAAGGCAAATGTTTTTTAAAAGGTTTATCAATAGTGTTTATTTTTTTCTAAAAAAAAATGTTTATTTTTGCTCTCTGTTTAATATGAGTATGTATACTTTTACAATATTTTTTTTTCTTTTAACTTTCAATACTCTTCCATTTTCCGAATATTGTTCTTCAATAAAATGCTGCATTATAATATTTTAAAAAATTGTTTTCTATAAAAAAAAAAACTTTTGATTTATTCCCACCATAAAGTTCTACAAAAACTCCTTATAGGAAATGGGTTTAGACGATAAATCGATAAGTTAAATGAAATTGACACTTGATTTTTATAAACAAGTAGAGGGCGCATGTACGGCCCAATCGAGCTTTTTACTTTCTGTCATAGGAAAACCAATTTAATCAAATTCGTTGGCTTCAAAATACTAAGATTGGAATTTGCTATGAGCGCTATTACAATTTAAAAAAGTAACAAGGAAAAAAGCAGCTAAGTTCCCCCACCATTTAGAAGGCACTTGTAAAAATTTAAAAAAAAAGCCCGCATGGGGCTATACGAAGACATGAACGAAATTTTTGAGCATATGCTTGTAGAATCCGTTACGAACTTTGAGTACGAAATTTGAAACAATTCGGGTGAATGATGTCGTTAAAATCATCAAAATACCGAATATTCGGAGGTTCCGTTATATGGGGGCTATACGAAAACGTGAATCAACATGGCCCATTTACGAACTTAGCCAAACTTCTGGCAAGTACACATATAAGCACCATAATTCGGTCTCCACCATTTGAAAAACACTTGCACAATGTAAAAAATTCCTCTTTAATTTTCTATGGGCTATACGACAACGTGGATCTCTACAGGCCAATTATCTGCCAGAAAGGTGATGCCTATTACGATCTCCAAGTTTGTGATAAGTTCTGTTGAAAAATGTAGCTAAAATCATCAAACTACCGAATATTGGGAGGTACCGTTATTTGGGGCCTTTATGAAGGCGTGGATCTGTGCCGGAAATTTTCTGGCATTGAAGCTAATACCCATCAAAAACTCCAACAAGAAATTTGGAAAAAATCCAGTGAAAATTGTGACACAAATCAACAACAACAATCTATACCAAAATTTGGAACCTATATGGACAGTTCTCTGAAGGATGTTTCTTATACTCTGGGAAACATAATCCCGATTTGAAGTAAATTCGGTTTGTAATTGTGCCTGAAACACCCAAAAACCCGACATCTGTATCTACATTTGACAAATTTTACGAAGATTTCAAAATATCAAACTGCAATTGGAAAATTGATCAGGACATTTTAAACAGCTAAATTATCTCTTAATAGGAATACGATATCCCAAATACAAACCGATTTGTGGTTGAAACTTTCCAAATACAGAAATATAGAATCGAATATTTAATCTATATTGGAAATATTTTGCAGGAAGGGTTAATCTCTTCTCTGAGATCCTGTAATTGCCAAATAAGAACTAAATGGTCTGAATCTGCATCTGAAACCTGTAAAATATATTAAATGCAGACCGTCACCGGTCTATATAGTGAAGCTACAATGAAAAGTTTTGCAAAGGGAGGACATACCTAGTAAACATCAAATAAAAACACTTGAAACTTGTAGCAGGAATCTGTAAAATCAGGATAGAACCATTAATTGTGCCTACATCTAAACTTGAATCCATATAAACATCATAGGATTGCTATAAATGTACCCAGCATAAACAGCCATTACCAAGTAATGGCAGGCGTACCTAAATACAAATTATCCAATTAACCATTATGTTTTAATTTAACCCATAATTTAATTCTATGGCCAAAAAGAGGCGACACATGAGTGGCAAAAATTGTCTGTGTTTTCAGAATGACAGTTTCTTTTTACATGTCATAGTATTTTATTATATTTTTCCTTCGTTTGGTGATCCTGAATCACGAACTTTCAACCTTCGGATGCGTACACTCTGTACAAACGTCATTATTTTACTTTGGTACGAAAGGTCAGGTATTTGACTTTGGCTTTTTACAGGACTGACTCGTTACTATGTGACTTTTTAATGCAAAATGTTTGTAGGTGTCATTCCAATGTAGTGTTGGAAGTGTCGCAAAGTAATCTCCATATCAGAAATGTCATAAATTTTACGATTATTCGTAAAGTATTTATACAAGGTGGCGGTAAAAGTAATCCTCCTATCAGAAAATGTTGCAAATTTACGGTTGGCCTCTAATGTCTTAATTACAGCCAAAAAAACATCGGAATGTCTGTCAAGTGCATATGAATGTACTTGATTTGCAAAATTTTCTGAATGTTTTTCGAGAACTTGTTACAATATTTGGACGTGAGAGGGAAATACATCTCTGTAAACTTGCTGAGTAATATCACACCTATTGTAAGAAAGAACTTGTCCCGCAAGAACTTAAAAACTCTCAGAAAAAGATTTGTCATAATTTATCTTTAGGAGTCGCTCTCCTTTGCAGAGCTTTCTATTTTTCCAATTTCCAACAATTCTTACGAATTTGTGGTTAACCAGACAAACATAGTAAAGGCTGTGACAAAAAAGTTCCCCTATATTGAAGTTTGTATTCCTCTATTGTAGTTACCTATCGATTAATAAAACATCTGAAAACATTTAATCAAACTGCTATGCGGTTAACTGAGTCTATAATCTGTTGTAACTTTTAATAATTTCTTATCAATAATAATTTTAAGTATAGATTTTATTTAAGTTTTTAAATTGTAATGGATATTTGAATATATAAAATAAACATGTATTTGTAAATAAACAGGAATCTATAAAAATAATGATTTTATTTTTTACATCTTAAACGAGATTAGCCCAGAGGGGCTCTGCGATGGGAGTCTAACGTCGAATAATAAAAAATAATAAAAAAAACAAAAGATATTTAGAAATATTAAGATATAGCAAGTTGTAAAGCATCGCTGACTTGTTTCGAAAGTTATGACAGGTTAAAGTATTGAAAATAGTGGGTAACAGAAGAAATGGTCCGATCTCTACCATCTTTATAACAGATCTTGTGTTGATGAAAATACTGAAATGTACAAAGTCTGTATGGAATTAAATGTTAATTAGGCGTTTTATGAGTTTCATGAACATTCAAAATTTCGACACTTTTGTGGAGGAGGTACCAAAAGGAGTGGACCGATATATTCCATCTTTACACCAGATCTTGGATTAATAAAAAATATTATGATGTGTGTAATTTAAAGACAATCGGACACTTACATAACATTTGATAAAAGTTATAATTATTCAAATTTTGAACCTTTTTGGGGAAGGTACTTGGTGGAGTGGACCGATATGGTCCATTTTCACACCAGACCTAGCACTGATTTTATTAAATATTAGGATAGGCAAAGTTGGAGTAAAATCGGACTACTCTTTCTCCTTCTCTCTTCTTTTTGGAAATGTTGAACTTTTGTGGGGAGGGTACCAAAAGGAATGGACCGATATTACCTATCTCCGAACTCGATCTAAATTTGATAATAATATTACGATGTAACAAGTTTGGACCACAGCACATACTCCCTTCGAGAGTGCGCACCAGCCAGCCAGACCGCGGACGGATATCGCTAGATTAACTCCAAATGTCCTGAAACGGATTTGGTATAAAGAGACCTAGGG
The DNA here is from genome assembly GCF_030504385.1 of Musca domestica. Taxonomy (NCBI): domain Eukaryota; kingdom Metazoa; phylum Arthropoda; class Insecta; order Diptera; family Muscidae; genus Musca; species Musca domestica. Next base: position 445,442 of record NW_026712225.1, on the reverse strand, counting down.
CCTAAAACCGTAATTTCGATGAGGCATGTTTTGGCCGTATCAAATTATATACCCTCTCTAGCCATATAGCTGAGGGTATAAAAGATGTCTTAAATAACTCCTAAAGGAAATATTTTTAAGAAATGTTTAAAGGCACTGATGAGAATCCAAAAAAATAGATTTTCTCTGCCAGTTCTCTTTTCTGATTAATTCTAATAAATAAAAACAAGTAACTCTTCAATGATGTCTGAACAACAACTGAGAGTATGTTCAATGATCCAAAGTCATTGTTTTGTATTAAATACAATTGTATTGAATTTATCTGGTGGCACGTTTCGATCTGGCGGAGTTGTTCTCGTAAACATTCATTTGAAAAAAAAATAATATTTCCACGTGCAACAAAACGTAAACAGTTTTAAAGCGATTGCAAATGGAAATATAAATCATAATTCAGCAATTAATAATGAATAACTTATATCATCTTATTATCTTTTATAATCATATATCAGGTCTTGAGGTTATTCATTGATTAAATATTAAGCTTGGCGGAATATATATGATCTATTACTCTTTCGTAGTACGACACAATTTTCGTTCATTTCAAATAAATCTCCCTAACTCAATCCTAAAACAAAGAGTACAATTAAGAGAGAATTGCAATTCTTTGCAAATGAATTGATTATGAAAAACACGAACTCTATGTAAGAATGTGAGAAGAAGTTTCGCCTTTTAAAATACATATTACACGGGAACTACAAGGCGCCCATTTAATGTGACTCAAAAACCCTTTAGAATAAAAAAAACACAATGCACGTTTTGCAATCTTAACGGAAAACTAAGTGAATGCATTAATTTTCTATCTGAATTGGGTGGTTAAGCATTCCTTCGAAGTTAATAAGATTAATTTACTAATTCTTAATTGCACAGATTCAATCGGCTTTTTACACAACTACAACGGCGTAACAAAGTTACCCAGCTAAGCGAACTATTAGAGTTCAGAATGAGAATGGATCCAAGAGTTTACTAAAAGACAAGCCTACTAAAGGACAGCGAGAGATCAAAATGGTATCTTCTATTGTGGGGAATTGGCTGGAAAAGTGGATGCCAGAGAGAAGATTAAGCCTTAAGGCCGGATTAAGTCCAAGTACCATCATCTTGCTTGATACTGTATTGGGGGATCTTGGGCAGTATTAAAAAAAAAACTGGCAACATCATTAGATGCACTGAAACTAACCTAAAGGTGAAGGCAGCAAAAACTTGTTCTATGTATTCTCAACTTAAGTCCCATGCTAAACAGTCAGTTCAGTCTTGTGCTTATTGGAGACTGCCTTATAAGCATTCAAATCCGTACATGAAGCATCGTTCTTCTGGCTTTATTTATGATTTCCTTGTTACGGCTTCAATAGTAAATGTGATGGGTGTTAGTATCGCATCCAATCATGCTCCGAAATGCTTGCTCGAATTCGAGTAGAGGGCGAAAATCGCTGGAATTCAGAGAAAAAAACTTTTGGGAGTGAAATTCTCCCGAAATCGAGCTGATTCTACTCTTATCGAGCTTCTTTTTATTTTTTGTCATACCGTTGTAGTATGTGTAGGAATGTGCATTTACTTAATTAAGGAGACTTTTTAACTTGGGGGCTTCGACAGTGATAATAACGACAATAACTACCCAGAGTTGTATGTGATGTGGGAAGGTTGGGGTGATTCCTAAAGTAAAGTATCTATCTCCTACAGAGACGTTAAGCCAAATTTACTCCTGGAGTAAACGCTTACTCTATTTCGAGCATTTCGAATCCCATTACAGTTTTTAAACAGAAGTCACCTGGAGTAAACTTTGTATAAAACTCACACTCTTTGGCAATACCCGTTCGGGAGTATTATTCACTCGTGAGTAAAATCGAAAAAAAGTGAGCTCTGGTATTAGAGTATTTGGAACAAACAGATGCTGAACTTTCTCCATTTATAGAGTGAAATTCGTGTACCATTGGAACAATGTGCGGAGCCAGACCATTAAAAAATAGGGCTTCTGAAATGTGATGATATTGGTGTTCAGATTCCATGGAAATACTACAGAGTTTTGCTAAAATTACCAGAAGTACAAAAAAAGAAGCTGTAAGTTTGGTCGGACAGAACTTTGAATACCCTCTACGATTTCGAACAAATTTGGCAATTCTGGCAAAATAAAATCTGTTAAAAAATGTCAAAGTCAAATGCGAAACTTGAAAAAAAAAATTAAATTGAATTTCAAATACCAAACATTTTCGGTGAATTCTGGGTGAGATGAAAAAACTGCAACCAACTTCAGACTGCTGTCATTTCTAAGCCACTCGAAGTCAAGGAAGAGGACGGAAGAAAACAGCAACATCCGCAGAAATAGTTCGAAAAGTAAAGAATCGATTTAATCGAAACCCGCGAAACGTCGCAATTGCCGAAAAATGGCTCATGAGCTGAACATATCCCAATATTCCATTCGGCAAATATTGAAAAATGAGCCATTGAAATTCCAAAAGTGCAAGAACTTACACCGCAACAGAAAGAAAATAGACTCAAAAGAGCTAAAGAGTTGCTTCGCTTGGCCGAAAGTGGTGAACTGCCGAATTTGGTTTTCCTCCGATGAAGAAACATTAGTTGCCAGCAGTTTGTAAACAAACAAAATGATCGTGTTTACTTGCCAAATAGGTCAGCTGAATATGTGCACCTTCGATTGGCCACCAGAACTCAAGCGCCGGCCATGGTGATGGTGTGGGCCGCCATAACAGCCAATGGTCGATCTCCGCTCGTATTAACGCCGTATTAACCGTGGTATCAGAACAAATGCCGAATATTATCGCGAAAATATTCTGGAAGGTGTATTAAAGCCTTGGACACGCAAACATTTTGGCCGCAGACCTTGAACATTCCAATAGGACTTAGCAACATCGCACTCAGCACGCGCCATCCAAGAATGGTTACAAAATGAGATACTTCGCTTCATTTCCAGCGCACAATGGCCACCAAAATCTCCGGATACCAATCTGTTGGGCTAATGTGCCTGGAGTATTTTGGAAAGCAAAGTTGGCTCTAAATAATACCAAAGTGTCGATCACCTCAAGCAAGCGCTTCGCCGGGAATGGGCCAAAATACCGCAGAGCAACATTCTTTTATTGACCGTTTGAAGGCCATATTCGTGCCAAAGGTGATCAATTCGAACAAATCTAAACTTATTCTAATATTTGATGCTATTTCCGACATTTTTTGCTTTCATTCAATAAAATTCAAAAACAAAAAATGTAAAATTATGGCGTTTGGCTTTGTTGCATTTTTTATCTCGCTTAAATAACCAAAATACCGAAAATAGAGACCACTTTCAATACCAAAAGTCCTGCAGACATAACATCACTAAATCGACATAGAATTTTATGCTGATCAAGAATATATACTATGTGGGGTCTAAAATATATATTTGAGGTTTTAAAACCAAAATGACAAACTTAATATACCCTCCATACTATGGTGGAGGATATAAAAATATGAAAAAAGCTATTGAAAAAAGCCAAAGTGTAAAGAAATATGTATTAAAACTGAATGTTTCTTTTGACATTTGTCCTATGTGTGACATTTGGTTTGCTGGGTAGCAAATTTACATAAGTACACATGAGCTTTACGAATTTAAAGCTTAATACCTGAAATCACTAAATACACATTTGAGTGTAGATTCCATGGACTTAAGCTCTTTTAATTCTCAACGCGGTAAAAATGCTCTCACATAACATCCGTCCACACTTAACTTAATAGGTTTTTAATTGACCTTTAAAGTATAATTTATTAAGTAGAACATTTTAAGATTTCTATAAAAAGAAAGGAAGTTCTGAAACATTTTCAAGTTTATTTCGATCGTTAAACGGACAAAGAATAACTTTTAAAATATTACAAACTATAAGATAAAATACTAAAAAATAGAAAATGTATTTTAAAACATTGTTATCGATAAGTTTTGTTGTGTGTTTTATAGTCGGTTCAAATGCCGGAGATTTACGTGAGTGAAAATTTTAGGGAATTCCGAAAGGAAAACCGGCCGAGAGTTTCCCATTTTCCAACGATCATAATGACAGATCAGCATTGGCAAAATATCTCAAATTGTGACTAAAAATATTAAAAATATCCTGACAAATTATTTTAGATGTAAACTAAAGCTTGAAATTATATGGAGGATGTTGGAGTTATATAGAAATTGGTTCAAAAGTCTAATTCGTTCGAAAAGACTTCAATAAATTCTGGTATAAATCATAGCCTACTTTCTCCTAAAAACGAGGACAAGTCATAAATAAGCTCAAAACTCTACTTTCGAATAGTGGCCGTTTAAAATTGGAAAGGTTATAAGTCGAGAAGTTGACCTCAAACAATCACTAAATTGAGAACATAGCTATAGAAGATGATGAATCACCAATTATATCGATAAACTTTATCATTTTTTCCAAATTTCAGCCTCCGACATAGCCAAATGCAAAATTGCCGACAACGAATGCGTTGGCAAAAAGACCATGGAAGTTCTGCAAAAATACTCCAATGGCAATCCCGACTTTGGTATGCCCAAAATATCCGGGTTACAACTGAAGAACATTACAGTGGCCCGAGCCTCTAACAAATCTCCGATACAGTTGAATTTTAAATTTATTCAATTAACCAGTCAGGGTCTTGAGGATTCAATAATCGTGAATACTTCGGGTTGGACAAAGTCTCCCAAGAATCTCGAAGCAAATCTCATATTGCCCAAGTTGGTTATCAATGGCGATTATGAAACAGATGGTCGCATTTTACTTCTGGCGCTCGATGGCAAAGGTACGGGGTATTTTGAAATGACCGACAATCAGGTGAACATCAAAGCCAAGGTGGTATTAGAAAAGCGTAGCGATGGTAAAAATTACATCAGGATTATAAAAATTAAGGCGGTTATGATACCGAAAAAGTAAGTTTTTACAGAATTTATTTCGGCACAAATCAAAATTTATCTGTTGCAGGCTCTTTATCAAAATGGACAATTTGGTCAAAGGAAGCCCGGAATTGTCGAAAACCATTAACGATGTAATCAATGACAATTGGAGTGACGTGTGGCAGGAACTGGCCCCAGGTATTAACAATGCATTGGCTCAAATCATTGAGAGCTTAGCTGCACCTGTCTTTGATAAACTATCCTACGATGATTTCTATGTAGAATAATGTAGAAAGTAGCCGTTTAGTTTAGGTTTACTAAAGCCAAATAGTGTTCAGTGTTGAAATTGAGTTGTCAATATTTTGAATCGAATTTGTGAATATGTATTTCAAATAAATGTTTAAATAACTTATTGCTGTATAGAAAAGTTGACGATAACCACTTTATTGTATAGAAAAGTTGTCGGTAGCAACTTTTTTGTATAGAAAAGTTATCGATAACAACTTTTTTTGTATAGAAAGTTTGTCGATAACAACTTTTCTCTATAAAAAATTTTCGACAACAACTTTTCTGCATAGAAAAGTTGTCGATAACAACTTTTCTTTATAGAAAAGTTGTCGATAACAACTATTCTCTATAGAAAAGATGTCGATAACAACTCTTCTCTATAAAAAGTTGTCGATAACAACTTTTCTCTATAGAAAAGTTGTCGATAACAAGTTTTTTTGTATAGACAATGTGTCGATAACAACTTTTCCGTATAAAAAGTGTATCGATAACAAAGTTTACGTATAGGAAAGTTGTCGATAACAACTTTTATGTATAGAAAAGTAGTCGACAACAACTTTTTTGTATAGAAAATTTGTCGATAACAACTTTTTTGTATAGAAAAGTTGTCGATAATAACTTTTTCTCTATAGAAAAGGTGTCGATAATAACTTTTTTGTATAGAAAAGATGTCGATAATAACTTTTTCTCTATAGAAAAGGTGTCGATAACAACTTTCCTCTATACTTTTCTCTTTAGAAAAGCTGTCGATAACAACTTTTCTCTATAGAAAAGATGACGATAACAACTCTTCTCTATAAAAAGTTTTCGATAACAACTTTTCTCTACAGAAAAGTTGTCGATAACAAGTTTTTTTGTATAGACAATGTGTCGATAACAACTTTTCCGTATAAAAAGTGTATCGATAACAAAGTTTACGTATAGGAAAGTTGTCGATAACACCTTTTATGTATAGAAAAGTAGTCGATAACAACTTTTTTGTATAGAAAAGTTGTCGATAACAACTTTTCTTTATAGAAAAGTTGTCGATAACAACTTTTCTTTATAGAAAAGTTGTCGATAACAACTATTCTCTATAGAAAAGATGTCGATAACAACTCTTCTCTATAAAAAAGTTGTCGATAACAACTTTTCTCTACAGAAAAGTTGTCGATAACAAGTTTTTTTGCATAGACAATGTGTCGATAACAACTTTTCCGTATAAAAAGTGTATCGATAACAAAGTTTACGTATAGGAAAGTTGTCGATAACAACTTTTATGTATAGAAAAGTAGTCGATAACAACTTTTTTGTATAGAAAAGTTGTCGATAACAACTTTTTTGTATAGAAAAGTTGTCGATAATAACTTTTTTGTATAGAAAAGTTGTCGATAACTTTTTTGTATAGAAAAGTTGTCGATAATAACTTTTTTATATAGAAAAGTTGTCGATAACAACTTTGCTCTATAGAAAAGGTGTCGATAACAACTTTCCTCTATACTTTTCTCTTTAGAAAAGCTGTCGATAACAACTTTTCTGTATAGAAAAGTTGTCGATAACAACTTTTCTTTATAGAAAAGTTGTCGATAACAACTTTTCTTTATAGAAAAGTTGTCGATAACAACTTTTCTTTATAGAAAAGTTGCCGATAACAACTTTTCTTTATAGAAAAGTTGTCGATAACAACTTTTCTTTATAGAAAAGTTGTCGATAACAACTTTTCTTTATAGAAAAGTTGCCGATAACAAATTTTCTCTATAGAAAAGTTGCCGATAACAACTTTTCTCTATAGAAAAGTTGCCGATAACAACTTTTCTCTATAGAAAAGTTGCCGATAACAACTTTTCTCTATAGAAAAGTTGCCGATAACAACTTTTCTCTATAGAAAAGTTGCCGATAACAACTTTTCTCTATAGAAAAGTTGCCGATAACAACTTTTCTCTATAGAAAAGTTGCCGATAACAACTTTTCTCTATAGAAAAGTTGCCGATAACAACTTTTCTCTATAGAAAAGTTGCCGATAACAACTTTTCTCTATAGAAAAGTTGCCGATAACAACTTTTCTCTATAGAAAAGTTGCCGATAACAAATTTTCTCTATAGAAAAGTTACCGATAACAACTTTTCTCTATAGAAAAGTTACCGATAACAACTTTTCTCTATAGGCAAGTAGCCGATGACAACTTTTCTCTAGAGAAAAGCTGTCGATAACAACTTTTCTCTATAGAAAAGCTGTCGATAACAACATTTCTCTATAGAAAAGCTCTCGATAACAACTTTTCTCTATAGCAAAGTTGTCGAAAACAACTTTTCTCTATAGAAAAGTAGTCGATAACAATTTTACACACAATGTGTCGATAACAACTTTTCCGTATAGAAAAGTTGTCGATAACAAGTTTTCCGTATCGAAAAGATGTCGATAACAACTTTTCCATATAGAATTAATCTCCTTAATGAAAGATTATATCCTTCCAATCTTTCCTTAAATACCACTGTATCCCCATTTTTTTGGAAAAAAATTAAAATTTAAATTCGAAATAAAAACCGTGGAAATAATAAATGTCAGTGGCTTCGGAAAATAATCAAAACAAACTTTCGTGCAAAATAATGCACCTACATTAAACAAAAACAAGAAGAAGAAGACCACCAAAAAACAGGCGTTAAACCACAAACCCATTATTATGCAATAATGTCGGGCCAACATGAAGACCACTGCCGACCAACATTGATCGGTGGAAAATCATTGAAGTGTTACTTCCACACCAAATGGACGTGGCGACTCTGCTGCTGCCACTATCAGCACAGCGTTGATCCTACAGCGAAAACATAAAAATGGTATTACATTTCAACGGAAGCTCAAGTTCATTGTAAACTTGCGAACGGTAAACATGTCCATGAAACTATGGATCGCTCTGAGAATATGGATCGGTATCATGCAACAACTGGGCGTGGTGCAGAGTATAATTGTGGAACGAAATTTACACTCCTACTATCGTCTACCCATCTCGGCTGTGAGGCGTACTAACATGACCCAGGAATACTATATACTGCAGTGTCCGTTCAAGTCCTCATTGCAGATACCCAAACCCAAAGATATGGATATTTGTACAATTGCAGGCCGCTACAAGGACGAGGAGAAGGATAAGGGCGAGAAAATAAAACCGGTGGTAGAATTGACGGGTAGCACGGCGAAAAAGAATGGGCATAGCAAAGCTGAACACAGAAATCTCAAGGCCCCCAAGGAAGTGAAATGGATAAAAATTAAAAAGAGAAAACCCAAGAAAATTGTAATGCTAGTCAAGAAGCCGCCCAAAACGAAGGAGTACTACAAGCGACCGAAAACGGAAATAACCGAACAATACAAGGCCACTAATGTCCGACTGTATTTGGACCATCCAGCCTCGGCTTCGGAGGCTAAAATTACTGTAAATGGTAAGGCGGTGCAGGTGCATGATTCCCAAGCCTCCGGTTCGTCGATGATGAAGCCGAAAATGCTACCAAAACCACTGCAAAAACCAAGGATATCCACCGACAAATCAATGGAAAAGGAATACAGAGATAATTCCCAACCACAACAAAAGCAAACAAATTCCAAACAAATGGACATGGATTTCATAGATGACGACTCATCTGAATCACAGGAAAGAGATAAAGAAGATAGGAGGTCCTCTCCAAATAGTCCCTTGAAATATTTGGCAACCAAAAATGTCTTGAAAAAGTTACAACTGCCTCACAAAGGCAAACCTAATCGTCCTCTGGATAAATCGGAAAAATTCTACGCCCAATCAAAGAAATATAAAAAAGGTTTCAAAACGAAAGGCTATCAAAATATGTATCATCGCGATGAAATCTATCAGGACCACATCTACTATGATGATCTACAGGAAAGAGGCAAATATGATATTTATAAAAAAGCGAAAAAGAAATTTTGATTTGAAATAAAAAAAAAGTTTATTAAAAAAGAGAGAATGTTTTGAAATTTCCAATTTACAGGGTGAGATAAAAAAACAACAACAAAGTCAGACGCCATAATTTTTATTTATTTTTTTTAATTTTATCGAAAAAGGCAAAAATATCGGAAATAGCATCAAAACTTAGAATAAGTTTAGATTTTTTTCGAATACGAATTGGTCACTTTTGGCATGAATTATGGCCTTTAAACGGCCAATGAAACCGTCACACGCTGCCCGAATGTTGCTCTGCGGTATTTTGACCCATTCCCGGCGAAGCGCTTGATTGAGGTGATCGACACTTTGGTATTTTTTAGTGCCAACCTCGCTTTTCAAAATACTCCAGACACAATAGTCCAACGGATTGGTATCCGGATATTTTTGTGGCAATTGTGCACTGGAAATGAAGCGAGGAACCTCATTTTGTAACCATTCTTGGGTGGCACGTGCTGAGTGCGATGGTGCTGAGTCCTGTTAGAATGTCCAAGGTCTGCGGCCAAAATGTTTGCGTGCCCAAGGCTTTAATACACCCTCCAGAATATTTTCGCGATAATATTCGGCACTTATTCTGATGTTACGGTCGATTAATATGAGCGGAGAGCCACCATCGGCTGGCTGGCGCTTGAGTTCTGTTGGCCAATCGAAGGTGCACATTTTCAGCTGACCTCTTTCGCAAGTAAACACGATCATTTTGTCTGTTTACAAACTGCTGGACAACGAATGTTTTCTCATTGGAGAAAACCAAATTCGGCAGTTCACCACCTTAGGCCAAGCAATGCAACTCTTTAGCTCTTTTGAGTCTATTTTCTTTCTGTTGCGGTATAAGCTTTTGCACTTTTGGAAATTCAATGGCTTACCCCGAGCTCATTTTTCAATATTTGCCGAATGGAATATTGCGATATGTTCAGCCCACGAGACATTTTTTGGGCCACTGCGTCACGGATTTCGATCAAGTGGCTTCTTTAGTTATCGAACCATTTCTGCTGATGTTGTCGTTTTCTTCCGTCCACTTCCTTGGTAGCGTCGGGCTACGCTACCAGCATCACTGTAATGAACGATGGTACGAGACACAAAAGGTTTATTCACATTTAAATGCTGGAGTGCTCTAACGATAACCACTTGTGGTTTTCCAGCCAAATATAAAGAAATCACACTATGACGCTTGAATTCCATCACGAATAACTTTTATTCAGGAAAATTCTCACCAAAATGCTTTTGTACGCTCGTTAACAATATAATGAGCTATCACTGGAATAATTTTAACAGCTGTCGGACGAGTGGCTTAGAAATGACAGCAGTCTGAAATTGGTTGAAGTATTTCATTTCATCCTTTAAATTTATGTAAACGAACATTGGCTGAACACATATTTAAAAAAAATAATTATAATCATTGTTATAGTCGGATATTTTTGTTCTTAAAATTGGACAAATTGGAGATTAAAAAAGTGAACAAATCCAATTAATAAAGGAGAAGAGAAAATATATATTTCAATTATTATTACGCCCTTTTCCCCATTATTAAAAATCTATTTATAAGAAAATCTATCCAGACAATGTCACATTCCTCACTAACGACCATAAACGATACCTGTCGCAGAGACCAATCAACACTTAATTTACAATTTCCTTGATTTACTCAGCCATTGGATTACTTTTACTTTTATTTGACACGTGATGGAATATAATTTCTCGCTGCTAAATCAATTAAGAAGCGATTAAAATAACACCATTATTGAATTGTTAGATTATCGCACTAAATATCGTCGGCTCTTAACTCTTTGGCGCAATAAATAATTGCACAAAACCAACAAAAACAAAAAAAAAAAACAAAAGTTTATGGTAATAACAATTAGTGGCTTTGCTAAGCACTTGCCAACAACATCGGCGTTGACTAGGTCTGGTGGCATGGATGGTGGTTTGGTAAAAAAAAAACACACACAAAAACTACGACGCATCAAGTGATTTGCATTTGAAATTGGTTTGGAACACGCAACCTTTTCTAGCTGCAGCAGAGGAAAATGCCTATACCTAAACTAATAATAGTATTTGGAAGTTTGTGGCAACAAAGTACTTGTGATAAATATATTCCGAAACGGTGTAAGTGTTTGTTGAAAAAAACTGTCGATAATGAATTAAGAGGTCATTTACATTTCTCTAAAGAGTCAAATTTTTTGGCACGACAACAAGCTAAAGTCAGTGTTTATTTTTAAATCGGAAACCAAATTTAGGGCAGAACACTGCCTAACTATATTTGTGAACTGATTTGAGTACTGGTTTATTTTGAGACGCCCCATAAATTTTTATATTCAAATTTTGGTACAAATGATAACTTACACTGTGCGACCAAAATTCGTTTTTTCTAAATAATTATGGGGGAAGGAAATCCAGCAGATTATGAAAGTAGAGCTAACAAGTTAAAAAATATCAGTCGGTTTTGTCGACAGATGTATACTCTTAGCCTATTCCATTATGTTAATACAAGATGTTGACGCTTGATACAGAAGGAGCGGACAAATATTATCCACTTCTTATCTGAACTAACTATATATAAGTCAGACGTCCGACAGCTGTTAAAATTATTCCAGTGACAGCTCATTATATTGTTTACAAGCGTACAAAAGCATTTTGGTGAGAATTTTGCAGAACAAAAGTTATTCGTGATGGAATTCAAGCGTCATAGTGTGATTTCTTTTTATTTGGCTGGAAAACCACAAGTGGCTATCGTTAGAGCACTTCAGCATTTAAATGTTAATAAATCTTTTGTGTCTCGTACCATCGCTCATTACCGTGATACTGGTAGCGTAGCCCGACGTCGAGGAAGTGGACGGAAAAAACCGACAACAGCAGAAATGGTTCGAAAAGTAAGGAAGTGACTCGATCGAAACCCGCGTCGCAGTGGCCGAAAAGTGCCTCGTGGCTTGAAAAAATGAACTCGGGATAAAGCCATTGAAATTCCAAAAAGTGCAACAACTTACACAGCAACAGAAAGAAAACTGACTCAAAAGAGCTAAAGAGTTGCTTCGCTTGGCCGAAAGTGGAAATGGTGAACTGCCGAATTTGGTTTTCTCCGATGAGAAAACATTTGTTGTCCAGATCGTGTTTACTTGCAAAAAAGGTCAGCTGAAAATGTGCACCTTCGGTTGGCCACCAGAACTCAAGCGCCGGCCATGGTGATGGTGTGGGCCGCCATAACAGCCGATGGTCGCTCTCCGTTCGTATTAATCAACCGTGTATCAACCATCAGAATAAATGCCAAATAATATCGCGAAAATATTATGAAGGGTGTATTTAAGCCTTGGGACCGCAAACCGTATGCTCCCAGACCTTGGACATTCCAACAGGATTTCAGCACGCGTCACCCAAGAATTGTTACAAAATGAGGTTCCTCGCTTCATTTCCAGCGCACAATGACCGCCAAAATCTCCGGATACCAATCCGTTGGACTATTGTGTCGGGAATATTTTGGAAAGCAAGGTTGGCACTAAAAAATACCAAACTGTCGATCACTTCAAGCAAGCGCTTCGCCGGGAATGGGTCAAAATACCGCAGAGCAACATTCGGACAGCGTGTTACGGTTTCTGGCCGTTTGAAGGCCATAATTCGTGCCAAAGTTGATCAATTCGAACAAATCTAAATTTTTTCTAAAATTTGATGCTATTTCAAACATTTTTTGCTTTCATTCAATTTTTTGCTTTCATTCAATAAAATTTAAAAAGAAAATGTAAAAATTATGGGGTTTGGCCTTGTTGCAGTTTTTTTACTCACCCTGTATATCTAGTTTTAAAATCCCTTCCAAATTTAAAAATTCTAGCTCTATCCGTTCATCAAGTCAAATTAAACCAAAATTAGTACATTTTTGTACTTTTCGAACCCTTATAGAACGAATTTCCAAAACATACAGCGTTATCACGCACCTCCGCCTCAAGGTCGACACTCACCCAAAATTTCAATATTTTAGTCTGGTCTTGGCTTTCATAATCAGTCAACATGCTATCGTATTTCATTTCATTTCTCCACACAGACTCAACAATTATTTATTTGTTTATTTCGTACATTCGGTAACATCGTATCCTTGGCATTCGATTGGCTTGTTGCCAGATAACTTGTTGATATAAAACCATATCGTTTACACCTGTTGCATTCTTGCGTGATTTGGTGTCGTCTTCCGGTTGTTGAACCATGAAAACATTAAAGTTGGAAGTAAATAAACAATAGATCTACACACGCTCCTAGCCAGACAATTGGCAGACAGGTAGGCATGACATGCAGGACTAAAAGTTTGTAAACAATAACAATAGGATATGATATATAAAGACACCGTCTATGTCTGCGATAAACGTTTAAACCTTGCGTGATAAAACTTGCCAAAAATAAAAGACAACGGAAACGGAAATAGAATAGAAATTAAAAATGTTCAGATAAAGCCACAGACAACAACTGGAGTGAAGTGAAAATGCAGAATTATATTGGGTAATAAAATTGTGCGATAAGGCGAAAATTAAAACGAATTTATGGTAAACTATTTGGCAGAGTTGTCTGAAGGACCCCCTCCGTAAAGGTCACCTTTGTGCCATTTGTTGATCAATTGGTATGAAAAAGTTAATCATTTATTGGTTATGACTCCCGAAATGCTATCGAAAGGCATTGTCGTATGTGTGTCGCTGATGCTTGGGAGCATTTAATATTTACCGAGTTTTTTGAATGCCACCAAAAGTATCGGGCTGGAATTCCTGAGATAGGGGATAGGCATGTTGCTTTTGAGTTGCAAGTTTCTATTGCCTGTGAAAGAGAAAACTATTTAATAAGCTCCCGGAAAAATTTAAACACGTGCTCCGGAATATTATCACAGCAATTAATTTATTAACTTCTCAGGTGGGATAGGAATGCATATTTATATTTTGGAGTAACTAACGACCTATCACAACAATTCATAACAAATAACTATCCTGCGGAATGGTTGTTTGTGACTCGTAACCTTGGTGTTTGTTGATGAACTTGTTGTTTTCGGCCCGAAATAATATCACCTGCACCAGTTGCATCATGTTGCGTGATTTGGTGTCATCTTCCTTCCACCGATTGCGCCACACTCTTTGTGAGCGTTAATAAACCAGTAAGGAAAAGTCAAAAGTCGTGCAGGGTCGACTATATGATACCCTACACCATATTTAGTAGAGGTCCCGTAACAAAATAATTTATTTGAAGTAGATCTTAACACCCATCAACCTTTGGCTTTAGAGTAATTTTAATTTGGTTTCAGAGGGAACTAAAATGTGGGAGTCATATCCAATTCCCAATCGATTTTCACTAAATTTGAGGGAGAAATTTTTATCCTTTATACCAAATAACATTGCTATCGAGTGCATAATATCACTTCGAGGAGGATTATATTAAAAAATATATATATATATCGGAGACGAGTTCCACCAAATGGAAACGTGCGCTCCGAAATTCACTCCATATGGGTTGAAATTAGCCATTATTTGCACAATAAATCTGAAATCGGATTAAGGATATATATGGGAACTATATCCAAATCCTAGTCGATCTCGATAAACATTGGCAGAGTTACTTCTGGGCTGTATCTGAAATCTTGTACCAAATATCATACTTATGGGGTGCATATTACGATTGGGAGCTATATCTGAACCAATATTCATGATGTACTTGCTTCTAAACTGAATTTGGTCGGATGTGCCAAAATTCTGGTCATATATTGGCCATTTAGTGCCAAATTAACCCAAAATTCGTGGAAGATATACATGGTGAGATAAAAAACTGCAACAAAGTCAAACGTCATAATTTGTACATTTTTTTTAAAATGTTATTGAATTAATTAAAAAATGTCGGAAATAGCATCAAATTTTAGAATAGGTTTAGATTTGTTCGAATTGGTCACCTTTGGCACGAATTATGGCCTTCAAACGGCCAATGAAACGACGAATGTTGCTCTGGGGTATTTTGGCCCACTCCCGGCGAAGCGCATACTTGAGATGATCCACACTTTGGTATCCGGAGATTTTGGTAGCCATTGTGAACTGGAAGTGAAATGAGGAACCTCTTTTTGTAACCATTCTTGGGTGGCGCGTGCTGAGTCCTGTAGGAATGTCCAAGGTCCGCGGCCAAAATGTTGGCGTGCCCAAGGCTTTAATACACCCTCCAGAACATTTTCGCGATAATATTCGGCATTTATTCTGATGGGTCGTTAGTTACTCCACGGTCGATTAGTACGAGCGGAGAGCGGCCATCGGCTGTTAAGGCGGCCCACACCATCACCATGGCCGGCGTTTGAGTTCTGGTGGCCAACCGAAGGTACACATATTCAGAAAACCTCTTTGGCAAGTAAACACGAGTATTTTGCTGCTGGACAACGAATGTTTTCTCATTGAAGAAATCCAAATTCGGCAGTTCACCATTTTCGGCCAAGCGAAGCAACTCTTCTGCTCTTTTGAGTCTATTTACTTTCTGTTGCGGTGTAAGTTCTTGCACTTTTTGCAATTCCAATGGCTCATTTTTCAATATTTGCGAATGGATTATTGCGATATGTTCAGCTCACGAGCCATTTTGCGGCCACTGCGACGCGGGTTTCGATCGCTTCTTTACTTTTTGAACCATTTCTGCTGATATTGCTGTTTTCTTCCGTCTACTTCCTTGACGTCTGGCTACCAGTATCACGGTAACGAGCGATGGTAGGGACACAAAAGATTTATTCACATTTAAATGCTGAAGTGCTCTAACGATAGCCACTTGTGGTTTTCCAGCCAAATATATAAAGAAATCACACTATCACGCTTGAATTCCATTACGAATAACTTATTTTCTGGAAAATTCTCACCAAAATGCTTTTGTACGCTTGTAAACAATATAATGAGCTGTCAGTGGAATAATTTTAACAGCTGTGGGACGAGTGGCTTAGAAATTTCAGCAGTCTGAAGTTGGTTGCAGTTTTTCATATCACACAGTATATGGGAGCTATATCTCAATTTGAACCGATTCCCAATTTCAATAGGGTTTGTCCTTTGGCCAAACAAATATTGTTTGGAATATTTCATCTCAATCGGAAGATAAATGCGACCTGCATTTTGTTCACAAGAATACATGGACAGACGGACTGACATGCATAAATCGACCTAGAAAGTGATTCTATGAAGATCCTCAAGAGTAACTATGGCTCCGCCTCGCTTTCTTCTCCATGTTACAAAAAAAATGCACAAATACATAATGCCCTTACCACTATATGGTGTAGGGTATAAAAATAAGCACACGAAGATTTAAACTAAATAAAGAATCTAGGCAACAGACATAAACAAACATGATAAATAATAATAACAATAATAAATGTGTAGACAAACTGGTAGACGACACATATGTGACACGAAGGACCTGTCAATAACAACTGGAGAATATTTATTTCAGAAAAACAGAAGAAGCGTTGTTAAGAAATACAAAATATTTCGACTATCATAACCGTTTAAACCTTTCGTGTAAAAAGTCGCAAAACTTGACAAGACAACGGAAACGGAAATCGACTAAACAAAAAAACAAAGATAAGGTAAAGTGAAAACATATAGTATATGAGGTGGTGGAAATGAATACATGTGTTATGCAATCAAGGGAAAATTAATGAAAAATTGTCAATTTTCTTGATAAAAATATATTAATTTCATGAACAATGTTAAGAAAAATAAATGGGAAGTGTAATTTGGATGGATATTAATGAAATTTTTTAGTTCAATTGAAAATGAAAAAAAGTTAAAATTGAAAAATTATGTAACCATTGGCACAATGTGTGATAATTTAAATCATTGGAAAAAAAAACTAGTGAATAAATTTACAAATTTAAAAGAAATATTTAGAAAAATATATTGGTAAAAAATAAAATAGTGAAAATAGAAAAGAATTATATAAGAAAATAAAATATTAAAACATATTACGTAATTACAATCGTTAACAGAAGGTTATGGAGTGTTGGAAAGAAAATTGAAAAAAATAATTTGGTGTAATTGCTTAATATATATTTATTGTATAAAGTAATCACACCAAAAAAAAAAAAAAAAAAAAAAAAAAAAAAAGTGAACATAACATTTAAAAGTAAATTATGATTTAGATATAACGCTAGAAAATGCGCAGCCTTACAATCAAAGTTATGTAACCAAAAAAGTTAAAAAATATGGAATACGTGCACGTTTTAAAGTAATATAACTAATAAATCAAATAAGTGAAAATTAGTTTTCCATTTATATATCTTGATTCCTGCTTAATGTGTCATAGCTTAGTTAGTTTCAAATACATACATACAAATACATACAAAAACATATGTATCTACGTATTTCCATACAATTCAAGTTACAGTGATTTAGCTTTCACATCACAGTGTTTTGAAATCCGATCAAACAAAAAATAACAAGTTAAAAATCAGCTAAGTTTTGCCCGGCCGAACACCATTTTAAAGCATCTTAAAAAATTAAAAAAAATCCGTCCCAAAATACTAATTAAATAAAAATCGTTATACAATTCCGAACTTCAAATACGAAATTTGAAACAATTCCTGCGAATAACGTTGCTAATATCATCAAAAACCGAATAAAAGAAAGTACCGTTATTACGGGGATATACAATATCGTGGACCATCCAGGTGGTAAAGTACTCACAAGGAACTCCTGGTATGGATTTCGAGACAATTCCATTGAAAAAATGTGGCTAAAATCATGATAATATCGAATATCGGGAGTTATCGTTATATGGGGGATATACGATATGGTGAACCTATATAGACAATTCTATTCCAGGGGGGGTAAAGAACTCACAAAAAAGTCCTTGACTTTTGACTCTAGCGTGATTACAACAGACGAACGAAGAAAAAAGTCGAATCTGCTGACGCTAGAATCTTGAAATTTGGCACGAGGGTCAGTATTGGAGCGTAGGCATGTGATAATGCTGGATTTTTGGAAATTCGTACTAAAAAGTTACGAAAATTACTAAAATGTACCAACAATTGGATTCTTTGTTCGGACTATGAGTTAGAATTCTGAAATTTGGGATGAGAGTTACTGATGGAGTGTAGGATAGATGTACCAAAGGGTTTTCGGATATTCGAAGTTTCGGAGTTTCGAAAAGTTCCAAACTGGCACTAAATTTCGAAAAGGGTACCATTTGACATTAAGTAAATATATAGAAATTCGGTATGAAATCAAGTTTGAGTGGAAAGTAAATTTGATAAATGAAAATGGTGTTAGAAATGTGTACTAAGTGTGCGAACTGCACTAAATGATACTAAATTTGGAACAGGTAAACGGATGAAGCTGGAATTTGCAAATTTTGTATTAGGGTCCCTGTTGGTTGTAGGTTTGTGACAAAGAGGTGGTTTTTGAAGTGTGTACCCTAACGAAAAGTTTTAATTATTAATCTGGTATTGGGTGACGACATATGAAATTTGTTATAAGGGTCGCTATTCATATGTAGCCTGGACATATTGAGGTGGATTCGGAAATATGTACTATCATCTTTGGTATTAGATGAAGGGGTAGAAGAGATACAATTCTGAAATTTAATATTTAGATTATTTATGGTATCTGTATTTGATATTTAGCGGTGGTTTGGAAATGGGTCCTATATTTGTACTTGGGTGAAGGGTAAGGCCCTTAATCCTCAAAATTTATATTGAAGTCACTTTGATAGCTAAGGTTGAGATATGGGGATTGTTGGAACTGTGTTTTCATCATTATACAAAATTGGTACTGGTCTATTACTCTTTGTGCACTTTAAGTTCGAAATTCCTAAAAAACAAGTTAAAAAATATCAATCGGTTTTGCCGACAGTTTGACATTTTAAATATATTTTGACTTCAGTTATGATTATTCAAATTGTTGAGCCTCTATAGAGTAGGTTCCGAAGTAATGGACCAATATTGTCCCATTCGTATCGGAATTAAATAAATATGATACAAATATTGCGTAGTGCCAGGTTTGGACTATATCGACAATTTTTCTTCACTTTATATAAGATGTGATCATTTTTAGAAAATGTTTAAATGTGCGCGAGGTGCCAAATGTAGTCGACCGAAGTATTCCATTTTCATACTTCATCTAATACAGATAAAAATATTGGTATAGGCAAAATTACAAGAAAATTGAACATTTAGATCCAATTTAGCATGTTATAAGGAATAGCTGACTTGTTTCGCAACATATGACAGATAAAAGTATTGAAAATTGTGATCCTTTGTGGGTGAGGTACCAGAAGGGGTTCGCAGATATATATCATTTTCACAACAGATTTTGTGTTAGCAAAATGTTTGTTTGTATAAAATTTGAAGAGGTTTGGATGCTTATTTCGCTTTCTTTGAGCATTTTGTGTCCGATCTCTACCATCTTTATAAGAGATCTTGTGTTGATGCAAATATTGAGATGTACCATGTCTGAGTAGAAATTTCGCGTTTTATGAGATTCACCGATATATCCCATATATCCAGAATTATAGCCTACTTTTTGTACTCTTATAACGGAAATCGAATTTTTTGATTTTTTAAGACTTCGGGGGGAGCTAAGTTATTTTATGAAGTTCTTAACAACATTTGGAAGCATATTCCATTAAAGATTTCGAATATATTTTTTTAATATGAATAATTGCATATTATTTATTATAGTTTATTTAGGTCATAGTCAGACCACTGTTGCTAGATAAAATATATGTATTTATGTCAAGCTACACCAAAAATCGTTACAATTCGTTTTATTTGCTGTTATAATCGCTAAAATTGTGCCTCGTAACCTTGGTGTTCGGCCAAATTGTTGTCTCTGCGACCAGTGTTGCCGTTTGAAATTTTAATTTCAGCCCAATTTTTTTATAAAAACCGCCCAAAATCGACCATATCCGCCCAAACTGTGAAAAGTTGAATGATTTATATGTAGTTTGTATTCAAGTATTCAAGTAGTATATAAAAAAGGTACTCAAGTTTTATTACATTCAATGTATTAAATACATTAGAGAAAATAAAAATTTTATGTTATTTTACTTCAAGTTTTTTTATATATATTATATATATTTGAAAAAGTAACATAATACAAGAATTCAATGTATTAAGTACATTAAAGTCATTATTATTATTCAGGTTTTTATACCCTACAACACTATGTGTTGGGGGTATTATAAGTTTGATTGGGCCAAAAATTATGTAACACCACGAAATATTGGTTTCCCACATAGGAAAGTATATATGGATCTTCCTATCTCGCCGAGCTGAGTCGATTTAGCTATGTATGTCCGTCTGTCCGTGTTAATTTGTAATCACTCTATAGGTCACAATTATGGCCCGATCTTCATGAAATTTAGAATGTAGCTGGGGTTAAGGTCAGAATAGAACCCTATTTCTTTTGGAGATGATCGCATAATATTTAGGGGTTTAAATGAACCAAAAACAGAAAAAAATTCCTGATCACACAATTGAAGCCAATCGACACGCCTGAGAAGATAGGTAAGCACAGGGAAGAATTCTGGCATTTTGGATGACCATTGAAATATATTTAGCCATAAAATGGACCAGAAAAACTAACAGCACGACGGAGTGCATAAATATTGGGAAAATGTCCCTGGTCAAAATGCTAAGGGTAATATCTGGGCAGTGCTCCGTGACATAATTTCAAAAGCGAAATCTTCCAAAATGGATTTGGACATGAGGGGGCTTCTAACATATTGTAGTGTTGTAGGGTATCACATGGTCGGGCCCGCACGACTATAGCCTAATGTATTATATATATTATTAAAAAACTTAACAAAAATCTATAAAATAAATAACAATTCATCTCAATAAAAAAAATTAAATTACGTAAAAATAAACAATGAAAAATAAATTTGTACCCAATATGGAAAAATTCCGCCCAAAATCCGCCCAAACCACAAAATTTATCTTTTTTCCGCCCAAATTTGGACGGAAACGCCCAAAACGGCAACACTGTCTGCGACTCTAAAACAATATCACCTGCAACAGTTGCGTGTCGGGTGATTTCGTGTCATCTGCCTGCCCTGTTATACGCTTCGTGAGTGCATCAATAAAAGGAAAATACATTAAAACTTCTGAATAAATAAATAAATATTCTAAATCAGGCACTCAGAAATACCCTCGTATAGACAGATAGCTAGACATGCATTATATGCAGGATTCAAAACTACAAAGCAAATAACAATTTGGCAGAGGAAACAAAAGTGTTGTTAAGAAATGCAAAGGAATGGCCTATCATAACTGTATAAACCTTTGGTGATAAAAGTTGAAAAACTAAAAGACAACGGAAACGGAAATCTACTAAATAAGAATTACAGGTAAAGTTTTTGCAGTGAAGTGGAAATATAGTATATAGAGTGAAAAATTATAATTTATTATGTAATAATTGGAAAATTGATCCAAGTTTTTGAGTTGTTTGATAAAAAATGTTTAATTTTGATAATAAATAACAAGAATTTTAAATAATAAAAACCGGTTAAAAAGGTAAAGTTAAAAGGTTGTAGCGAAATATAAATATAGTATAGAGAGCGAAAATCCACAAAAGTTATGTAATAATTAAAAAATTTATGAAAATTCGTAATTTTATTGATAAAAAGTGTGTCATTTTGGCAATAAATGAAAATAGATAAAATATGTACTTTTGTGATATACTGAAATAAATAATGGAAATAATGGAATAACTAAAAGCGAATTGTCATGCAATATTACGTAATCTAGTGTTTGAAGGTGAAAATTAACAGTATTTACAAAAAATCCTCAAAATATTAAATATTTAAATATTCAGCAGAAATATAAAAAAAACACATATTTTTACAAAAACTAAAAATAAAATAAATTCCCTACTAATATTACGCGATTGTTAAACAGGAATCGTCGACTTTTAAATATATTCTAATAAAAATAAATACATTTTTGAAAAATGTTGGCTAAGTGCCAATGTTGAATCAATAAAAAGATATATTTTAATTAGAGGATAGTGCGCAGTATCACCAAGAAAATTATGTAAAACAAGTAAAAACACGCTAAATTCAACCAGGCCGAAATTTTGATATCCTCCACCATGATGTGTCTGGATTCAAGATTCGATCGAATTCCATTTTTAACGTAAAAACCGATGAAAACGGTTGGACAAGGCAGATAAAAGAACGACGCGAAAAACTCAATAAAAAGGAATTATGGCCAAAATAGAAATATTAAATATTCACACTTAAAAAACCGATGATGGCCGATGAAAACGCGAAAAAATCAATAACAAAAGAGTTATAGCCAAAAAAAGAAAACGACGATTTAACACCCTGATATCGTGGAAACCCCAATAATAACCGACTTATGGTCAAAATACGAAAATTAAATTAAACACATAGAATAGAGTCAAGTAGACCGTATCGTTATATAGGTCCTATACCAAATCCTAATGCTACATACAAAATGTTCCGCTACAGGGGTTGCTATCTATTGCGAGCTTGAAATACCACATTTGAAACAAATCCGTGGCAAAAATCATCAAATATCCTAAAATATAGTTATATGAGATCTTCAGGAAAACGTGGACCAATTTGGGCAATGATCTATCATCGGAGGTAGAGCCCATTACAAACTCTAAATACCAAGTTTGAAACTATTCGCTAAAAATGTGGCTAAAATAGTTAAAACAACGAATATAGGGCCATATGAAACATGGGATTAATTATGAATTAATTCAATCATCAAAGAGCTGCTTGAGGAATTACAAAAGAATAACACCCTCCTTCCTATGGTGAGAGGTATAAAAATCAGTGCCCCGATTTGTTTGTTTTTACTCGCGAGTGAAAAATAGTAAGGGTAGGAGATTTGCACAATATTTCCTCTCTAATCTATCGTTTTAGGATAGGAACGCTCGAAAGTTTAAAATAAAAGAGTAGGAGTCAAAATGCTCGAAAAAGAGTAAGAGTTGAATCTAAGAGTAAAATCGAGTAAAAGTGAGGTTTGTGTGTTCTCGTGTGTATAAAAGCCAAGAAGATAACACCCTTCAATTGATTTGGGTTTGTTTCGTTTGTAACTCTGGGTTGAGAAAATACATACATACTTACAAATGAACAAGGGGCGAACTTTGAATACCCTCCACCACTTGGAACGAAATTTGGAAATTTAAAAAAAAAAAACATATATAATAATAACAGAACAGTGTTGGCTTGTTTGTTCGGGTCAGGCTTAATCCCTTTATTGTTGTTTTTATAAAAATAACGTTTGTTTATTAGTGGAGAACGATGGTAATAAATAATAAATAAATAAATAACAAATTGAATCCGTTAAAAATTCTGTTTAAATCTTAAAAATACCGAATATAGGAGCTATACGAAAACCTAGACCTGTATAGAAAATTTCCCGTCATGAACTGAAATACCCATTATATACGAAATTTGAAAGAATTCCGGTAAAAATACCGAATATATGTAGGTACTGACCTGGACCTGCATCGACAATTTTCTGTCATAGACTGTAGTACCTATTAGAACTTCAAATACCAAATATGAAACAATTCCGACAATGATGTCGCTAAAATCATCAAAATAGCGAATATAGGGAGGTACCGTTGTATGGGGGCTAACAAAGGCGTGGACCTAGTGGACCCAATTTTCATTCACAGGCTGTAGAACACATTTTGAACTATCATTACGAAATTTGAAACAATTCCGGTGACCAATTTCGATTAAATCAAAATAGTTGGCTATACTTAATCGTGGACATATGTAGCCCATTTTCAATACCAAAATACTTTGTGGGGTCTAAAATATATGTTTGGAGGTGTTGCAAATGGAATGATAAACTAAATATGTGAGTATGACAAAAACTAAAAAGAGCTCGGTTACGAGCGGATATTACTCTCACTGAAAAATAAGTAAAGACCACTTGCCCTTATTCGAGTTGCATTGCAAAATAGTGTATATACTCGATTTATTATTTTAATTGCAGAAATAAAATAACCATGGGAGCAAATTGCCAGATAAAAGTTCGCATGATGCCAAAGACTCATATGAGGATATTTTAAACTCAGTACTGATCATAAAATGTTGGGTTATTTTTGTTTTTTGAGCCCATGTAATCCAATGTCTTCTGAAGACAAGGAATCTTTAAAATACTCGCTCTGGGCGTGAGAACTTAGAAAGCTCTTCTATAAATAGAAGACTTTTAATAAGTCTTCCACAGATATAACTTTAGGGTTAGACCTATGTGTTTTACAGAGAAAAGAACTTAAATAAGTCTTCTGAAGACATAACACTTGGGATAGTCATTTGAAGACAAAAGACCTTGGAAATGGGTCTTTTGAATACAGAAGGGCTTCTACAGGCAAAAGGTCTACTTTTCCGAAGACTTCCGATAGCGGTTTTTCCATAGCCAGATGAATTGTGAATAGTCTTCTTAAGGAAGAACTCCTTTGATAAGGCTTCTTTAGAGAAATATTTAAAATGTAAGTTATAGACGGAAGACCTGTGTATTACTCTACACATAGAAGATCCTTAAATGGTCTTCCATAGACGAAAAATCTTTGAAACTCCTTCTTCTTCTGCATGCCTGCCTGACATTCGCTATAGGCGAAAAACTTTTATTGAGTCTTCTGAACACCTTCGGACAGTTTCTATGGGCAGAAGATGTTTCAAAGGTCATTTATAGTCTATTAAAGTTCTTCAACCTGAAGAAGATTTTAATCTTTAGAGACAAGACCCTTGGCAGGTCCTTTGAAGGCAACAGAGCTTTAAAAGGGTTACTATAGAAAAGAATAAGATATATTTTTTTCCACAAAAGGGAAATCTTTCACCTGAGATTCTTCTGGAGAAAAACTATATTGGGAAGATAGAACATCATTGATGGGGTTTCTGTAGTTAAAACCCTTCAAGAAGTACTCTACCAAAAAACTCTTTGGTGGGTTTTCTGAAGAGAGAAGTCTCTTGAACGGTATTTTTTAGGGAGAAGAATTTTGGAAGATTTTTTTAACAGGAGACTTTTAAAGGTTTTCCTTATAGACATTTGAAGTTCTTCTACTGAAAGGAGGTCTTCTATAGAAAAATGGCATTTAAGAGCTTCCAAGAGACAGGAAATCTTAGAAAAGTCTTTTGTAAATAGAAGACATGGTCTTGGGTCTGGAGAATATCTTAAAAAATCCGATTGTATTTTAAAGTACAGGCATGTATATATCTTTTATCTATGGACGGCGCTCAGGACGTTTTTTCTCCACATTCAAGGTTATATATTTTCAGAAAAATCTTAAAATTTGTTTTAGACTTTTTATTATAAACAAGTTATTAGAAAAATTCCAAAACTTATGTTTCCATTAATTTCTTACCAATACATTCTCCCACATCTAGCCCCGGTCCTTTTGCAAAATGGATGGACCTTCGACCAGTGCCGAAGCTGCGGCAGCTGGTAACGGTCCTGATCCACGTTTGGAGCTGATGGGTTCCTTTGTTATAAAATCCCTTAAATTAAAACCTGAAAAATGGACCCGTGTCATCACCGTAGAGGAGACCAAGGGAATTATAAAAGAATTCCTGGATCGGCCCACACCTGTAGTCCTTATCATAATTCTAACACAATCTGCACAGCTTTTGCCCTCAACCACATTTCCACTGACACAACTGAAGAGCAAAGGAGTTTATTTCATTAAGAAACACCCCGAGCCAATACCACGGGAAAATTGCAATAACTTTATAATTAGCGGAGATTTGGCCACAAGGACCATCGACCAATTGTCCGCCTTGGTGGAAGAGGTTTTGGTACCTCTGCTATCGAATGAGATCAACTACAAAACCTGGCCCTTCATGGTAGCCCAGGATGTGCAAAAGCATGTGCACAGTCTGAAGAGTACAGTGCACCAGGTTAAGGGTCAGGTGAGCGGTGAGACCATCTTGGCCATGCCGGTGGGAGTGGAGAAAATCGTTAAGGCCGCGAATGCCATCAGTGAAAATCCCCAATTGCAAATTGATTTGTATTTAAAAAGTGCCATCGAAGGTGTGGTCATCAAGTGGGCCACCCAGGTCCATGAGGTCATTAAGGAGAATCCGGCAAATGCTTTCCTAAACGGACAAAATCCAACACCAACAACGGAATTTGTTTTCTGGAATAATCGTTTGAAAAATCTCTCATTTATTTTCGATCAGCTGCGTAATGAGCGCATACGAGCAATGGCCTTGGTGTTGGAACATTCACGTAGTGCCTACTTTCCGTGCTTTCAAACACTCTTCAAAAATGTAGTTACTGGTAAGTATTTGATTGAGATTGAGGAAGAGAGGGAGAGGGAGGGAGAGAGAGAGAGAAAGGGAAAATATATTAAATCTAAATTTATCTTTTCGTTACAGCACTTGCTGAAGCCAAGGACATTACCATGTATCTGAATCCTCTGAAGAAATGTGTCCAGCAGTTGGAGGAAATGGACTTTGCCGAATGTAAACCCATGTTAATACCTCTAATGCACGTTGTTTGCACCATCTGGGGTAACTCCCGTTATTATAACCACTCTTCGAAAATCACAATTCTGCTGAGACAGATCTGCAATCTGATTATACACCAGGTAACGGGGAAATATTTTTTTATAGGAAAGGGAATAATTATTTAATCGAATTGTTATTCTAGGCCAAACGGTTTCTGGACCCCTCCTCCATATTCCACAGCGACATCGACGAAGCCATGCAACGCCTGACATTGTCCATCGACATTTTGAAATTCTTTCGTGCTCTCTTTGATCACTACAAGGAAAGAATTGCCGATTATTTTAAAGAGCCCGAAGAGAGGCCACCGATTCATTGGACTTTTCATCCTAATTCAGTTTTCAAGCGCTACAATGCTTTTCTGGAGCGTTTGACAACGATACAATGGTAAGTAACTTCATAGGTTGGGTGGTTAATGAATAAACTAGTTCAGTTGAATGATGCCCTGTAAAGAGCAACTGGACTAGCTC
Organism: Musca domestica; assembly: GCF_030504385.1. Classification (NCBI taxonomy): domain Eukaryota; kingdom Metazoa; phylum Arthropoda; class Insecta; order Diptera; family Muscidae; genus Musca; species Musca domestica. The sequence goes on along the minus strand of NW_026712225.1, from coordinate 418,411 downwards.
AATTGGAGGTATTCACTCAAGTTCATATTAAAAACAAAGGAATCCAAGAAGAGTAACGTTGGGCGCCACAAATTCATTTAACTTCTATACATTCTCACTAGAAACAAATTCGTTATTTTTTCCCATTCTCTATCGATCCCTCTTGCAGGTTCTTCTTCACGGTGATTGAATTCTTGAAGTTGGAGAAAGTTGAAATCGGTGGTCTACGCGGTCGCCAACTGAGTACACGCATTACGGCCGTTTATGTTGAGTTCAATCAATACTTTACGGCCTTCGCATCGAAGAGTTATGATGTTCTAGATCCTGACGATCTCGAATTCGATGTGGATTTTGAAAATTTTCAAATGCGTATACTAGAGTTGGACATGAAATTGGCAGCGATACTGTGTCAGGCATTCGACGACTGTTACAATTTGGAGAGTATTTTTAAGGTGAGTGTAAAACTGTGCAGAGAGATGGAGGGGGCAAAAGGGGGAAGTAAAAAATATGTCCGGTATAAAATGAAAATAAAATTGGCTTGGAAAATTGGACACTTGGCCCCCAGAACTAGTATTGATAACAAAGTTACGTTGGGCGCCACTTAAAAGTATATTTTTATACCCTCAGTCATATGGCTAGAGAGGGTATACAGGGTGAGATAAAAATACTGCAACAAAGTCAAACGCCAGCTGACCTCTTGGGAAAGTAAACACGATCATTTTGTTTGTTTAGAAACTGCTGGAAAACGAATGTTTTCTTATCGGAGAAACCCAAATTCGGCAGTTCACCACTTTCGGCCAAGCGTAGCAAGTCTTTACCAGTATCACGGTAACGAGCGGTGGTAGAAAACACAAAAGCTTTATTTACATTTAAATGCTGGAGTGCTCTAACGATAGCCACTTGTGGTTACAGAAATGACAGCAGTCTGAAGTTGGTTGCATTTTATTCATCTCACTCTGTCTATCATTTGATACGACCAATACGTACCTCATCGAAATAATGGTTTTAGACCCTATGTCTCTTTGGATCAAGGGAGTATCCGATTTGGTTCAAACTTGGTACATCGTAATATTATTATCAAACTTAGATCGAGTTCGGTCCACTCCTTCGGGTACCTCCCACACAAAAGGTCGAAATTTTCAAAGAAAATATTTTACTACACAGAGAGAGTAAGCATAATCCGACTGTGTTCCAGCTAATGCAAATTCTACTACTTGAATCAGTTCTAGTTCTGGTGCGAAAATGGGCAATATCGGCTCACTCCATCAAGTACCTCCCCCACAAAGGGCCAAAATTTTGAATAATTATAAGTCTTATAAAATGCGATGTAAAGGTCCGATAGTCTTTAAATTACACACATTACAGTATTTTAATTAAACGAAGGTCTGGTGTGAAAATGGAATATATCGGTCCACTCCTTCTCGTACCTCTTTCATAAAGGTTCGATACTATAAATATTTATGAAGCTCATAAGACGCGAAATTAACATCCGATTTCATTTAGACTTGACACAGCTCAATATTTCTATCAACTGTTACAAAAATGGTAGAGATCGGACCCAGACTTCTGGTACCTCCCTTACAAAGGGTCAAAGTTTTGAATAACCAAAACGATCATAAAATCCGAAATAAGCATCCGGTTGTCTCCAAATTACAAACATCAAAACATTTCTACTAACACAAGATCTGCTTTTAAGATTGGATATATCGATTCACTTCTTCTGGTACTTCCCCCACAAAGTGTCAAAAATTTTAAAATCAACGAAGCTCATAAAACGCGAAATTAACACTCGATTTCATTCAGACTTTGTACATCTCAATATTTTCATCTACACAGGACCTGTTTAAAAAATGGTAGAGATCGGACTATTTCTTCTAATCTCCCTCCCCCACATAGGGTTCAAGATTTTGAAAAACAAAACCCTCAAAGTAAGCGAAATAAGCATCCAACTCTCTTCTTCTTTCACACATACAAGATCTGGTAACATCTTGTACTCTCTCTCAAATGAAGTTGGGATCTATATTTCATTATTGATTTAAATACTTAGCATTATTATTTCCTCTCAATGGTTCTGCCATTTTTTATTAATAGCTTATCAACATTGTGGGAAGCGTGTTGGAGAGACCCAAGATTAAGGAGCAATTTACACAAAAATATACCGAAATTGTGCGCATGTTGGACGAGGAGCTTACCGTGTGTGAGGATATCTATGACAAACAAATGTTTATGAGATCCGATAACTTGACTCTGTATCCGGAGTACAACTGTCCACCAGCGGCAGCCTTTATACGCTGGTGTGGTCAACTGGAACGTAGGATTACCATACCCATGAAACAATTTCAGGCCTTACAACATGAGTGAGCCCCCACACACATTTGAGACTGAGTTCCCAACATTATTTATCTCCCATTTTTTTCTTCAGAATAACCAAATCGGAACAATCACTGGACATTATAAAACGTTACGAACGTTTGCTGTTGAAAATCGGTGCCAGCCGTTCGTATGTCTTCGAAGATTGGACCGAAAAACTAAACGAACAAATCGAAACGAATTTGGAAAAGTCACTGATCAAACGTGACCCCGATTCGAATTTGTTGATACTCAATTTTAGTGCTGAACTATTCTGCATACTCCGCGAAGTACATTACCTCAAGCAAATGGAAGTTGAAGGTGTACCCCAGGTGGCCTTGGATTTCGCTGACAAGGGTGATGTCTTTCGGACGTACACTTTGAATTTGGAAAAGACCATTGATTGGTACAACACCATTCATGAGAATAGTTCGACGGTGGAATTGAAAATGATCGAGAAGGAGATACGTCAGATTGACGATTTGGTTGAGGTTGGCATCAATGAGTTGGTATGGAATTCGGAAGGTAAGTTCGAATGTTAATCCAGGGATGCATTTAATTGTTTGTTATTTAAATGCGGCATGAAACTGGGGAGCGTATTGGGCGCCATTTTTTTCGTGTTCTTTTGAATTTTATGGCTGATCGTTACTGATTTCCTTTGAATAATCCTTAGGCGTGAACTTGGCTGCAACAGCTTCATGGGGTAAACATTTCCATGTAACTACAGAAAAAAAGGTCCCGGATATTTCTTTCACTTTCAAGATATGTAGACTTGTAACCACTATTCTTGAGGCGAATTAGGCTTCAATCGTGATCAGCGCTCTGAAATGAGAGTTTTAATCTCTACTCGAATTCGAGCCGGAGTACTCGTGCGAGTAAAAAAATGGAGTATACTCGATGATTTTATGTCGTCTGAATAAGAGAGAGTATGCTTGGCTCGTTTTCGAGTGGGAGTGAAATTGGATCGAAATTGAGTAGATTCTACTCATCCTTTGTATTTTGAATATTGAGTTTCGACTTTGCGACCTTCACCTAAATCAAACCATGACTTCGACTTTTGAACTTTTCAATGTCAAACATCAAATAATCCAAAGTCGAGTTGTGTAACTTTGAAAACACAAACAACAAAAACAGAGAAAGCCACAATTTTCAATTTCATATTTGGTTTCAAGAAAGGAGATATATCTAAAATGGATCCGTTTTAGATATCGTACCACCTCCAAACAAATTACATAACATTTCCCTAACACTCTCTCTTGCAATTACAGATATTCTCAGCTACCTGAATAAGTTACGGCAACCTGTTGCAGCTCTCCAAAATCGCATGGATCATACCCAGGGAAATCTGAAACAAATTCGTGACATTATGTCCGTTTGGGTTCGACAGCCATTGTTCGAGCGGCGCGATGCCAAGAAAGATGCCGTGCTGTGCATCGATGAACGTCCCGATCGCACGGCCAAACGGTATGCCGAGATACAAGAAGCCTCAGAGAAAATACACGAACTACTAAACGACAATATGCTACAATTCGATATGCAGGACAAGCAGGACGATGAGATGTGGCTGAACTATGTGGACTTTGTCGATAACATTGTGTATGAGTATTTGTTGAAAACCGTGGGCGTCAGTGTGGGTTATATTGTCGAAAATATGGATCCGGAAAATAATTATGCTCCACTGTTCGAGGCACGCCTAGAATTGGTGGAACCAAATATGGTGTTTGTACCCTCTTTGAACCCAGCCGATAGCATGGGTTTCAATAACATGCTGATCGAACTGGTGCGAGACATTCTGAAAATGGGCACCCTCGTGAAACGCCTCAAGAAAAATGTCAAACAAAACTACGGCGATATGATCAAGGCCAATCAGGACATCATCGATATGCGTAGGGAAATTCTGAACGGTGTGGATCTGGTGATGGAGGAAGCGGCCATGTTTTGTCGGCAGTTCGAAAGATATTCGTATTTGTGGTTGGACGATCGCCACGAGTGTATGGAATATTTTTTGGAGTATGGTCGCATACTGGATGCCGACGAAATCGAACTGGTCATGCTGAATGATCCGGCAGCTCCCAAGGCCAGTCCACCCACCATCGAGGCCTTCCGCGAACAGATCGACAACTACGAGAGTCTCTACAATGAAATTGAAGATATTGCGCCCTTTCAAGTATTCAGCTCCTGGTTTCAAGTCGATGTGCGTCCCTTCAGACAGGCTTTGCTGAATACTGTGTGCAAGTGGGGCAACATGTTCAAGACACATCTGGTGACGACGGTCACCTCGAATCTGATGGATTTGAGCAACTTTATACGTAAGGCCGACGAGGGTCTGCTGCAGACCGTCAAGGAGGGAGACTATGAGGGTTTGGTCAGCATTATGGCCTATCTGATGCAGGTCAAGGAGAGGGCCGTCAAAACGGATGAAATGTTTGAGCCAATGCAGGAGACAATTCAATTGCTGAAATACTACGACATGGACATACCGGAGGAGGTGAATGTTTTGCTGCAGGAGTTGCCCGAACAGTGGGCGAATACCAAGAAAATCGCTAGTACGGTGAAGCAGCAGGTTTCGCCACTGCAAGCCACTGAAGTGGTCAGCATACGCAATAAGGTGGCCGCATTTGAGATATATGTTCAACAGTTTCGTGATACCTTTAAACACTACAACTTCTTTCGTTACGACTGTGCCCAACCATATCGCCTGTGTGATCGCATCAATGACGACATGCATCGGTTAGAGTGTGAAATGGCTGAGATACAGGAATCGGGTGGGCTGTTTGAGGTTAATATACCGGAGTTTAAGCTGCTCAAGCAATGTCGCAAGGAATTGCGCATGTTGAAGGTAAGTTGGAGGAGGGTGGCTACCAAAAGGATATATTTTGTTTTTTGAAAACATTTTAATCAAAGGATGTGATCTTTTTTCCTCAAAGCCTATTTTTGCATACCAGGCTCAAGTATTGCCATATTTTGCCAGAGCAAAATTACTCTACTAATAAAATGTAATATTTTTCATTTAAATAACAATTATGCAGCAACTATGGGACTATGTCTTCATTGTCCAAACCTGTATCGAAGACTGGAAGACGACACCATGGCGCAAAGTTGATGTGGAAAACATGGACATCGAGTGCAAGAAATTCGCCAAAGATATCCGCCTGCTCGACAAGGAAATGCGGTCCTGGGATACTTTCATAAATCTGGAAGCAACCGTCAAGAATATGTTGACCTCTTTGAGGGCCGTGGGTGAACTGCAAAATCCGGCAATTAGAGAACGCCATTGGAATCAATTGATGAACTCAACCAAGGTTACTTTTTTTACTAGATATTTTGTATTTATTTTCATATTTAATGCGAATTTTTAATGAAATTAGATTCTGTAAATATCTGTTGTGTGAAAAACGTTTAAAATTCGCAAAAAACGATCATTGTAAATATTCGGATATATTTTAGAATATCTTTTTTATAATACTTTAAGTCGTAGTAAACAGATGTGGTGTTGGTTTCTGATAAATTATGACCGATTTGGACTCCAAAGTGGCACAACTTCTTATGTACTTAAAGGACGCGATTTATGAAAAAAGAGCGTAATTGGGCCAGGTGAACCTTGAAATTTCCAGGGGAGTCACTCTTGGTGTGAAAGGGTTTTATATACTTTTGATTTTGTTGTTGCAAAAATCGTCAGGCTTAATCCCATTATTGTTGTTTTTTTATAAAACAAAATTTGTTTATTAGTGGAGAACGATGGTAATGTTTACCTGGGGGTAGGGCAGGGAATACCTAGGTTTCGGAAATAGCCACCAATCCTCATCAGTTCCCTTGTTTTTGCCTGGGATATTCTCCCCAGAAGTTATTTGAGAATTGTAATGTAAATCATGAAAAGTACTAAAAGGTGCAAAATAGCTCAACACTTATATTGTTCGGTCGGTTACTAGAACTTTGAAAATTTTGGTTAAATTAGTACAAATGGGTCTTCGTATAGAGGGACATATAAAAACAAGCTAAAAAGTATCAGCCAGTTCTGCCGACAGATGTATACCCTCAGCCAATGTCGTTTACTTTGTATAAGATTTGTGATCATTTTTGAAAAAGGTTGTAATGCGCTCGAGGTACCATATACATTTTGGTGGGAGGAAATTCTACATTTTTGGGGGGAGGTACCAAAAGGATTGGGCAGATAAATCTAGTATTCACATTAGATCTCTGGTTGAGGGTAATATTTTGATATACCAAGTAGAAGAAGGAGAAAGCCTATATCTTCGGATCGGATCGGATGTTTATATTATTATTCAAAATTTTGATCCTTTGTGGGCAGGTACCAGAAGGAGTGTTACAATCTCTACCATCTTTTTAACAAATCTTGCGTTGATAGAAATATTGAGATGTGCCAAGATTGAATGGAATCGGATGTTAATTTTGCGTTTTATGAGCTTCATAGATGTTCAAAATTTTGAACCTTTCTGGGGGAAGTACCAGAAGGAGTGGACCGATATCGACCATCTCCGAACTCGATCTATGTTTGACAATAATATTACAATGTACCAAGATTGGATACTCCCTTCGAGAGTTCTCGTGCGCACCAACCAGCCAGACAGACGGATGGACGGACGTACGCACCTCGCTAGATCGACTCCAAATGTCCTAAAACGGATTCGGTCCAAAGAGACCTGGGGACTAAAATCGTAATTTCGATGAGGCACGTTTTGGCCGTATCAAATTATATATATATACTCTGTCTAGCCATATGGCTGAGGGTATAATAAGGTGCATTGTGTTAGTAATTGATGTTTTCTGGAATGCGTGAACCGATTTTGTTTCTGAAAACTTCATATGAAAGGTCACGCCAATACCAAGGATTTATGAAATCATCTCAAAATATGTATTTTGAAAATATTTCAGCTAAAGCTAGAATCTTGAAATTGTCCATATCGGTCAATGTTGGTGTATAGGGTCGAGAAAAGCCTGGATTTTTTTTTTCGAACTTTAAGTGTACTAAAAGTCCTAAAAAGCAATAAGTTTGGTACCATTCGATTTTGTGCAAATTTTGCAAATCCAAATATTTTTGTCCGTGCTAGGTCAGGTGCGAAAGTGGACAATATGGGTCCACTCCACTCCATGAAGTACCTCTCCCAAAAAAGTTAACAATTTTGAATAATTATGACTCTTAGATCAGAGCCCGATTGTCTTTAAATTTCAAGCATTACAAGATGGGATATATCGGGCCACTCCTTCTGGAACCTCTCCATCAAATCGGTTCAAAATGTTGAATAGCCATGAAGCTCTTAAGACACGATATGAGCATCCGACTTCTTTAAAATTAGGCACATCTCAATATTTCTGACCAAACAAGATCTGGTATAGACATGAAACATATCGGACCACTCCTTTTGGTACCTCCCACACTACGGGTGAACATTTTTTATTAATTAAATATCTCATGAAAAGCGAGGTAAGCACCCGATTCTGTTCAAATTTCACACATCCCAATATTTTTAATCATAATTGATCTGGTGTGAAGATTGGCGACATCGGTTCGGTCTTTCCGGCATTATTATTATACTCTCATAAAATGTGAAATAAGCATTTAATTCCTGTTCGCACACTCCAATATTACAATAAACACAAGATCTGGTGTGAAGATTATAGATATAGGCCCATCCCTTCTGGTAACTCTCAAAAAGGGGGTCACTATTTTCAAAACTTATATCTCTAATGACTTATGATACAATTCAAATATTCTTCTCAAACTTGGTATGTTTTAATTTAATTTTTCTCAACCAGAGATCTGATGTAATTCTGGAATTATTCGGTCTACTCTTTTTGGTATCTCCCCCACAAAAATTCATCATTTTCATTATTCGCATAAAATTTAACATTCTTTAAATTTTGCACATACCAATATTTCTATCAGTTTTAAATGAAGTGGAATACTTTGATCCGCTATATATGGTACCTCACGCATTGTTCAACATTTTGCAAAAAAATACCACATATCTCATAACATGTGAAGGAAGTAGTCGATATAATCCGATATAATCCATTAATAGCAGACTTATGTCAGATACAAAATGGACCACTACCTCGGAACCTCCCCATAAATGGCCAGCAGTTTGAACAATCATAACGCAAGGCTGAGGGTATACATATGTCGGCGAAAAAGACTCATAATTTTTACTTGTTCTTTAAAAGCTTTAAAAATTAGGCAGTTAATTTCAATCCTTGTTATTTTATTTTATTTTTTTATTTTTATTTTTATAAAACATTTTTTGAATCATGTTTGAAAAAAAAAAAAAAATATTTATTATTGTTTTCATTTGTGTCCGAGAAATCGTTCCAATACCCCATCCTCTTTGTTATAATTCGAATCAGAAATTAACACCATATTTTTGTCACAATAAACGTGCAATTGAATATCCTCCCATAGAAATCAATAGAAGGATATCAGCATGTATTTGCAAATCTGTAAATACACAAAAATGCACCTATTTTTCCTTCTCCTCTCCAATATATATAACTCATATACCTACATATTTAGATATAAGTTCGTCTCTTGTAAATATCCTTATCTGTACAGTTTCTCTCTTTCTTGTAAATATTGAAAATTACAGAGTCTAGCAGCGCTCCCCAAGGAGATAACCGTAAGTTTTTCAACATTTCACAAAATACAATGTTTTTTCTCTTCTTCTCTCTCGTTGAATGTGAAGTCCGCTCATTTATTATATATATTTCATTTAAATTATAAAACTTTGCATGTGTGTGTGTTAATTTTGTAAATTTGGTTTTCCAACGGCATTGCACTTGTTACCTAGAGACTTGTATAGCACCAACCAGCAGCAGCAAGAAACGCTCTCTACATGATCCATTATTTTAGAATTTGCATGAAATTTTTTCCTCTAACTCACTCTCGTTGTCTCACCCTCAATGTGTGTGTACGAGTATCTGTGTGTGTTTGTGTAAATGTTGATCACTCGAAATAGATGGAGTGATCGATTTCGTTTTGATGCAACATCACATTCACTCTCTGTCACCTCTCTCTTCTCTGAATTCCCCTCCTCGTCCAGGTCAAATTCATAATGGACCATGACACAACACTAGCCGAACTGCTTGGCCTGAATCTCCACGAGTGCGAAGAAGAAGTCAAGAACATCGTAGACAAGGCCGTCAAGGAAATGTCTATGGAGAAGATCCTGCGAGATCTCAACACTACGTGGTCTGCGATGGAATTCGATCACGAACTCCACCCACGCACCGGATGTAACCTCCTCAGAGCCTCGGAAGAACTCATAGAGACTCTCGAAGATAATCAGGTTTGTCTCCAGAATCTCATAACATCCAAGTACATCGCTCATTTCCTCGAAGAGGTCTCAGCGTGGCAGAATAAGCTGATGATCGCTGATCAGGTAATAACGGTTTGGTTCGAGGTGCAACGCACTTGGACACATCTCGAGAGTATCTTCATGAGTTCGGAAGATATCCGCAAACAGCTGCCAGTCGACTCGGATCGCTTCGACCGCATCGATGCCGAATTTCGTGTCCTGATGGATGAAATGGCGAACTCCTCGAACGTCGTCACATCCACCAACCGACCCGGGTTGATTGAACGCTTGGAGAGCCTGCAGAAGGAGCTTACACTGTGTGAGAAGGCGCTGGCAGAGTACTTGGAAACAAAGCGTTTGGCTTTTCCTCGTTTCTACTTTGTGTCGTCGGCCGATCTGCTGGACATCCTGAGCAATGGAATTCAACCGGACATGGTGACCAAGCACCTGACGAAGCTCTTCGATTCGATTGCCCGCCTGAAGTTTAATCGCGATGAGAAGAATGAGGTGGAGACCGCCTCGGGCATGTACGCCAAGGATGGCGAGTACGTTGAGTTCCACGAAGTGACCAGCATGCGAGGACCCGTAGAAGTATGGCTTAATCGCATACAGGCAGCCATGAGAGTGTCACTGCGCCACTACATCGGCGACGCCGTGGTTGCCTATGAGGAAAAGCAACGTGAACAATGGTTGTTCGACTATCCTGCCCAAGTGTCCCTCTGTGGTTCACAGATCTGGTGGTCCACAGAGGTGAACATCGCATTCAGCCGCCTGGAAGAGGGTTACGATAATGCCATCAAGGACTACTACAAGAAACAGATCTCCCAGCTGAGTTTGCTCATCACACTGCTCCTGGGTGAGCTCACGAAGGGGGATCGCCAGAAGATTATGACCATCTGCACGATAGACGTTCACTCCCGCGACGTCATAGCAAAGATAATTCAGGCCAAGTTGGATTCGGGTTCGGCTTTCATGTGGCAGTCGCAACTGCGACATCGTTACGACGATGTGGAGAAGGATTGCTTTGCCAACATCTGCGATGCTGAGTTCCGCTACAATCACGAGTATCTAGGTAATACGCCGCGTCTCGTGATCACGCCGTTGACAGATCGTTGTTACATTACGTTGACTCAGAGCCTGCATCTGGTGATGGGCGGTGGTCCGGCAGGACCGGCAGGTACGGGTAAGACGGAGACCACCAAGGATTTGGGTAGGGCCATTGGCATAATGGTCTATGTTTTCAATTGTTCGGAACAAATGGACTACCAGTCGTGTGGCAATATCTACAAGGGTTTGGCCCAAACGGGGGCCTGGGGTTGTTTTGATGAGTTCAATAGGATAACGGTGGAGGTGTTGTCGGTGGTTGCGGTCCAGGTGAAGTCGGTACAGGACGCGATACGTGACAAGAAGGATAAGTTCAATTTTATGGGTGAAATCATAACCTGTGTACCGTCGGTGGGTATTTTCATAACCATGAATCCTGGCTATGCAGGACGTACGGAGCTGCCGGAGAATTTAAAGGCCCTCTTTCGTCCCTGTGCAATGGTGGTGCCGGATTTTGAATTGATTTGTGAGATTATGTTGGTTGCCGAGGGCTTTCAAGATGCCCGCGTTTTGGCGAGGAAGTTCATCACTCTCTATACGTTGTGTAAGGAGCTGCTGTCGAAACAGGATCATTACGATTGGGGTTTGAGGGCAATTAAATCGGTATTGGTTGTTGCCGGTTCCCTGAAGGTAAGTTGGGGAGATGATTACTTGAATGGTTTGTGATAAAAAAAAGTTTGCTGGGAAATGAGAAAAATAAAGTGAGGAAAAAGAAAATTGTCCATTGAAAATAAATAGTGCTAAGAGAGTTTTGCAAATGCTCGGGTTTCTGCATTTTATGAATATTGTTCATAAAATTTTGAAGAGAGAATTGGGTCTTATGTCAAGGTTATTTTATCTTTGACAAAAAAGATAAACAGAAGAGAAAAAATCAGGACAAATGAGATACACTGTTCTCAGAGAGTTTTCTTAATCTATGAATTTCTATGAATTTATGAATTTAGTTCATAAAATTCTCTCTGAAGAGCATTTGGTTTTATGGCTAAAGATTTCATCTTCATCTTGACCATAAAAGTGAGACAGACAGACAACAATAGCCGACTCCAGGAAAATGAGAAAAATAATTGTCAGAGGCGAAAGAAATTGAGCGAAATTTATGGCAAAGTATGGACAACTAAGAACATAATTTTGGAATGTATGAATAGTTTACATAGTTTTGAGAAAATCTTTGACGATTTTCCTGAAAACAATTTGGATACTTTGAAATTTTGAAGAAAATTTTTTTTAGAATCTATCTTAACTTTCTTTCGAAGATCTTATATTAAATAAATAATTCTAAGCTTCTGGGGAGCTGGATCTGGAAGCCTATGGAGCTGGATCCGGAACCACCTGTGCTGTCAAATTATTATTTTTTTTATAAAAAACAAACATTTTCAAGTCCTGAGGTCTATTCTGTATGGATCAAGTCTGAAAACTCTAACTTTTTTATCACATCCCAGCAAACTTTTTGGAGAAAATTAAAAAAATAATAATTTTATAATAATAAATGCTCTCTTTCGTCGTCTCTCAAACCTCTCTCTTACCCTCCACTCTCACTCTCTCTTTCTCCAAATTATTTCCCCTTAATTCACCCTTCCAGCGTGGTGATCCCGGTCGCCCCGAAGAGGAGGTGCTCATGCGAGCTCTACGTGATTTTAACATACCCAAAATTGTCACCGACGATATGCCTGTATTTATGGGTCTCATTAGTGATCTCTTCCCAGCGCTGGATGTGCCACGAAAACGTGATCAAGATTTTGAAAGGACGGTAAAACAGGCCGCCTCCGATTTATTGCTACAAACGGAAGATACCTTCATTCTAAAGGTTGTACAACTGGAAGAGCTACTGGAAGTTCGACATTCCGTTTTTATTGTTGGTAATGCAGGCACGGGTAAGACTCAAGTGTGGAAGACCCTATTGCGCACCTACCAGAATATCAAACGGAAACCCATATTCAATGACCTGAATCCCAAGGCAGTGACCAATGATGAATTGTTCGGTATTATCAATCCGGCAACGAGGGAATGGAAGGATGGCCTGTTCTCGGTGATCATGAGAGATCAAGCAAACATAACGGGCGATCAACCCAGGTGGATTGTGCTCGATGGTGACATTGATCCCATGTGGATCGAGAGTTTGAATACCGTTATGGATGACAACAAAGTCTTGACTTTGGCCAGCAATGAGCGCATTGCGTTGACGCCTTCGATGCGTTTGCTCTTTGAGATTTCGAATCTGAGAACGGCCACTCCTGCAACGGTGTCCAGGGCGGGTATACTCTATATAAATCCGCAGGATTTGGGATGGAATCCGTAAGAACAATATTTTGAAATATTTGCATTTATTTTTAATGTATTTCCCTTTTCGGTTGCAGCTATGTCACCAGCTGGGTGGAGACCCGCAAAATACCCTCGGAGAAATCCAATCTGGTAATGCTGTTCGATAAATACATTCCTGCATCGCTGGAAACGATTCGAGTGCGCTTCAAGAAAATCACACCCATTGCCGAAATGGCCCACATCCAGATGCTGTGTCATCTGCTGGAATGCTTTTTGACCCCGGCTAACACACCAGCCGACTGTCCCAAAGAGTGGCACGAACTGTATTTTGTTTTTGCCTGCATTTGGGCATTCGGTTCGGCTATGTTCCAGGATCAAACCATTGACTATCGTGTGGAGTTTAGTAAATGGTGGGTAAATGAGTTCAAGACGGTCAAATTTCCACAGGGTAAGTTAAATGGTTCGAACCTAAAATAAAAAAATGAATAATAATTCCCCCCTCACCCTCTCCCCTTTCCAGGAGGCACTGTCTTTGATTACTATTTGGACAATGAAACAAAACAGTTTCTGCCATGGACTGAGAAAATCCCCAAATTTGAGTTGGATGGTGATTTACCATTGCAGGCGGTACTGGTCCATACCTCCGAGTCCATACGTATCAGATTTTTCCTGGATCTGTTAATGGAAAAGAAACACCCGGTGATGCTGGTGGGCACGGCAGGATGTGGTAAAACTGTGCTAATCAACGAGAAATTGATATCCTTATCCGAAAACTATGCTGTGGCCACCATCCCCTTCAATTTCTACACCACCTCAGAGATGTTACAGAAAATCCTCGAAAAACCTTTGGAAAAGAAGGCAGGACGCAATTATGGTCCTCCCGGCAATAAGACCCTGATCTATTTCATTGATGACATGAATATGCCCGAGGTGGATTGCTATGGCACGGTGCAACCGCACACCCTGATGCGCCAACATTTGGACTATGGCCATTGGTATGATCGCAACAAGTTGACCCTAAAGGATATCCACAATTGTCAGTATGTAGCCGCCATGAATCCCACAGCGGGTAGTTTTACCATAAATCCCCGTCTACAGAGACACTTTTGTGTCCTGGCTGTTAGTTTTCCCGGCACCGAGTCCATTACAATGATGTACTCTTCGATTTTGTCACAACATTTTGCCAATGCGGAACAGAAATTCAATCCGGTGGTTATGAAAATGACACCCAACATTGTGGCGGCAACGTTGGCCCTGCACAACAAGGCATCGCAGGTGTTTCTGCCGACGGCCATTAAGTCTCATTACATCTTCAATTTGCGGGATATCAGTAATGTTTTTCAGGTGAGTTTTAGTAAGGTTTGAAGATTTTAAACAGAGATCAGAATTATTCGCTCAAATTTGAGTAGGGAGTAAAATTCGCTCGAATTGGAGTAGGGAGTGAAATTCGCTCGAATTGGAGTGAAATTACTTCTGCAAATGACTCATTTCTCCCGAAAATCCAAAGATATTTCTCATCCTTTAAAAATAACAAAAACCACCCCCTCTCTTTTCCTTTACAGGGCCTCCTCTTCAGCTCAGCTGATTGCCTGCCAATGCCAACGGATTTGATACGCCTGTGGCAACATGAAACCCAAAGGGTCTATGCCGACAAGCTGACCGATGAAAAGGACATCGATAGTTTTACGAAGATGCAACACGACATTGTGAAGAAATCCTTTGAAGAAATTGACGAATCGGTGATCTTCGACAAGCCGAACATCTATTGTCATTTCGCTGGAGGAATTGGTGAACCTAAGTATATGCCAATAGCGGCATGGACTGAGCTTCACAAACTCCTCCAGGAGGCAATGTCTTCATATAATGATTTGGTTGCGGCCATGAATTTGGTGTTGTTCGAGGATGCCATGATGCATGTGTGCCGGATCAATCGAATACTGGAGTCGCCGAGGGGTAGTGCTCTGCTGGTGGGTGTAGGAGGTAGTGGCAAACAGTCACTGTCCAGGTTGGCGGCATTCATATCCAGTTTGGAGGTGGTCCAAATTCAATTGAAAAAGGGCTACGGGGTGGGAGATTTGAAGGTGAGTGGAGGGGGGATTTTGACATAAAATCTTAGAAGGACGAAATTTTTATGTTCTCTTTCTCTCTCTCTGTCCTTAGAACGAATTCTCCGGCCTTTATTTGAAATCTGGCTTGAAAAATGTCGGCATTATGTTCCTCATGACCGATGCCCAAATACCCAGCGAGGATTTTCTGGTCCTCATCAATGACATGCTGTCGACGGGGGAAATACCCGACCTTTTCCCCGACGATGAAATCGAAAACATAATTGCAGGTGTGCGCAATGAGGTCAAAGGTGCCGGTTTGGTGGATACCCGCGAGAATTGCTGGAAATTCTTTATAGATCGGGTGCGCAAACAATTGAAAATTGTGCTGTGTTTCTCTCCTGTCGGCTCTACGCTGCGAGTGCGCTCCCGGAAATTCCCCTCCATTATTAATGCCACCTCCATCAATTGGTTCCATGAATGGCCCCAGGAAGCCCTAATTTCTGTGGCCATGAACTTTTTGTCCCAGAACGAAGTGTTGCCCGATCATCATCGTGATTCGGTGGCCAAATTCATGGCATATGTCCACACCTCCGTCAATGCCACCTCTAAGGTATATCTGCAAAATGAAAGGCGTTACAATTACACCACCCCGAAAAGTTATTTGGAACAAATAAGCCTCTATCTCAAGCTCCTGAATGGCAAGCATGAAGATTTGCAAAGCAAAATTGTGCGTTTGGAAAATGGCCTGGAAAAGCTACGGTCCACAGCTGTACAAGTGGCGGATCTCAAAGTAAAACTGGCAGTCCAGGAAGTCGAACTGAAAGAGAAAAATGAGGCAGCCGATGCTTTGATTGAAATTGTGGGCATTGAAACGGAAAAGGTACAAAGCGAAAAAGCCCTGGCCGATGAGGAGGAAATGAAGGTGGCCATAATTGCCGATGAGGTGTCGAAGAAACAAAAAGATTGCGAGGAGGATTTATTGAAAGCCGAACCAGCCTTGGTGGCAGCCCAGGAGGCTTTGAATACCCTGAACAAAGCCAATTTAACAGAACTGAAATCATTTGGTTCTCCTCCCGGTGCGGTGACCAATGTCACAGCGGCTGTCATGGTCCTATTGGCTCCTGGCGGTAAATTGCCCAAAGATCGTTCCTGGAAGGCAGCCAAAATTGCCATGGCCAAGGTGGACAGTTTCTTGGACTCCCTCATCACGTATGACAAGGAGAACATCCATCCGGAAATTATCAAGGCCATACAGCCGTATTTAAAAGATCCTGAATTTGAACCGGAATTTGTTCGATCCAAATCGGGCGCTGCAGCTGGCCTCTGTGCCTGGGTAATAAATATTATTAAATTCTACGAAGTCTACTGCGATGTGGAGCCCAAAAGAAAGGCCCTGGCTGCAGCTAATGCGGAATTGGCGGCAGCTCAGGAGAAGCTGGCAGGGATCAAGAGGAAAGTGGCGGTAAGTTGCCCAATTTTTTTTTTTTCAAGAAAAAAATCCTCAGAAGAACCAAATTTTTTTTCTTTAGAAAACAAATAGTTCTCAGAGGCTGAAGACTCAGATTTTTTTCCATAGAAAAAATAGTCCTCAGAAGCTGAGACCCAGATTTTTTTCTATAGAAAAAAATAGTCCTCAGAAGCAGAGGCCCAGATTTTTTTCTATAGAAAAAATAGTCCTCAGAAGCTGAGACCCAGATTTTTTTCTATAGAAAAAAATAGTCCTCAGAAGCTGAGGCCCATATTTTGTTATATATAAAAATAGTCCTCAGAAGCTGAGGCCCAGATTTTTTTCTATAGAAAAAAATAGTCCTCAGAAGCTGAGGCCCAGATTTTTTTCTATAGAAAAAAATAGTCCTCAGAAGCTGAGGCCCAGATTTTTTTCTATAGAAAAAAATAGTCCTCAGAAGCTGAGGCCCAGATTTTTTTCTATAGAAAAAAATAGTCCTCAGAAGCTGAGGCCCAGATTTTTTTCTATAGAAAAAAATAGTCCTCAGAAGCTGAGGCCCAGATTTTTTTCTATAGAAAAAAATAGTCCTCAGAAGCTGAGGCCCAGATTTTTTTCTATAGAAAAAAATAGTCCTCAGAAGCTGAGGCCCAGATTTTTTTCTATAGAAAAAAATAGTCCTCAGAAGCTGAGGCCCAGATTTTTTTCTATAGAAAAAAATAGTCCTCAGAAGCTGAGGCCCAGATTTTTTTCTATAGAAAAAAATAGTCCTCAGAAGCTGAGGCCCAGATTTTTTTCTATAGAAAAAAATAGTCCTCAGAAGCTGAGGCCCAGATTTTTTTCTATAGAAAAAAATAGTCCTCAGAAGCTGAGGCCCAGATTTTTTTCTATAGAAGTTGAGGCCCAGATTTTTTTCTATAGAAAAAATAGTCCTCAAAAGCTGAGGCCCAGATTTTTATCTATAGAAAAAAATAGTCCTCAGAAGTTGAGGCCCAGATTTTTTTCTATTTTTTTTTTAAATATTGTCCTAGATCTATAAATGTTGAAATCTTTTCTTCCGTTCATTTCAGAGTTTGGAAGAACAATTGGCCAAACTAACAGCTGATTTCGAACAGGCAACAGCTGATAAGTTGCGTTGCCAAAAAGAGGCCGATGCTACACAGGCAACTATCGCCTTGGCCAATCGTCTGGTGGGTGGCTTGGCTAGTGAAAATGTGCGCTGGGCTGAGGCCGTAAACAAGTAGGTTCGATCTTTTGGTTACCAACGATATATTCTCAAAAATCCTTTTTCAGTTTTGTCAAACAAGGAATCACCCTGCCTGGCGATATACTGCTCATAACCGCCTTCATCTCATATGTCGGCTGTTTCACCAAACAATTTCGCATTGATTTAATGCAGAAAATGTGGACACCATTCCTGAAGAATTTGGATCCACCCATACCGACGACAGAGAGTTTAGATCCCTTGTCGCTGCTTACAGATGATACCACAGTGGCGGTGTGGACCAATGAAGGGTTGCCATCGGATCGCATGAGCATTGAAAATGCCACGATTTTGTCGAACTCCGAAAGGTGGCCGTTGATGATTGATCCTCAGGTGAGTTGTCGTAGAATTTTGGAGAATATCAGAGATATATTGGTTAAAAAAATATTTATTTCAGCTACAAGGTGTCAAATGGATCAAAGAAAAATATGGCGAGTCCCTGACGGTCATACGCATGGGCCAGCGTAGCTATTTAGAGACAATTGAAACGGCCATCACCAAGGGCCACACTGTGCTCATAGAAAACATCGATGAAAACCTGGATCCGGTATTGGATTCGCTACTGGGACGAAATCTCATTAAGAAAGGAAAGTAAGTATTAGAGGGGGAGAGGGGGAGAGGGAGAGAAGAAATTCATAGGAGAATTAAATCCATATTTTGTGTATCTTTCCAGAGCCATCAAAGTGGGTGACAAGGAAATCGAATACAATTCCAATTTCCGCTTAATCTTGCACACCAAACTAGCCAATCCTCACTACAAACCCGAAATGCAAGCACAAACCACTTTAATTAACTTCACCGTGACCCGTGATGGCTTGGAAGACCAATTGCTGGCCGAGGTTGTTAAAGCCGAGCGACCGGATTTGGAAGAGCTAAAGGCCGAGCTGACAAAACAACAAAATGATTTTAAAATAATGCTCAAGAAACTGGAAGATGATTTGCTGTCCCGATTGTCTTCAGCTGGAGAGAATATTTTAGGTGATACCGCCTTGGTGGAGAATTTGGAGACGACAAAGAGTACCGCCTCGGAAATTGAACAAAAGGTAAATGTGAAATATATTTATAGGGCTATAGAAAGGTGAGACTTAATTTTTAATTTGTTCTAGGTGGCCGAGGCCAAGATAACCTCCAAAGAAATTGACAAGGCTCGAGAATATTATCGTCCGGCGGCAGCCAGGGCCAGTCTGCTTTATTTTATCCTCAATGAGCTGAACACCATTAATCCGATTTACCAATTCTCGTTGAAGGTAAGATAATTCTCGTTTTAATATAAAAAAAAATAAATAAAAAATAGGGCAACAATTATTTTAAGTTGATCAAGGCCTTCTAGAGATACATAACACTAGGCAACACAAAAAATAATGACAGTAGATTATGAAAAATTTGTCTCTCAATTTTATTTTAAAATACCAACAAATCTAAATCATCGGAAAATATCACTCCCATAATCTTTTGTCTTGCGGATCTGTGAATTGCAGAATCAAAAGACTAGAGTTTGTGAAAGTTCTCCTTTTAAAATCTGGAAAATCTGACAGAAAATCTTTCAAAAATTTTCAATATGAATAATTCTCTCACTTAGAGGGAAAATTTCTCCCTTTTGCACATTTCGGATGAAGATTCCCTAGAATCCTTGCGTTTTAGGTATATACAGGATGAGATGAAAAAATTGGAACCAACTTCAGACTGTTGACATTTCTAAGCCACTCGTCCGACAGCTGTTAACATTATTCCAGTGACAGCTCATTATATTGTTTACAAGCGTACAAAAGCATTTTGGTGAGAATTTCCCCGGAAAAAAGTTATTCGTGATGGAATTCAAGCGTGATAGTGTGAATTCTTTATATTTGGCTGAAAAACCACAAGTGGCGATCGTTAGAGCACTCCAGCATTTAAATGTGAATAAATCTTATGTGTCTCGTACCATCGCTCGTTACCGTGATACAGGTAGCGTAGCCCGACATCAAGGAAGTGGACGAAAGAAAACAGCAACATCAGCAGAAATTGTTCGAAAAGTAAAGAAGCGACTTGATCGAAACCCGCGTCGCAGTTGCCGAAAAAATGGCTTGTAAGCTGAACATATCGCAATATTCCATTCGGCAAATATTGAAAAATGAGCTCGGGCTCGGGGTAAAGCTATTGAAATTCCAAAAAGTGCAAGAACTTACACCGCAACGGAAAGAAAATAGACTCAAAAGAGCTGAAGAGTTGCTTCGCTTGACCGAAAGTGGTGAACTGCCGAATTTGGTTTTCTCCGATGCGAAAACATTCGTTGTTCAGCGTTTTTAAACAAAGAAAATGATCGTGTTTACATGCCAAAGAGATCAGCTGAAAATGTGCACCTTCGGTTGGCCACAAGAACTCAAGCGCCGGCAATGGAGATGGTGTGGGCCGCCATAATAGCCGATAGTCGCTTTTCGCTCGTATTAATCGACCGTGGCATCAGAATAAATGCCGAATATTATCGCGAAAATATTCTGGTGGGTGTATTAAAGCTTTGAGCACGCAGACCTTGGACATTCCAACAGGACTCAGCACCATCGCACTCAGCACGCGTCACCCAAGAATGGTTACAAAATGAGGTTCCTCGCTTCATTACCAGAGCAAATGGCCACCAATATCTCCGGATACCAATCCGTTGGACTATTGTTTCTGGAGTATTTTGGGCCGGGAATGGGCCAAAATATCGCAGATCAACATTCGGGGAACGTGTGACGGTTTCATTGGCCGTGCCAAATTCGTGCCAAAGATGACCAATTCGAACAAATCTAAACTTATTCTTAAATTTGATGCCATTTTCGACATTATTTGCGTTTATTCAATTAAATTTAAAAGAAAAAATATGTAATAATAGTGGCGTTTGACTTTGTTGCAGTTTTTTCATCTCACCCTGTAGGCCCGCGTTTTGGTAGAAAAGAATAGAATATTAAAAATAAAAACTTGTTAATCGTTGCATATCCTTCGGCTGGTAAGAAGACGAAAAATCGAAAATCAATTACGAATGGTCGAATTAGTTATTTTAAAAATAGATAAGAGGCTGTAAGACTTTTCAATGCTTAAAGTCAATAAATCAAAAGTCTAATTACGTATTTCGTATTCCTATCCAATATTGAAATTCAATTACACTATAAATTGAAAATCGAATTATGTCTCCCTAAGAACTATGCATCCTAAACGAGTTTTTCCCATTTTTTTTAACTTCCCCAATTCTCGCTTTCTAGGCTTTCAGTGTGGTCTTCCAAAAAGCCATAGCCAAGGCAGAGCCAGGCGATACCTTAGATGTGCGTGTTGCCAACCTTATCGACTGTATTACCTATTCGGTGTTCCAGTACACGAGTCGCGGACTTTTCGAGTGTGACAAATTGATATTTACTTCTCAAATGACATTCCAGGTAAGAGTTACAAAGAGAACAACGAAAAACAGCTGATCTGAAACATAATCGGCATTGCCAACCACAAAAACAATTTGACTCCTTGATTGGGTTACCAAGCCCTTTTTTATGTGTAAAAATAGCTCCAAAAAGAGTGGGAGAGAAAATGCTCTAAATAGAGTAATATTTTAAGTTTAGAGTGAAATCAAGTGGAAAGAAATATTCTGTTTCCTGATTTGTGTATTTGATCATTTACAACATCTGAGTCGTTCTTATTCAAATAACATAGAAAAATAAAGTATAATCGATTTCTCCCACGAGTATACTCTATTTGTTTATCCAACTCGAATAAGAGCGACTTGACTTCTGTAAACGATCTTTTCCCCACCACCCTATAACAACATCAAAACCTGCTTGCTACTAAACACGACACATACAACTTCAAACAATTTTTTCACTTGCTTTTACTCTTTGCGTAAACCTCTACTCTATTCCGAGAACCTTCATTCTCACTCTAATGTTACAGGAATGAGTAATTTGCGAGCGCTCTCACATAAAACAAGAGTGTGGAAAGTAAACTTCCTGTTAAACTCATACTCATATTAAACTCATACATCATTCAAGCACTCCTGCTTTCGAGGATGTTTCACTCACGAGTAAAACCGAGCAAATCTGAGCTCTGATTAAAATTTGTCCTCTCTGCAAATTATAAGCCAATTTATTTTCTCCTCGCCAACAAAACTCTTGTTCAATTTACCCCTTTCCACACATCTGTCATAATTTTGATTTATTTTCTTCCAGATTCTGTTGATGAGCGAAGAAATCACTTCCGCGGAACTGGACTTCTTACTCCGCTTCCCGATCAAACCACATGTGACAAGTCCCGTAGACTTTCTCTCGAATCAATCGTGGGGCGGAATATGCAGTCTATCGTCCAAGGATGAATTTCGCAATTTGGATCGAGACATAGAGACCTCTTCGAAGCGTTGGAAAAAACTGGTCGAATCTGAGCTGCCGGAAAAAGAGAAATTTCCCCAAGAATGGAAAAACAAAACAGCCCTGCAGAGGCTGTGCATGATAAGGGCTCTGAGACCAGATCGTATGACCTATGCATTGGCGTAAGTGTGATGAGGTTTCTTTTTCAATTTTCAAATTAAATTTATTTTCCAAATTTCCACAGCGATTTCATTGAGGAGAAACTGGGTTCCAAATATGTGGAAAATCGGGCCATGGAATTTGCCAAGTCCTATGAGGAGGCCTCGCCTTCTACACCCATATTCTTTATATTGTCTCCGGGCGTGAATCCCCTTAAAGATGTTGAGGCATTGGGCAAACAATTGGGTTTCACCATGGATTTGGGTAATTTCCACAATGTTTCGTTGGGTCAGGGCCAGGAGGCCATTGCTGAGGCTGCCATGGATATTGCCGCGAAAAATGGACATTGGGTGGTCTTGCAAAATATCCATTTGGTAAGGAAATGGCTGCCCACCTTGGAAAAGAAACTGGAATACTATGCCGAGGGATCCCACGAGGATTATCGCATGTTTTTGAGTGCAGAACCGGCCTCAACGCCTTCGGCCCATATTATACCCCAGGTAAGATAACTACTCAAGTAAATACTTTATCTTCTTAAAACTTATCCTTCTCTATTCCAGGGCATTCTCGAATCCTCCATCAAAATCACCAACGAACCTCCCACCGGTATGTTGGCCAATCTCCACAAAGCTTTGGACAATTTCACCCAAGAGACCCTGGAAATGTCTAGCAAGGAAGCGGAATTCAAGGCTATACTTTTCTCTCTGTGCTATTTTCATGCCGTGGTGGCGGAACGTCGCAAATTCGGGCCTCAGGGTTGGAATAAGGTCTACCCCTTCAATGTTGGAGACTTGAACATAAGTGTATCGGTGCTGTACAATTATCTGGAGGCCAATGCCAAGGTACCATGGGAGGATTTGCGTTATCTGTTTGGTGAGATTATGTATGGCGGCCACATCACCGATGACTGGGATCGAAAGCTGTGCATTATGTATCTGGAGGAGTATATGCAGCCAGATTTGGTGGATGGTGAATTGTTTTTGGCCCCGGGATTTCCGGCTCCACCCAACACCGATTATCAGGGCTATCACAATTACATTGAAGAGAATATGCCGGCAGAGTCCCCATATTTATATGGTCTGCATCCAAATGCAGAAATTGGTTTCTTGACCACGCGGGCGGAAAATGTCTTCCGCACGGTGTTTGAAATGCAGCCAAGAGATGCAGGGGCTGGAGGTGGGGCCACCGTGACCCGTGAAGATAAGGTGAAGCAAATTGTGGATGAAATCATTGAAAAGCTACCAGAGGAATTCAACATGGTTGAGATAATGAACAAGGTGGAGGAGAGGACACCCTATGTCATTGTGGCCTTCCAGGAGTGTGAACGCATGAACTATTTGACCAGTGAAATGAAACGGAGTCTCAGGGAACTCGATTTGGGTCTGAAAGGAGAACTGACCACCACCTCCGATATGGAGGTCTTGGAAAATGCCTTATTCCTGGATCAGGTGCCTCCCTCATGGGCCGCCCGGGCTTATCCCTCGTTGCTGGGGTTGAATAACTGGTTTATCGATTTGTGTTTGCGTCTGCGGGAACTGGAGACATGGTCCACAGATTTTGTGGTAAGCCATAGAAAATTTTAAATGTTCAAAATTAAATTAAATATCTTCTCCCCTTAGCTTCCCTCCGTGGTATGGCTGGCCGGCTTCTTCAATCCCCAGTCACTGCTGACAGCCATTATGCAAAGCACAGCCCGGAAGAATGAGCTGCCATTGGACAAGATGTGTCTCGTCTGCGATGTGACCAAGAAACAAAAAGAAGATTTCACGTGAGTATTGAAATTGAAATCAATAAAATGGTTATTGAACGAGCGAACGATCGAACGGACGGACGGAACGAGCGGTGGGTCGGTAGGTCGGCCGCCATCGATTGATCGAACGCCTGGCATGGCAATTGATCAGCTCGACAATGAAAGTGGCGACCAAATCGTACACTTTCCCATTAATAAACGAATAAAAAATGTAATATGTCTGTCAGATTGAATGCATGTGGGTATGTTTGTGTGTGTGAGTGTGAATTTTGTCCATTATTCAATTGACACTTTTACTTGGCCTTTTCCAAGAAAATTATATATTCCCCTCTTATTTTTTGATAGCCCTTCTTCCCACACTCTTTTGATCAGTGATCACTTGTCAATCTGAGGTCGTTCAAATCATGACCGATAATTAATGGGTATTGAGAGAGAATTGTGTTTTACTATTGGTGTTGTTGTTGTTCTTGTTGTAAGTGTCGGAAGCTATAGTTTTAAGAAGATCACTAGACCCCTTATTGAAGTTCAGATCACTTTGTTGGAGATCTCATAGAAGATAACGAAACACTCGCAGAGAAAATCTTGAGGTATCCTCAGCGATGATGATGAGAAATTTTCACAAAAACCTTCTCTAGAAATACCGAAGATCTTCACCAGAAGACCCTGGGGTCATCCCTTGAAGACCCTGAAATCTTCACCAGAAGATCCTGAGGTTGACACTAAAGTACTCATAGGTCTTCCATAGAATACCCAGAGATCTTCACTAGAAGATTCTTGAAGTCTTCACTAGAAGATTCTTGAAGTCTTGACTAGAAGACCTTGAGGTCTTCTCCACTAGAAGACCTTGAGGTCTTCTTCACTAGAAAACCTTGAGGTCTTCTCCACTAGAAGACCTTGAGGTCTTCTCCACTAGAAGACCCTGAGGTCTTCTCCACTAGAAGACCTTGAGATCTTCTCCACTAGAAGACCTTGAGATCTTCTCCACTAGAAGACCTTGAGGTCTTCTCCACTAGAAGACCTTGAGGTCTTCTCCACTAGAAGACCTTGAGGTCTTCTCCACTAGAAGACCTTGAGGTCTTCTCCACTAGAAGACCTTGAGGTCTTCTCCACTAGAAGACCTTGAGGTCTTCTCCACTAGAAGACCTTGAGGTCTTCTTCACTAGAAGACCTTGAGGTCTTCTTCACTAGAAGACCTTGAGGTCTTCTTCACTGGAAGACCTTGAGATCTTCTTCACTAGAAGACCTTGAGGTCTTCTTCACTAGAAGACCTTGAGGTCTTTTTCACTAGAAGACCTTGAGGTCTTCTTCACTAGAAGACCTTGAGGTCTTCTTCACTAGAAGACCTTGAGGTCTTCTTCACTAGAAGACCTTGAGGTCTTTACTAGAAGACTTGAGGTCTTTACTAGAAGACTTGAGGTCTTTTCTAAAATGCCTTGAGGTCTTCTCTATAAAAACCCTGAAGTCTTCTTTAAATGATCTTGAGGTCTTCTTCACTAGAAGACCTTGAGGTCTTTACTAGAAGACCTTGAGATGTTCTCTAGAAGACCTTGGGGACTTCACTAGAAGACCTTGAGGTGTTCTCTTGAAGACCTTGAGGTTTTCAATGGAAGACCTTGAGGTCTTCACTAGAAAACCTTGAGACCTTGACTGGAAGACCTTGAGATCTTCACTAGAAAACCTTGTGGTGTTCTCTAGAAGACCTTGAGGGCTTCACTAGAAGACCTTGAGATGTTCTCTAGAAGACCTTGAGGTCTTCTTCACTAGAAGACCTTGAGGTCTTCTTCACTAGAAGACCTTGAGGTCTTCACTAGAAGACTTTGAGGTCTTTACTAGAAGACTTGAGGTCTTTACTAGAAGACTTGAGGTCTTTTCTAAAATGCCTTGAGGTCTTCTCTAGAAAACCCTGAAGTCTTCTTTAAATGATCTTGAGGTCTTCTTCACTAGAAGACCTTGAGGTCTTCTTCACTAGAAGACCTTGAGGTCTTTACTAGAAGACCTTGAGATGTTCTCTAGAAGACCTTGGGGACTTCACTAGAAGACCTTGAGGTGTTCTCTTGAAGACCTTGAGGTTTTCAATGGAAGACCTTGAGGTCTTCACTAGAAAACCTTGAGACCTTGACTGGAAGACCTTGAGATCTTCACTAGAAAACCTTGT
This sequence comes from Musca domestica, assembly GCF_030504385.1. Taxonomy (NCBI): domain Eukaryota; kingdom Metazoa; phylum Arthropoda; class Insecta; order Diptera; family Muscidae; genus Musca; species Musca domestica. Next base: position 392,286 of record NW_026712225.1, on the reverse strand, counting down.
GGTGTTCTCTAGAAGACCTTGAGGACTTCACTAGAAGACCTTGAGATGTTCTCTAGAAGACCTTGAGGTCTTCACTAGAAGACCTTGAGGTCTTCACTAGAAGACCTTGAGGTCTTCTTCACTAGAAGACCTTGAGGTCTTTACTAGAAGACCTTGAGGTCTTCACTAGAAAACCCTGAAGTCTTCTTTAGATGATCTTGAAGTCTTTTCTAAAATGCCTTGAGGTCTTCTCTAGAAAACCCTGAATTCTTCTTTAGATGATCTTGAGGTCTTCCCAAGAAGACCTTAAGGTCTTCCCTAGAAGACCTTAAGGTCTTCCCTAGAAGACCTTAAGGTCTTCCCTAGAAGACCATGAGGTCTTCCCTAGAAGATCTTGTGGTCGTCCCTAGAAGATCGTGAGGTCTTCTCTAGAAGACCTTGAGGTCTTCACTAGAAGATCTTGAGGTCTTCTCTTTAAGGCATAGAGGATTCTCTATAAGACCTTGAGGTCTTCACTGGAAGACCTTGATTTTTCGATGGAAGACCTTGAGGTCTCCACTAGAAGACCTCGAGGTCTTTACTAGAAGACCTTGATGTCTTCAATAGGAATCTTTTCATAAAATATATGAACATTTTCTCGAAGAAGACTTACTCACTGGATGATATATTTATGCTTTTATGGAAGAAATAGTGATCCCCTCATAGAACAGTTCTTGTTACCCTTTGATTCTCTCACAGAAGCTTTGTTGATGTTTTCATCGAGGAGCTACACAATTTTTTTTTTTAATATTTAATGACCTTCTAGATCCATATTCTATTCCATAGAATACTTCATGGTCTTTCGTCGTAGGTCAGCTCACGGAATATCTTTAAATCTTGTTCTGTCCTACATTTTTTCGGCCACATGAGTTCAGTGAGTAATTGAAGGCAGATAATACAAGTGGATTAGCATTTTTGGGGGGCATTTTGTATTTATTTCATTTAATTTCTATTTTTTGTGATTTTTTTTCTTTTTTAGTATTCGTAGATTCGAAACATTAGAATAAGTAAACAAAAATAAAATTGATTTATGGAAATTCGTACGAATTAAAAGAAAACAGACAAATAAACCGCAGCGCCATATAACAAAGGTTGTTGTTTGCCATGGAACAATTATAAATCAATAAACGACGACGACGACAACGACGATCCCCGTTGTTGTTGTTGTTGCTTCTTCATTAATGAGAAATAATCGAAAATTTGCAATGAAATTGAAATATTCAAATTCGAACACGACTGATTACCACAATAATACAACGGCGACGACAAGTGACGATGCCGAGCCATTCGATTGGCGACATTTGGACGTTATCTGTGGCGGGAGCGTCATCAATTTAGAACATTGGCTCCATTCAATTAATACTTTGTGTCTTCCAAAAGAGAAAACAAAAACTGAAAACAGAAAATATGAAATTGAAAACTAAACGCTGTAGCCAACCATTCAATGGTCGCAGCAATAATTCGTGGCGGCGTCTATCAACGCTCGTGGGATTTTCTCACGAAAACGTTGGGTTTATTTTGATTGAAATGTAAACGGCACAGTGTTTTGAAAATATAAAACGCTTATATTAAATATGCACACATTTTCCAATAGATTTTGATGTAGCTGTGGAGATTCTGGCTTTTTTACCTAAAAGGATCTTGCTTGGTATATCAGTGATAGAAGGTGGTAACAATCTTTATATCCTCCACCATATTTTAAATTTTCCATTCCGTTTGTAACATCCCGAAATATACATTTTAGATCCCACTAAGTATACGTATTCTTGATCAGCATAAAATTCTATGTCGATTTAACGTTTTCCGTCCGTCCGTATGTCCGTCTGTGGAAATCAGTTTAGCATCCGAACAAATAGAAGTAAGTTGATAAAATTTTACTCAGATGTGTGTTTGGTTTGCAGGACTTTTGATATTGAAAGTGGGACATGTAGGTCCACAATTAGACATAGCCCTCATATAACTGTACCTCCCAATATTCGGTATTTTGATGATTTTAGCGGGATTATTCACCAGAATTGTTTCGTACTTGCACTTCGTAATGGGTACTACATGTTGAGCTAAAAAAACTGCAACCAACTTCCGACTGCTGTCATTTCTAAGCCACTCGTCTGACAGCTGTTAAAATTGTTCCAGTGACAGCTCATTATATTGTTTACAAGCGTACGAAAGCATTTTGTTGAGAATTTTCCAGAAAAAAAGTTATTCGTGATGGAATTCAAGCGTGATAGTGTGATTTCTTTATATTTGGCTGGAAAACCACAAGTGGCTATCGTTAGAGCACTCCAGCATTTAAATGTGAATAAATCTTTTGGGTTTCGTACTATCGCTCGTTACCGTGATACTGGTAGCAAAGCCCGACGTCAAGGAAGTGGACGGAAAAAACAGCAACATCAGCAGAAATGGTTCGAGTAGTAAATAAGCGACTTGATCGAAACCCGCGTCGCAGTAGCCGAAAAACGGCTCGTGTGCTGTACATATCGCAATATTCCATTCAGCAAATATTGAAAAATGAGCTCAGGGTAAAGCCATTGAAATTCCAAAAAGTGGAAGAACTTACACCGCAACAGAAAGTAAATAGACTCAAAAGAGCTAAAGAGTTGTTTCGCTTGGCCGAAAGTGGAAATGGTGAACTGCTGAATTTGGTTTTCTCCGATGAGAAAACATTCGTTGTCCAGCAAACAAAATTATCGTGTTTACTTGCAAAAGAGGTCAGCTGAAATTTGTGAACCTTCGGTTGGCCACCAGAACTCATATTATGGCGGAAATATTCTCGAGGATGTATTAAAGCCTTGGGCAGGCAAACACTTTGGCCGCAGACCATGGACATTCCAACAGGACTCAACACCATCGCACTCAGCACGCGCCACCCAAGAATGGTTACAAAATGAGGTTCTCGCTTCATTTTCAGCGCACAATAGCCACCAAAATCTCCGGATTCCAATCCGTTGGACTATTGTGTCTGGAGTATTTTGGAAGGCAAGGTCGGCACTAAAAAATACCAAAGTGTCGATCACCTCAAGCAAGCGCTTCGCCGGGAATGGGCCAAAATACCGCAGAGCAACATTCGGGGAGTGTGTGACGGTTTCATTGGCCGTTTGAAGGCAATAATTCGTGCCAACGGTGACCAATTCGAACAAATCTAAACTTATTCTGAAATTTGATGCTATCTCTGACATTTTTTGCTTTCATTCAATAAAATTTAAAAAAAAAAAATTAAATTATGGCGTTTGACTTTGTTGCTGTTTTTTATCTCACTCTGTATACTTCTCACATAGGCCAAACTGAGGACTAATTCTACCATAATATTTTCTCGATGTGGTACACAATCTTGAAATAGCTTCAAATAGTAATAACAATTAATTTTTAAACCCTAATACCGATTCCGAACCACTGTGTCACAATCTCAGTTTTTCGCCCGGTGGCAGCATCTCCCCCAATATTAGATAATTGAGTTGTGGCCATAGCTAATTAATCGATTACTTCCAGCGACGCTCAGTTTATTTTCTTAAATGTTTTATTTTTAGAGATACATATTTATTTTGTAATGAGGGGGCGAGAGCACATTCAGCCCACAATTATGAATGACCCTACACTCGTCTTGTGTAATTATTGTTTACTTTAATTGAGCAAAAAAAAAAACGTTAATTGTTTTAATTAATTTTGTCTAACAATTTTGTTCGGTTTTGTTCCGCTCTTTTTTTCTTTGCAGTTCAGCGCCACGAGAAGGCGCCTACATTCATGGAATATTTATGGAAGGCGCCAGATGGGACATCCAGCAGGGTATAATTATGGAGTCGCGACTCAAAGAGCTGTATCCACCGATGCCGGTGATAAATATACGGGTAATTTGAAATAATTAAAATTAAAATACATTGTATTTATTCTGAGAACAGTTGAACTGAGCGATTACAGTGGGACCTCGCTTAATGATCTTACAAAATTTATAAAAAGAATTGTGAATTTTTTTACATTTTTTGAAAAGATCATCGCAATTTTTTTTTTGAGGAATAACCGTAAGCTTAGACCGTCGATTTTTTTTAATTGAAGGACTATAGTGTTTTTTAGAGATTATTCTTGTAGACTGTCCAACTCATAGCCGCGAATTTTGAAGGATATTTAAAAATAATCCAGAGCTGGAATCATATACTTTGAAGGGTATTTTAAAGAAAATTGTAAAGGACTACTGTTGATTCTTAAGGATGTTTTTTGAAGAATTACCGTGGATAAATTAACGATCTGGTCTGGTACCTTCCCCACAAAGGGTAAAAATTTTGAATAACCAAAACTATCATAAATCCTAAATAAGCATCAGGTTCTCTTCAAACACACATCATAATATTTTTATTGGCAAAGACTTTGGGTCAGACCTTGGAATATATCGATCCACTCCTTCTGGTACCTCTCCCACAAAGGACAAAAATTGTGAGTATTCATGAAGCTCATAAAACGCGAAAATGACATGCGATTCACACTTGGTACATTTCAATATTTCTATCAACATAAGATCTTTTACAAAGATGGTAGAGATCGGACCATTTCCTCTGGTACCTCCCCCACATAGGGTTCAAGATGATATATATCTGCCAACCCCTTCTAGTACCTCATAGGACCACAATTACCAAGGCTTATGTATCTCATAACTTCCAAAACAAATCGGCGATTCTTTACAACTTCCTATATCTAAATATTTCTCTTAACCAGAAATCTGATATGAATATGTAATTAATCGGAATTTATGATTTCGCATGAATGTGGACATACCAATATTTTTATCTGTATTAGATGAAGTATAAAAATGGAATACTTCGGTTGTACCTCCCCCAAAAAGGGGTCAAAGTTTTGAATTGGCCAAACCGACTTCTTAACTTGTTAGATTATTTTTTGAAGAGCTACTTTGAATTCCTAGTCCTTCAAATGTTAGCATTATTTGAAGGACTATCTAGAACTATAATCTGGAATTTTTATAGCTATTATAGCTACAGGGCTGCCCATATTCGACGGACCCATCTGGCAACACCATAACTTTTGACAGAGATGTCACATCGCTTAATGACATACCGCGTTTGAAGCGTCAGTCCAAGCAGATTTTTACCATGAACCAATACACGCCACGCGAGCGCTCTGAAATTTACATTCAACAGAAGAAGTCAATTGTGAAAACTCAACGTGCTTTTAAAACATTAAAAAATGTGAGAAGTGCGCCTTCTAAGAACACCATTAAGCGTTTATACGAAAAATTTTCGACTGGTAAGGCTCTTTCTAATCCGAAGAGGCCATATAAAAGTTGACCAAGGCGATCGGCCGAGAATATCGCTGCCGTACGAGCCAGTGTTGAGAGGTCCCCAAGAACATCCCAAAAACGCCGTTCTCAGCAGTTGGGCATTGCGCGGTCCACTTTACAACGGATTATTCGCATTGATTTGCATTTGTTCCCGTACAAAATTCAATTGACGCATAGAATGTTGCCTGCGGACAAGCCTCGTCGATTGGAATGGGCCCAAAGAGTCATGGGTCCGTCGAATATGGGCAACCCTGTATTTTAAGTATGTTTTTGAATGGGTATTTTTAAGCATATATTTTGAATTACTATCAAGGACATTTTTCAAAGGATATGCAGAACTACAGTCGTGGATTTTTATGGGATTTTTCAAGGACTATCCTGTGCTGTAATCGTGAATTTTTTCCCTTATTTATATATAGTGTAAATTTTAAAATTAAATTTGTGGATCTTCGAGAGGATTTTGTAGACAATTCAAAGATATAATCTTTTTTTCTCACAATATTTTTGAAGATTCGTGGATTTTTATATATAGCTCGTCCATGTGGACTCCATTTCAGATATATCTACATTTACTACTTTTAGACTCGTCCATAATCTTTTTTTCACATTGCCTATATACCCCCTTGTCAGTTCATCTGTAGACTTCTTTTTCAACTCGTTTTTGGACAGGCCTTTGCTTGTCTATGGACTTTATTTCAACTCGCCTATAGACTTATATTCAACTTCTGAATATAAACTCTCTTTCAGTCTACCTACAATAAAATTCACATTCGGCAAAGCCTTGTTCTTCTGCCAGTTATAGTCACTCCAAAATCTAAATATCATTATTTACGGATTTTTCCTAATTCTAAAGCCTGGACTTTTTTTAAGGGATTCGCTCCATTTTTGGTTGATATTTTGGCTCTGTAATTATTCTTCTATTCGTTTTCTTTTTTTTTGTGTTGTTTTTATTTGTTATACAATCCGAAACATATTGCAAAAATACTCGCAAATTCTTGAAATTCTGAATAAAATTTAAAAGTCTGTTATTCAAGCAACAAAACTATTTGGAATTAAATCGAATAAACCGAACCGATCGATACGTATTCCAATTAAAACCAAATTTAAATTTCAAAAATTTTCTTTCAAATACATTCATTTAAGCTGGCTGGCGTCGCACTGACTTCACGTGTCAGTCGATCGGTCGCTTTGCTTAAATAATTCATCAAATGTTTGTTATTGTTGTTGTCCTTACTCTGATTTTTTCCCTTTGTTTTTTTCATTTCTAGGCCATCACCCAAGACAAACAAGATTTACGCAACATGTACGAGTGTCCCATCTACAAGACCCGCACCCGAGGTCCCACCTATGTGTGGACATTTAATTTGAAAACCAAAGATAAACCGGGCAAATGGACCCTGGCCGGTGTGGCATTGCTGTTACAAACTTAGAATGCAAAAAAAACGTTCACTGCACAAGTTACTACCCACTCCTGTTCTTCTTCATCGAGTACACATAAATTAGTTACTTACATATGCATACAAACATATTTATTAGCACTCTGTTAAATTTAAATGTTTTTTGCAATTCCTAATAAAAAATTGTTGCCTTAGGCGAAAATACCACTACAGCAGAATTTAAAAAAAAACTATCTAAGAATTTTCTCTTTTAATTTTGGGAAAGGTGAGTTTGATTTTCTAGGAAATAATTAACATTTTTGTTTCCTCCCCCTGGATGATGAAGGTGGGAAAAAACTAATTGAAATTTTTGTGGAGAAAATTGGCAATAACTCTGGCATTTAGTTTATATGCTGATATGAACTGAATGCCTGTCCGCACGTGTTGGGAATGTGAAATGGGTCTGTTAGTTATGCTGTGGAATTTTGTTATTTTTCCACGCACACACACACACCGATTATGCTAATCCTTAGGTGGGAGATATTAAGGTGGGTCGTCAAATGGAAAGGGGTTCTTGTAGTTTTCATATTTAATTAAACATTAATGAATATTGTAACCATTCAAATAAATAATATATTCAAACTGTTTACAATAAAACTCAAATAAAGAACAATTAAAAAAGCTGTAAGTTCGGGCGGACCGATCGTTGAATACCCTCCATCATGTGGAAAGATTTTGATAATTTTCAAAAAAATAAAATCCGTTAAAAATTCTGATCACATCTTAAAAATGCCGAATGTAGAAGATATATTATGGTCTATACGACGACGTGGACCTGCATAGCAACTTTTGTCATAAACCATTACAATATTTAAATGCGGAACTTCAATAAAAAATCGGTGAATAATGTAGCTAAAATCATTTAAATATCCAATATCGATAGGTACGGTTACAATGGGGCTATACGAAGACGTACTCCTGCACAGACAATTTTCTGTCATAGGCTTTAGTATTCATTACGAACATCAAACTCCAAATTTGAAACAATTCCGGTAAATAATGTCGCTAAAATCATCAAAATACCGAATATCGGAGTATACTGTTATATGGGGGCTATACGAAGACGTGAACCTGCACAGACAATTTTCTGTTATAGGCTGTAGTATTCATTACGAACTTCAAATGCCAAATTTGAAACCATTCCGGACAAAAATGTCGCTAAAATCGTCTAAATACAGAATATCGGGAGGTACCGTTGTATGGGAGGGGTATTCATTACGAACTTCAAATGCCACATTTGAAACAATTCCGTTGAAAAATGTCGCCAAAATCATCAAAATATGGAATATCGGAGGGACCTGCACAGACAATTTTCTGTTATATAGTTATAGTATTCTGTTTCCCATTACGAACTTCAAATACCTAATTTGAAATAGTTCCGGTAAATAATGTCGCTAAATCATCAAAATACCGAATGTCGGGAGGTACCGTTATATGGGGGCTATACGAAGACGTGGACCTGCACAGACAATTTTCTGTCATAGGCTGAAGTACCCAATACGAACTTCAAATACCAAATTTGAAACAATTCCGTTAAATAATGTCGCTAAAATCATGAAAATACCGCATATCGGGAGGTACCAAAACGTGGACCTACATGACCCATTTTGAATATCAAAAGTCCTGCGGACATAATACCAATTTGAGTGAAATTTTATAAACCTACTTCATTTCGTTCGGAAGATAGAGTGATTTCCACAGACGGACGGACATCGCTAAATCGACATAGAATTTTATGGTGATAAAGAATATATATACTTTGTGGGGTCAAAAATGTATATTTCGAGGTGTTACAAACGGAATGATAAACTTTATACACCCTCCATGCTATGATGGAGAGTATAAAAATAATAGAACATCATTATTTGGGACACCGACGTTAAAAAATAATCTCCAATTAATAATTAAAAATTGAAAAAAATATATATTTTTCTATTACATTTTCCAACCCATTCCATTGTACCCGCCCCTAATTACCCAAAACTATTTGAAATCATTAAAATAAATTTCAATTCTATTTTGCACAAAGTACTACAAGATCATTACGCGTTTTCAGCCAATAACAACTACAACAACAATTAAATAACCCCAACTGATAATAAAATAAACAACAATTAATGGGTGCGTAAAAATATCGACAGACTTACTGACGGAACCTCAGCCGAAAAGCAGGCCACATGTGGCAAAAGGAATTTCGTAGTTGATAATTCACGTCACCACGTCGTTCGGATTGAAATATTCACTTATGTACATATTTATTATACAGAAGATTCGATTTCATTTGTTTAGATTTGAAAATAATTGTGTTTTTTTATTTTTGATTTGACAAACGATGAAAGGATGACGCCACAATTGACCAATCACAGCGTGTCCAATGAGATGACACAGCGACTTCCAGCAGCCATCACTCAGATAATGAGTATTTGATTTGAAAATAAGCGAGTAGTTTTAATCAAATATTAGATTTATATGTTTGTACTTAAGTGCGCACGTGTGTTTGTACTTTGAAAAAAGATTGATTAATTGATAACAGCTCCAGTTATTCCAAATTATTCTATTTTCGAAACTTTAAATCTTCGAACGACGAGAATTTTTTAAATTTTAATTAAGGAACGGAAAATTAGGGTTTAAACACTTTAATTGTCCAAAGGTTCATTATCAAGTAATGAATTACCAAGTAATGTAAAACGGTGTTATAGAGTGTGCACGTCCTAGATCATTGTTTTGGATTTCATAGGCTGTAGTACCCAATTCGAACTTCAAACACCAAATTTTAAACAATTCCAGTGAATAATATGGCTAAAATCATCAAAATACTTAACATCGGGAGGTGCCGTTATATGGAGGCTATACGAAGACGTGGACCTGCACCAACAATTTTCTGTCATAGGCTGTAGCATCCATTACGAAAATCAAATGCCAAATTTGAAACAATTTTGGTGAATTTAGTCGCTAAAATCAACAAAGTACCGAATATCGGGAGGTACCGTTATATGAGGGCTATACCAAAACGTGGACCTACATGGCTCATTTTCAATACCAAAAGTCCTGCAGACATAATATTCATTTGAGTAAAATTTTATCAATCTTGTTCGGAAGCTAGACTGATGTCCACAGATGGACGGACATAGAATTTTATGCTGCTACCATTCGAAAGGAACTTAAACTATTTCAAAAAAAAAATTCCGTCGAAAATTTTCGCTCAAATGAAAACCTTTGTATGGGGGCTATACGAAGACGTGGTGCTGCATAAATAATTTTTTGTCATAAGCTGTAGTACTGATTCCGAACTTCACATACGAAATTCAAAACAATTCCGGTGAATAATGTCGTTACTATCATGGAAATACCCAATATCTGGAGGTACCATTATATAGGTGCTATACTTAAACATGGACCTATATAGACGATTGTCTTCCTGGGGGTAAAGTACACACAGGGAACTCCTTGTGTGGATTTTCATGCAATTCCATAGAAACATTTGCCTACAATAATCAAAAAACCGAATATCGGTAGGAATCGCTGTATAAGAGATGTACGATTTCGTGGACCTATACAGGGTGAGATGAAAAAAGTGCAACCAACTACCGACTGCTGTCATTTCTAAGCCACTCTCCCGACAGCTGTTAAAATTATTCCAGTGACAGCTCATTATATTCTTTACAAGCGTATAAAAACATTCTGGTGGGAATTTTCATGGAAGAAAGTTATTCGTGATGGAATTCAAGCGTGATAGTGTGATTTCTTTATATTTGGCTGGAAAACCACAAGTGGCTATCGTTAGAGCACTCCAGCATTTAAATGTGAATAAATCTTCGTTACCGTGATACTGATAGCGTAGCCCGACGTAAAGGAAATGGACGGAAGAAAACAGCAACATCAGCAGAAATCGTTCGAAAAGTAAAGAAGCTACTTGATCGATTCGTGAGCTGAACATATCGCAATATTCCATTTGACAAATATTGAAAAATAAGCTCGGGGTAAAGCCATTGAAATTCCAAAAAGTGCAAGAACTTACACCACAACAGAAAGAAAATAGACTCAAAAGAGCCGAATTTGGTTTTCTCCGATGAGAAAACATTCGTTGTCCAGCAGTTTGTAAACAAACAAAATGATCGTCTTTACTTACCAAAGAGGTCAGATGAAAATGTGCACCTTCGTTTGGCCACCAGAACTCAAGCGCCGGCTATGGTGATGGTGTGGGCCGCCATAACAGCCGATGGTCGCTCTGCGCTCGAATTAATCGACCGTGACATCAGAATAAATGCCGAATAGTTTCGCGAAAATATTAATTAATTATTAAAGCCTTGGACACGCAAACATTTTGGCCGCAGACTTTGGACATTCCAAAAGGACTCAGCACCATCGCACTCAGCTGTGGCAGGAGTATTTTGGAAAGCAAGATTGGCAAAAAAAAATACCAAAGTGTCGATCACTTCAAGCAAGCGCTTCGCCGTTAATGGGCCAAAATACAGCAGACCGACATTCGGGCAGCGGGTGACGGTTTCATTGGCCGTTTGAAGGCCATAATTCGTGATTCAAAATTTTCCAAGTCAAAATTTGGCAGAACAATTTGTATTGTGTCTAGGATGATTGGTATTACATATTACGGTACCTCCCGATATTTGGTATCTTCATGATTTTTACAATATTTTTTCACCGATTTGTCTAAAAATTGGAACTTGTAAGGTCATAACGAGTTTTTAAGCTCCGATGGCGAAACTTTGTATGTATTTGTCCACGTTTTTTGTATAGCCCCACATAATGGTACCTTCGGATATTCAGTATTTTGAAGATTTTTGCCACATTTTTCCACGGATTTGTCTAAAAAGTGGTATTTGTAGTTCATAATGGTTTCTAGATCCGGTAGGGCAAAAATGTATAGCCCCCATGGAACGGTACCTTGGTATTTATTTGTAGTTCGCAATGGGTTTATGATTTTTTGAAAAGTTGAGCTGCATTATCCAAACGGTCTTACTGGATTTTGTAGTTTAAATGGAACAGGTAGTCAAAGTTCGAACTAAATGTCTTTTACTTGTTTTTTGTGTTGCACAGTGTTTTGGTTTTGAGTGATTTTTTTAATTGATGTCAACTGCGTTCTTCTATTTCTGGTGAAGCCTTTAGTTGGACTTTCCATGATTAGCGATAATACGGTCATGGAAAATTTCCCATTGGAAAATCCTTTCATCATTGCCGTCCAATGACTACCTGAACCTACTAAAAATCCAGATGCTTGAATTCTCAGGAAATTTTAATAATTTGGAAATCTCAAATCATTAAATGTGTCATATGCTATTCTATAGACATTAGTCGCTTTTGACACTTCAGAGGAGTATATGAAGGATGTGATTTCTTTGAGATTATATTAAAACAATTGAAAATATGTTGTCTCCTGTGGAATAAAACATTGAATAACAATTATATTAAGAGCTAAATAACTAAATTGATTACACCAGTTTATGAATATGAGATACGATGTAATATCCAATAAAAATTATTTAAAAACTACTGCCGAGACTATTACTAAAAATCAGATAATCAAATTAAAAATTTTTCATAGAGGAAATGTTCTCCGTAAGACTTCGCAAACTCTCAGTGACTCAAATTTAAAAATTTGTGAAAGAAAATAGAAATAATTTGAAAAAATATTATTTTAAAAGAAAATTTAATTAATTATACCCTCAGCCATATAACTAGAGAGGGTATATATCATTCGATACGGCCAAAACGTGCCTCATCGAAATAAAGGTTTAAGACCCTAGGTCTCTTTGAACCAAATCCGTTTCTGGACATTTAGAGTCGATCTAGCGATGTCCGTCATGCCCCATGAAAGGTCAAAAGTTGGGATAATCTTAACTCAAGGCTGGGGGTATAAATCTGTCGGCAAAACCGATACTATTTTACTTATTTTTTATATCGACACATTTGATGGTATACCTTCATAATCAAATTTCCAGGAATTCTTTCTTACCTGGCTTAGAGCAACCTTTCTTTTGTAGAAATTTCCCAGATTGCAAGGAATTTTTGTGAAAACAGAATGGATTAGCATATCTTGATTTATTTAGCCCACTCAGCTACAGTTTCCCAAATGGAAAATCGCCGCAACGAAGGCAACGACTCTTCCGACATCTTCTTGTGTGGCAAACACATTCATCCATACATTATTCATGAACATATGCCGCCTGTGTGAAGATCGCTCGTATCGTGGCGTACGTGCAGCACCATCGGCTGGTTAGCCGATGAACGAGTCGTTAGGTGGAGGTGGTTGTGCTGTGAGATGACTATAAAACCGGCAAGCTTGGCACAGTCGCACGCAAATCTCGAACAGAGATTTAAACCGCTTTGTGGCAGTTATTTGAAAGGTCCTTAAGATTCCCGCTAAGAGCAAAGGTGATCTCATTGCTTATCAATTTCACCAAAAAAGAGCTTAAAATAAAAATACAAAAAAAGTCCATTCGCCAGGCCATCAATGCTTTATGGACGAGTGAACCCGCAATCAATGCTGTTTCTAACTGAACCTTAACAAGAAAAAAAGAAGAAATTCTTCGTTTTTGGGCTACGTGATGATGCTCCACTGAGGTAGGATATCCACAAATCTTTGGATGCCATTGGCAAAACGATTTACGTCTCACGTTACCCACCCATCCAGAAAATACGTGGCGAATCTTGCCATCATCGGCACTCGTTTGAACTTTCTACACACTTTGGTTTGGTGTCCATTGGAACTCTTGACTTGCTGACGACGAAAATCACAGCAGCAGCAACAACAACAGCAACAGAAATCCATAATTTTCAAGTAATTTCGCTGCTTTCGTTTTATGTTGCCGGACTGGCTGGCCGAAGGTTTCGTGGCAGCCACCATCCATCATCGTCACCACCAGACCAGCACACACAGAGACCCACACACAGCCAGCCACAACGTTCTCTTGAGGCAGGCAACGCTGTCGTCGTTGTCGGTCGGTCATATCAGCCAACAAAACGGCCAGAGTCAGTTGTCGGCTTTTTGGTTTGAATCGATTCGATCAGTTTGCAATTTGCTGTGATTCGTGTATGTTTTATGATTCGGAAAGAATTCGCGCGCGCCACTCTTGAAAAAATATTTTCATTTCAAATCCATTTCGAAAATTCAATTTCTTGAATGAAAACGTGTAAAACTCAAAATCATTTTTAAGAAATAAATAAAAAAAAAAACACAATTTTTAAAAATAAAAAATACGATTTTAAAACATTTAAATTTTTTGTTTAATCACTCGAAGAGTGTTAAAGAAAAGAAGAAAAAAAAAGAAACCAACAAAAAGTATTTACCCAGAGATTAAGTGTCGCATTGTAAAAAGTGTTCGCTGTGCTCAATTATCGTGGTGTTTGACCCATTTTTTGGAATAAAATTTTCCTCTGAAAAATTAAGAAGAAGAGCGGCGAAACCTTTTGGATTATCTCTTGATTTCGAATTTGGATTACTGTGTTACCACAAAGAGGCATAAACATGAAGCTGTTTCCCCTATTCTTGGCCAGTAAGTATCGATTGTTTCAGAAGTGCATTATAAAAAAAAAAAAAAAAACAAAATATACATTTTTTTGTTGAATTGAATGATATAAATATGTGAATTAACCATCTGCAGAAAAATAATAGTTTTCGAAATAAAAAATTGAAAAAGTTGAAAAATATGAACTATTGGACTAAAAATGACAAAATATATTGAGACCCACACATTGATCTAATGGTGGAAAATTTCTAGAACTTAATGTTAAAAATGGATCAAACATAAAAAAAATAATATTAGGGAATTATAATTCTTTTTGAGAACAATAACCGACCTTCCATGTTTTATCCGCCTTTTACGGGAACATAAAATCTTTAACAATGCCAATTAGCCGGTGGTTAATTTTTCAGACATAATAACGCCAATGACTTTTCCTCCCAAAAAGAATGATATTATGTTGCCATACTTTAAGAGTGCAGAAAAACTCCGCTTTGTGGAAAATGTTTAATTTTTTTTTTTTGTTTGAAGTTTTGATTTCTCCATCACACATGGATTTTGTTGCACAGTGTAGTAATTTGATTTATAAAAAAAACATTTTGAAATATTGGTCAATTTTTGCCAAATTTAAAAGATTCGATTTTTAAAAAAATAAAATCTGTTAAAAATTCTGTTAAAACATTACTAAAATACCGAATGTAGCCGTTATATTAGGGTCTGTACGACGACGTGGACCTGCATAGGTAACTTTTGCCATGAGCGCATACAATATTCAAATGCGAAACTTAAAAAAAAAATCGGTGAATAATGTAGCTAAAAGCATCAAAATATCGAATATTGGGAGGTACCGTTATACGAAGAGATGGACCTGACACTGACAATTTTCTGTCTTAGACTGTAGTATCCGTTGCGAACTTCAAATACCAATTTTGAAACAATTATCATCAATATACCGAATATAAGGAGGTACCGTTATATGGGGGCTATACGAAGACGTGGACCTGCACAGACAATTTACTGTCATAGGCTGTAGTATCCATTACAAACTTCAAGTACCAAAATGTCAAACAATTCCGCTGAATAGTAGCGCTAAAATCATCAAAATACCAAATATCGCGAGGTGCCATTTTATAGGGGATATACGACAATTTTCTGTCATAGGCTGTAGTATCCATTACGAACCTCTAATACCAAATTTGAAACAATTGTTTTCGTTACGAACTTCAAATACTAAATATGAAACAATTGCGGTGAATAATGTCGCCAAAATCATCAAAATACCGAATATGGGGGGCTATACGAAGACGTGAACCTGCACAGACAATTGTCTGTCTTAGGCTGAAGTATCCTTTCCGAAATTCAAATACCAAATTTGAAACAATTCCGTTGAATAATGTCGCTAAAATCATCAAAGTAACGAATATCGGGAGGTACCGTTATATGGGGACTATACGAAGTCGTGGACCTGCACAGACAATTTTCCGTTACGAACTTCAAATACTAAATTTGAAACCATTTGATGATGTTAGCCACACTTTTCAATGGAATTGTCTTAAAATTCACACAAGTAGTTCCTTGTGAGTACTTCACCCCCTGAGAGAGAATTGTCTATACAGTACGGTACCCCCCGATATTCGGCATTTTTATGATTTTACCCACATTTTTCATCAGAATTGTCTGAAAATCCACACAAGGAGTTCCTTGTGGGTACTTTATACCTCGGCAGAGAATTATCTATATAGGTCCACGATATCGTATAGCCCTCATATAACGGTACCCCTGATATTCGGTATTTTGATATTTTTATTATTTTTCAACGGAATGACCACAAGGGGTTCTTTGAACACAAGGGGTTCTTTGTGAGCACTTTACCCCCCGACAGAGAATTCTCTATATAGGTTAACGATAACTTATAGCTCCCATATAACTATTCCCCGCGATATTCGGTATTTTGATGATTTTAGCCACATTTACCAATCGTATTGTCTGAAAATCCACACACGGAGTTCTTTGTGAGCACTTTACCCCTGAAACGGACAGCTTCATACTACCATAAATATTCACGATTTCAGCCTTATTATCCCTGAAACAATTATTTTATCCCTGAAACAATTATTATAGCCTAAAGCCTCTTCTAGCATTCCGTCAAAAATCCATGACCATAAACTCTCCTAATTTTATCTAAAACCCCACGATTATGGGTCATAGCCCCCCACCCCCAAAACATTCCCTAAAAAATTCACAATAACAATCACGAAAGTCCCTTCAAAATAATCCTGACATTTCAAGATTATGCTAAAAAGCCATGATTATTGAGATATCAGCCTATCCAAAGTTCTCCTCAAAATCGACAATAATAGCTTGCATTACCAATTGGTAATAATAACCCTTAGAGTCTCTTAAAAAATTCCATAAATTTATATATATGAAGGACACTTTTAGACATATGAAGGACATCTGTTGGGCTCAGGAAGAGGCAAAGCTACGATTTGTTTTTTTTACACGCATTATTTTGTTCGGTCTCATATTAGTTACTCTGGGTTCATAACAGTGTCCGCCGGATGGTCCACCTACATGACGATGTTTCCGAGTATTCACATTCATACGATCCGAATGAACACTGCTATCATTTTGATCGTCCCCATTTTGAAAATACTCCAAAAATCTGCAGTTTTATTAGCTCTTCGTTAAAAATACTGTTAACAAAAATATTTCCAAAAATATTTCTAAAAATCGAGGACTATATTTCACTATATTCCTGAGAGAATTGTAAAAAATAACTTCCTAAGTACAAGACCATAGCCCCAAAATATCTCCTAAATTCCCACAAAAACCCACCCACCATGTTAGGGAACATTTTACCTCAATAGGTTTGGTTTAGTTTGCCTCCATGCGTATTTTGTATAGCTATGCCTTTTCACTCTTCAAACCCTAAACATTTTACCATGATCCAATTTATGATTCATATAACTCCCAAACGTCCCTTAAATCATAGAATAGTTTCTAAAACAGATCATCGATCCATTAGTCATCTACTGTCAATCTTTTCCACTCTTAACTATTTGATATTCCGCACCAAATCCAAAAAAAACAATGTAATTATCAGCTGCTGGGAATACAAAATATGGAATTGGATAATGCGACATTTAAATGCAGCCGAGACCAATGATGAGGGAATTTATCATGGATTGAAATTCTCCGGCATTGCTGCCTGCCGCCACTAGGTCTGGGGGTCCGGTCTGTTTACAAAATTCAGTCGTAGAAGAAAATGTGCGTCATTGGCAGTCATGTGCGTCGTGTTTTCAGTTTTTTCTTCTTCTGCTTCTTTCTACAATAATGCAGTTTTTTTTTATGATGCTTCTCTGGGTGGTTGCGAGCAGATTGCATGACAAATAGGATTTCTACACAGGAGTGTATGTATGTAGATGTGTGCGTGTGCGTATGTGTAATTACTTAATCAAATCACAGAAATCCCATTAAAATATTTGTGTTTATTCCATGAACTCGACCATAAATCCCAATAATGGGTGTGTTTTAATTATTTCGAATAACAAAATAACAAATTGAAATACCACCACCACACACACCACTGCATCAAATTTCGTATTTCAATACTTTCAGCTATTGTTTTCAAAAATTTATTAAATTTCTCCGTTCTGACGACAGATATTTATTTTCGATCTGTCTTATCAGGAAATTATTCATTGATGATGATTTCATTTCATGTCACTGCCTGCCTGCCTGGCTGCCTGTGACTGCCTGCCTGCCTTGTGATTAGAAACGATCTGCGTAAATCCACATGTACATACATATGTATGTACGTATGTATGTACGTTTATAGTTGATAGTTGTCGGGTTCGTATGATTTGTTGGAACATTATTTTGTTTCATATTTGTTCTTCTCTGTCTCTGTGTCGTTCAAATAGAGGTCGGACATTGAACCCCCAGAATTCGCATAGTGAAATGGCCATGGAAAATTTTCAATACGTTTTGAAAACCTTGAGTTTTATTATTTTTTTTTTTTTTTTTTTTTTTGGCAAAAGAAATTGCGAACTTATTTGCTGATTTATTGATAGTTTTTTGGAAAACTAAAACACGTTCTATGTTTTCTCTACTTTGCGGGATAAACATGAAAATATAGAAATGCATGACGAGCTGTCTCCTATTTTTTTGTCGTTCACACATTTTTGTCGTTATTTTATTAATGTGTTGATTTTGAAAAAATATTGAAGGCGCTCTGTTTGAAGTATGTTGTTTTATAAAATATAAATAAAAAACAAATTATAAAAAATATCAGACGGTTTGCAGACGGATAAATAACTCAACCCATGATTTATTTATATACGTGTGTATACGAATCATATACAATCTATAGATATGACCTCCATTATAAAAAAAAATTATTAACAAAAAATCAAAATGTTTGGATACAAACATGCGACTTTATGACTTGTGACTTTTTGACAGGAATGTCTTGCATAAAGCCTTTGCAAAAAATATTTAAAAAGCACAATGACCTTTTTGCCCTGAAAGTCCTTGAAAGAAATATTCATAAAAAATTATATATTTTTAACAAAAACTTTTTGGATCCGCAATTATTGAGCAGGGAATAATAAAAATATTCTTAAAAATCGACATCCTTGAAGTAAAAATTTCCTTAAATCATCCCAAATTTTTGTCGCCACGACTCGTAACCACCAACATTTTGGCAGATATTTAAACAATTGAGATTCTTAAGAGTTTGAAAAATATTTTTGAATTTTTTTTGCACCTAGCGTAAGCAACTACACGGGAATTTTTAGGAGAGGGTGGGCAAGTGTTTTCCATTGTATGGGATTCAGAGTTTTTCAAAATTTCGGCCGAGAAATAAAAAAGAAAAATACTCCTAATACATACTCCTATATGTTTCACTCTCTGCTATACTTCTAGTGTAAGGACTTCCGGGAGTAGAAAAAATCAAGTACACTCTATTTTTCGATTTCACTCGAATATGAACGGATTTTAGTCTCGCTCTTGCATGGTACCCGAGTTTTCGTCATACCGTTGATAGCATTGTCGAGCATGTGTAGAAAGAAAGCATTGCTGTACAGAAATTCCTCCGGATTCCTGTTTCTGCTGGTTTGGGCTTTTGTACATAAATTATCCTCCACTCTTAGAGTAAACTCTTACTCGAGTACTTCGACTCCCATTTCTCCAAACAGGGGTAACTCCTCGAATAATTCATGATATACCCTACAAAGTATACACAGGGAGAGATGAAAAAAAAAACTGCAACAAAGTCAAACGCCATAATTTTTACGTATTTTTATTATAAATTTTATTGAATGAAAGCAAAAAATGTCGGAAATAGTAACAAATTTTAGAATAAGTTTAGATTTGTTCGAATTGGTCACCGTTGGCACGAATTATGGCCCTCAAACGGCCAGAGAAACCGTCACGTGCGGCTCGAATGTTGCTCTGTGGTATTTTGGCACATTCCCGGTGAACCGCTTGCTTGAGGTGATCGACACTTTGGTATTTTTTGGTGCCAACGGATTGGTATCCGGAGATTTTGGTGGCCATTGAGCGCTGGAAATGAAGTGAGGAACCTCGCTTTGTAACCATTCTTATGTGGCGGTTCTGAGTTCGATGGTGCTGAGTCCTGTTGGAATGTCCAAGGTCTGCGGCCAAAATGTTTGCGAGTCCAAGGCTTTAATACACCCTCCAGAATATTTTCGCGATAATATTCGGCATTTATTCTGACGCCACAGTCGATTAATACGAGCGGAGAGCGACCATCGGCTGTTATGGCGGCCCACACTATCACCTTGCCGGCGCTTGAGTTCTGGTGGCCAACCGAAGGGGCACATTTTCAGCTGACCCCTTGGGCAAGTAAACATGCTCATTTTGTTTGTTTACAAACTGCTGGACAACGAATGTTTTCTCATCGGAGAAAACCAAATTCGGCTTCGGCCAAACGAAGCAACTCTTTAGCTATTTTGAGTCTATTTTATTTCTGTTGCGGTGTAAGTTCTTGCACTTTTAGGAATATCAATGGCTTTACCCCGAGCTAATTTTTAAATATTCGCCGAATGGAATATTGCGATTTGTTCAGCTCACGATCCATTTTTTGGCCACTGCGACGCGGGTTTCGATTAAGTCGCATCTTTATTTTGAACAACTTCTGCTGATGTTTCTGTTTTTTCCGTCCACTTCCTTGACGTCGGGCTAGGCTACCAGTATCACGGTAAAGAGCGATGGTACTAGACACAAAAGAACACACACAGTTAAATGCTGGAGATAGCCACTTGTGGTTTTCAAGCCAAATATAAGGAAATCACACTTAAATTCCATCACGAATAACTATTTTTCCGGAAAATTCTCACCATAATGCTTTTGTACGCTTGTGAGTAATATAATGAGCTGTCACTGGAATAATTTTAACAGCTATCGGAAGAGTGGCTTGGAAATGACAGCGGTCTAGAGTTGGTTGCAAATTTTTCATATTACCCTGTATATAAACCCATAATTTTTGACACTCAAATTTTTAATTCAAGATTGATAATTATTGTAAAGCCTTTCTGTGTTGAGCTTTTAATTGAATGATATTCGATTTCGACATTTTAGATATTTTCTTGATATTGCTTACAATTAATTAATAATTTTTCCTTCTTTATTTTTTTTCAGTGGCCATCTTCGTCATTTCTTTCGTGAACTCAGCTCCAGCACCTGGAGACACGGAATGTGAATTCAATTGTGATCTGCAGGACTATAAGCCAGTGTGTGGCACAGATGATAGCGGTGATACCAAAACCTTCAACAACATGTGCATAATCAAGACAGAGAATTGTTTGCGAAAGACCTGTAAGTATTTGACATTCACACGAAGATTAAATATTCTAAAAAGTTCTCAAAAATTGTTAAACAAAAAAGATCTATGACAATTTAAATTTCATTTAAAATTAACAAAAATTGATGGAATAGAATAAAGAACTAAAATTCAATGCACTTTTCTTTCTCTTCACAGCATACCAGAAAACCGGCGACGGAGATTGTCCATAAAAACTCGAGATGACCCAGTGCTTTACTTCTTAATTTTAACTTTAAACATTTTCGAAATATTACTATCATATCGTAATTAACTTTTATTCTTATTATACTTTAATTTAAACTACATGTCGCTTTAGTTCTAAGATCAGTCAAAAACAATCGAACAATCGCTTGATCTATCGATCACTGTAATTAATTGTATATCTGCATTTCTCTTGACTCATTATTTTTTTCATTTCAATATTCTCACAGCACAATTAGAACTAGAATAACACATAGAATTATTCTTAAAAATGAAAAAAATTGAATATTTATCACATCTATTAAATAGTTTTCAAAAATCATATTAACACACCGCAATATTTGGAATCGATGAAGAGAGAAGAAAAAGGAATTTCCACACAGAACAAATCCGAATTTCCATAAATCAAAAACCATTGCAACAATGATGTATTTGATTTATTTCAAAAACAATATTGTGTCTTTATATTCTCGAGAGATGATGTTTTGATGGTATTTGTGTGATATTTATACGAAAAGTGAAAACAATCAAAAATAACAACTCATAATTTCATCCGCACTATTTTATTAACTCGTTTGTGTAACTCGTAATAAGCTATTGTATACAAAATGAAAATTTAAATAAAAAATCAAAAAAAAAAACATCGGTTTTTCTTTTTATTGCACTGTGGGGAATTTTAATTATGATTCAGGTATTTGGTCAATATAAAAAAATCCACTAAAGCCTTTAGTATTCTTGGATCATGCTACAGAAAATGAACACAAGGTTCTAAACTGGAGGTCAAAATATAATAAATATTATTTTTTTTTTTTCTGAAACATTCATGGTAATCCGCATGGTTATCCTTTGGATCATTTGAATTCCAATTTGGATTTTTCACGTTCTGTTTAAAGAGTGCCAAAGTGTACTTTATACCGACATCCTAATTATGCGTTTTATGAAGATTCGTCATTAATATGACATATAATCCAAGAAATTAAAAACATAGCCAGTATTCGGGAAAAGCAGAAATATCATAAATTCGCATTTCGAAACCAACACTGGAGCTCAAAAGAAATGTCAAAGGAAAATTTCATAGAGGAAATATTTTTCATTTCATATTTTTTGAACAAGAAGCAAGTCCCTGATTCTTCATTACTTTTCACAATCTTATACTAAGATGTATAAATTTGGCCTGGCCAAACTTTTTGTGCCCTTCAAAATTCGGAAATTATTAAAAAATAAAAAAATCGTCGAAAATACCTCTCAAATTAAAACCTTTATATATACGAAGACATGGTGCTTGATAAGTATTTTTTCTGATATTTTGTAGTAACGATTATAAACTTCAAATACGAAATTTAACGCAATTCCGGTGAATATTGTCGCTAATATCATTTAAATACCAGATAAAGGGAGGTACCGTTGTATGGGGGCTATACTAAGACGTAGATCTGCATAGACAATTTTTCGTCATAGGTTGTAGTACCCATCACATACTTCAAATACGAAATTTGACGCAATTTGACGAAATGCCGAATATTTCGGGGTAGCGTTATATGGGCGCTGCACTAAAACTTAAGCCAAAAAAACTTATGGATTTCAGACTATTCCATTGAAAAATGTTGCTAAAATCATCAAAATACCGATATATGGGGGATATACGATATCGTGGACCGAACTTGACCTGTCTGCAGATAAAAGACAGATCGGTGCAAAATTTAAGCTTCCTAACTTTATTCGTTTTGACTTTAGCGTGATTAGAATAGACGGGCGGACATGGATAAATTGTCTTAGAATTTTACGCTGATCACGAATTTTCTTCTATTTTATCCGCTCCCTAACAAATATTTGTGCATTTTATAATCACAATTTTAAGTTAATGACAGAAAAACTGAAGACTTGAAAATGAAAGCATACTTTCAGGCATCACACTGATTGAGACCAAATGCCATAAATCGACTCTTACAAGTATGTTGTGCATTAAAAGTTTAATTTTAATAATATTTTTGTTTATTACACTAAACAACAAATATTTGTGCGAATTCACAACATCGGAAAGAATATGGGATGACTACAATAGGAGGGTTTTCAACTTAGTTGAATGAAGCTAGAATGTTGAAATTTTGCACGAGGGTCAGTATTGGTGCATAGGCGTGTGATTAGGCTGGGTTTTTGGAAATTCGTATTAAAAGGATCCGATAAGAACTAAAATGTGCTAAAAATGTAATACTTTGATTGGACAAACGGATGAGCTAAAATTCTAAAATTCGGAATGTGTCAATTTTAAGTTTACGAAAAATTCTAAAATGATACTAAACTTAAATGGTACCATTTATGCGTTCAAATGGTACCATTTAAAAATTTGAAATTTGGCAGTCAAGTTCCATATATGGTCAAGTTCCATATACGAATTTCGTTTTGGAAATATATACTAAGTGTGCGAACTGTATTAAATGGTACAAAATTTGGTTTAGAGTGAACAGAAGAAGCTGGAATTTTGATATTCAATATTGTGGTCCCTGTTGATGGTTGGTTTGTGTCAAAGACGCGGTATTAGAAATATCTACTATAAGTGCACGGAAAGGACTAAATAGCACTATATTTCGTACAATTTATTATTGGACGAAGAGATAGTGGTTGAAATCTGAAATTTGGTATTAGGGGCGCTGTCCATGCTTAGCCTGGGCATATGGGCTTGGTTTCGAAAATGTGTATTACAATTGCGAAAAGTACTAAATACTATTGGACGAAGGGATAGAGATAAATTTCTGAAATTTATTATTTATATTACTGATGGTATCTGTGTTTGATATTTGTCGGGGGTTTGAAAATGCGTCCTATATTTGTATGAAATGGTACTAAATTTGGTGTTTGGTGAAGGGTTAGGCCTGGAATTCTAAAATTTAATATAGAGGTCTCTTTTGGCACCTAGAATTGAGATAAATTTCTGAAATTTGATATTTAGATTACTGTTGGTGGTTTGGAAATACGTCCTATATTTGTACGGAATGTGCTAAATTTGATATTGAGAAATCTCAAAATTTGATATTGAGGGTCTGTTGGTATCTGGAATTGAGATATATAGTTGGAATTAAGATATGAAACTGGTTTCGGAAATGTGTGCTGATAATTGTACAAAAAGTACTGAATGGTACAATTTTTGGTATTGGGTGAAGGGAAAGGAATGGAATCCTCAAACTTGATATTAAGGTCTCTGTTCGTATCTGGGATTGAGATATAGATGTGGTTTTGGAAATTTGTACTAGAAGTGCAGGAAAAGTTCTGAATAGTACTTTATTTGGTACAATTTGGCATTGGGAGAACTAATAGTACATGAAATATAAAATTTGGTATTTGGGTCATTTTTATGTGTAACCTGCACATATGGAGTTGGTATCGGAAATATGTACTATAATTGTAAAAAAGTACAATATTTGGCATGAGGTAAAGAGATAGGAATGGAATACTCAAACTTGATATTGAGGTCTCTGTTCGTATCTGGAATTGAGATATGGAGGTGATTTTGGAAATTCTATAATTATACGAAAAGTACTAAACTTAGTATTGTGTGAAGGAGAAATTTGATATGAATGTCACTGTTGGTGTCTGTGGTTAAGATATGGAGGTGGTATTTTTTAAATGTGTACTATAATTGTTTTTAAAGTACTAAGTGGTACTCAATAGGTTATTGGGCAAATTGATATGGAATCCCAAAATTTGATATTGGGTGATGGGATAAAACCGAAATCCTAAAAATTGATATTGTTGGTATCTGTGATTGGGAGAAGGAGTTGACTTTGAATATGCGTACTGTAATTGTACTAAATGGTACTAAATTTGATATGCATGTCACTGTTGGTGTCTGTGGTTGAGAAAATGTGTTTTCTCACTGTTTTGGACAAGCGTACTATAATTTTACAAAATGGTACTAAATTTCGTAATGAGTGAAATTACAGAGCTAAAATCCTGAAATTTGATATTAAGATCACTGTTGGTATCTGAGGTTGAGATTTGGAGATTGTTTTGTAAATGCATTATTTCAATGAAGCACATTTTGGGTCGTGCCGAAGAAATATACTGGAGAAATTAAAAATATCAATAAATTAAAAAAAACATGACTATTATTTAGTTCACACATCTCATGCATGTGCTAGACTGTTAAATAAAATCTGAATCATTCACCAATCCAAAAAAATAAAAAAAAAACAGTTATGGATTACAACTCAACTACGACGCCAGACAAGTGACTGAACGCAATTAGTAGCGCTGTTTGGATATTTAGTTTATTTTTATGGAAATCCTATGGAGATTTACTCTTTGCCACGAACCAGTTCGTTGAGAAAATTTTGAAACCAGTTCGAAATAAAGCGGCATTTTAAATTTCATACGAGTATCTGATGCGATACAAAGTTCACTATTGGGCGCCAAACTACGTGTGGAAAAAATTTAAATTGGAATGTTTAGCCATTGAAAATTTCCATTAATTATGTAAATTCATTCAAAGCAGCAATATTCTGTAAACACCAACTATTATAAACAATACATAAAAATGTGTAACATTCGGAAAGATGTTTTCGAAGCATAAATGTTTAAGAAAATATCTATCTTTGTGTGTATCTAAAATACAGGAACGAACATTTCAGGAGGGCCAATAGAGAAAAAAAATATTTTTCCATGCAAAATATAAAATTCACCCCATACAGCTCGAATTCAAAGAAATATTGTTTTCTTAGAAAATTTTAAAATTGATTTAAATTAGATATATGCTCAAGCAAGCAACCATAAAATTAAAAATCTTACCCACGCTAATATGCACTCAAAATTTTTTTATAATTTAACAGAAGGTAATAAATTAGTGGCATGGCGCCGTTTCATTTCAATATTAGAATTTAGAAATTTGTCACCTGAATTCTTTGAATATTTTGCTTTGATACTCTCCGGCATGGAAAGAATGATAGGCCTAATCAAGTTGGTTTGGCTAGACCGAGCATAATGTCAGTTCAGTTTTCTTTTCTTGCCTTTGAATATTTAAATAAAAAACGATGTTGGAAGAAAAAGCTACTGAACTCTGTAAAAAATTCCAATTCCGCCAAAATGATGAGCTAACAGGTTATACGAAAAACCCGATATTATTTACTGATTACTAAATTACATTTTAAAGTTAGCTCCACTAAAAAAAATGTATGTTTTAAAATGGCTTCATACACATTGACTCATGATTCGTCACTTTTGACGATGTTACACTTTGGACCTCTGTTGTTCAACATTTTATGCTGATATATGGAAAAGCGACACGCATATAAAAATTATGAATCTTTAAAAAAACAAAATTTGTCTCAAATCCGAACATTTCGTTTTAAAATCAGTGGAAGTTCCTGAAACAGCTTCTTTGGGAATTCACTCTAGAAAAAAAGACTTGACAGCTTCACCATTTTTGCCTGATAGTCCTTGAAATTATTATATCCAAAAATAGTCCTTAAATTGTTGAAAGTGCCTAATAGTCACTGAAAGTTTTTGAAAAACTATACTTCGAACATCAACGCTTTAAGTACGGTAGGACAAAAAAAATATATATTTTTTTTGTTGTAACATTTTCAAGATCCTTTTCTATACAAATTGACAACTTCCTGGATTCCTGTCAAAATCCATTTTAGTTGCATTAGATGTTTTCAACACTTACGATAATAGCTGGTTGATAGCTTAACGAGCTTAAGAAGACACGGACCCCAAAGAATGTTTTTAATCCACCAGTTTTGACTAAAAAATACTCCCAAAATAATCCTCCAAATCCTTCAAAAAAAAATTCTTCAAGAAAACCAAGATGTTAGCTCTGGGATTTCTTGGGAAAATATGCTAGGTAAAATCAACGATTTTTAGCCTAAATGCTTATTATGGGGAGGTTTCGAAATACGTTCATAGTACAAAATTTCCAAAACCACTTCCTTCTTCCCCATATCGAATTTCGGTATTTCAGCTCTATCCCTTCATCCGCTGTAGTAAAATTTAGTTTTTCCGCACAGTTAAAGTACTTATTTTCAAAACAATATCCATATTTCAACCTCAGATGTCAACACTGACCTTAGTATTAAATGTCAAGATTTCAGCTCTATTCCCTCCCCCAATAATAAATTTAGTACCAGTTACTACTTTTCGAACAATTATAGTACACATTTCCAATACCACCGACATATTTCAATTCCAAATACCAATCTTTCCCTTCACCCAATACCAAATATAGTATCATTTAGTACACATTTCCTTAACCACATGCATATATCCAGGCTACTCAGAAACAACGACCCTAATACCAAAATTCAGATTTCAAACACTATATGTTTACTCAGTAACAAATTGTACCAAATATAGTTTTATTTCGTACTTTTCGTTCACTTGCAGTACACATTTTCAAAACCACCTCTTAATTCCAAAGACCTCAATATCAAATTTCGAGGAATCTATTTTTCCGTTAAGTATTTTTCGTACAGTTATTTTGGAACAACGACCACAATACCAAATTTCAGATTTTAAGCACTATCTGTTCACCCAGTACCAAATTGTACCAAATACTGTACTATTTAGTACTTTTCGTTCACTTGAGGTACACATTTCCAAAACCACCTCCATATCCCAATTCCAGATACAAACATAGAACTTAATAAGAAATTTGAGGATTCCAGCCCTTTCCCTTCGCCCAATACCAAATATAATACCATTAAGTACGTTTTCGTACAATTATTGTAAACATTTTCGAAACCACCTCCATATATTCAGGCTACACATGAACAGCGATCCTAATACCAAATTTCAGATTTCAAGTACTATTTATTCAACCAATATCAATTATCGATTGTACCAAATATAGTACTATTTAGTACTTTTCGCGTACTTGTAGCACACATTTCCAAAACCACGTCTTTATCACAAACCTACCAGCCAACAGGGCCTCAATGCAAAATTTCAAAATTGCAGCTTCATCCGTTCACTTCTTACCAAACTGTTTTAAATTTAGTACCATTTAGTACATTTCGCAAACTTAGTGAACACTTCCAAAACTACTTTCTTATATCGAAATTACTTTCTTTCAACCTTGGCTCTCATACCAAATTTCAAGTTTTTAGCTCTGTCCGTTCACATAATACTAAATGGTATCTATCTACAAGTTTAGTACCATTTTAGAATTTTTCGTAACTTTAAAGTTCTAATTTTCCAAATGTCCAGCTGATTCTGTTTTTGTTTTTTTTTTTTTTTTTTTTTGTTTGACCAAAAAACTATTGAATTTCTAGTACATTTTAGTACTTTTCGTATCCTTTAAGAACGAATTTCCAAAAACCCAACCTTATCACAAGCCTACGCACCAGGACTGACCTTCGTGCAAAATGTTCAGCCGTTTCGTGTTGGCGATGATTCGCCGTCAGTCAGTTATTCACTACTCTTTTATATAACTACGTTTTTTCAGCCTAAAAGTTCGTCATAGAATTTATGAAAGTCCTTAAAGAATTTTGTTTAATTATTCTCTACGGGGGTATTTTTTTAAAAATTTATCCATTTTTTTTTTAAATCCAATGCCCTGAAAATCCTTGAAATATTTTTGAAAAAATTCTTCAAGACCTATTATTTTCTTTAATAGCTGCTAAATATCCTGTCATTTACTGCACATGACAAATGTTGTCTTCCAATCCAATTAGAAGCGATATTATGTAAATTATCCTTGAAAACAAAAATTCAAATATTTTTCCAAATCAAAAACAAATTAAAACTTTTTGCGAAATTATAAACAAATATTTCCGCAATTACGCTACAGTCCTTGCAGAAAAGAAATCTAAACCATATCGCATTGTGTAACGTAACGTCTCGCAAATAAGTCATATGGCAATATGACAAACGCTCTAACCGACAGCAACAACAAAAACATTTATTCAAAACTCGATACGAATGTGGCATTTGAGTATCACTGGAAAGTGTGGCGTTGGACGGGCATCAAACCTCCGCAGGATATGAATCCTCAATGGTACAAGCTGTATGCCATAGTTTTGAATTTCTTGGCCACCGTTCTATTCCCACTCTCTCTCATCGCCAATGTTTTCTTTACCCAAAACCTTCAGCAGTTGTGCGAAAATCTCACCATTACCATCAGTGATTGTCAGTCAAACTTGAAATTTATCAACGTCTTTTTGGTGCGCCACCAGTTGGATAGGATCAAAAGTATCCTTCGAAGATTGGATCGTCGTGTTCAAGGCGATAAAGAATTTGCGGTTTTGAAATCGGCCATTGCTACGGCCAGATCTTCGTTTTTGATATTTTTCCGTCTCTATTCGTTCGGCACCACATTGAGTGTGGTGAAAGTGGCCCTGGCCGAGAGTCGTTCTTTGCTTTTTCCCGCCTGGTTTGGGGTAAATTGGGAGGATAATTTGTCCACCTATGTCGTGGTGATTGTTTATCAGTTCTTTGGTTTGGCGGTGCAGGCCTTGCAAAATGTTGCCAACGACTCGTATCCTCCGGCCTATTTGGTTATACTCTCGGCTCACATGAAAACCTTGGAAATACGTGTTAAGGCTGTGGGCCAATTTCGGCAAGAGGGCATGCAGCAGCCACTCACTTTGTCGCCAGAGGAGCAGGCGAAATGTTTAAAGGAATTTAATGAATGCATCAAGGACTATTTGAATATTTTAAAGTAAGCAGAGTCTCCCAAATTCACATAAAAATTCAAAATTGAAAAAATCAAAACTCACATTGCAACTTTTATTTCTTTTATCGCCAGACTGCATTCCATCATCCAACGCATCATTTCGAAAGCCTGTTTGGCTCAATTTGCCTGCTCCGCATTGGTCCAATGCACTGTGGGTCTGCACTTTATGTATGTGGTGGATGCGGCCAATTACGAGGCCCAATTAATGTCAATCATCTTTTTTGTGGCCGTGACTTTGGAAGCCTTCGTCATTTGTTATTTCGGCCACATGATGAGCTTGCAGAGTTCGAATTTGACGTATGCCTTCTACTCGTGCGGTTGGTTGGCTCAATCGCCGGAGTTCAAGAGAAATCTCATCATCACTCTGATGCGCACCCAGAGGACATCAACAATACGAGCTGGCTCATACATCCCAGTGGATATGCCAACATTTGTTGTGGTAGGTAAATTTTGGAGTGTGGGGGGAAAGTTGGGTTTAAGAGGTTGCAGTTGCAAATTGAAAGGAGAGTAGACAAGACTTTAAAACCACATGTTTTAAATTTATAAATAATATCCTTTAAAAAATTCAAGAACTTAAGACTTTTGATTGGATTTTTCGAATATTTTGAATATACAGGGTGAGATAAAAAACTGCAACAAAGTCAAATGCAATAATTTTTACATTTTTTTTTAATTTTATTGAATGAAAGCAAAAAATGTCGGAAATAGCATCAAATTTTAGAATAAGTTTAGATTGGTTCGAATTGGTCACCTTTGTCACGAATTGTGGCCTTGAACGGCCAATGAAAGCGTCACACGCTGCCAGAATGTTGTTCTGCGGTATTATGGCCTATTCCTGGCGAAGCGCTTGCTTGAGGTGATCGACACTTTGGAATTTTTAGTTCCAACCTTGCTTTCCAAAATACTCCAGACACAATAGTCCAAAAGATTAGTATCCGGAGATTTTGGTGGTCATTGTGCGCTAGAAATGAAGCGAGGACCCTCCTTTTGTAACCATCCTTGGGTGGCGCGTGCTGAGTGCGATGGTGCTGAGTCCTGTTGGAATGTCCAAGGTCTGCGGCCAAAATGTTTGCGTGCCCAAGGCTTAATTACACCCTCTAGAATATTTTCGCGATAATATTCGGCATTTATTCTGATGACACGGTCGATTAATACGCCCGGAGAGCGACCAACGGCTGTTATGGCGGCCCACACCATCACCATGGCCGGCGCTTAAGTTCTGGTGGCCAACCGAAGGTGCGCATATTCAGCTGACCTCTTTGGCAAGTACGAATGTTTTCTCCTCGGAGAAAACCAAATTCGGCAGTTCACAACATTTCGTAACTATTCGTAATTTTTTAATGACTACCATGATAAAAATATCGAATTTTCATAGGATTATTTTTCAAGTATGTCCAGTAATAATCTTGGAATTTTTAAAGAAAACATTTTTCAAGGACTCTCAGAACAAAGGATATTTTTTTCAAGTACTTCTGGGAAAATATTCGTAATTTTCCAAAGACTACCAGGACAGCAATTAGGGATTTTCATAGGATCATTTTTCAAGCAAATACGGTAAAAATCTTGGACTTTTTAAAGAAAATGTTTTTAAGGACTTTTAGGACATCAATCGTGTTTGTTTGTTAATATTTCTTTAAGGACTTCTCGATAAACTATTCTGGATGTTTTAAAGAACTTTTTTGCAAGGAGTTCTTGAACCGTATCAAGCATTTTTAAATGAAAATTTTTTAAGGACTTCCAGGACAAAAATCTAGAATATTTTTAAAGATTTTGTTTTTGAAGGATTTCGGGGAGACCATCCGTGGATTTTAAGAAGTAGTTTTTCAAGGAATTCCATGACAACAATAATAGTTTTTTAAGAAAAGTTTTCAAGGACTTCTAATGCAATAATTTTCTAAAAATATTTAAAAAAATATGTTATTTTAGAATGGTTGTTTCTGAAAAAATGTATATTTAAGAAAATTCCGGACAGTAATTGTGGCTTTTTTAAATAATATTTTTTAACAGAACATTTAGAGAATTTGTCAACTATTGTCAGTGCAAAATTTTTATAAAAATCTCTCTAGTAAAAATAGCGATTGTTTGTAAGAAATTTGTTAAGGTATTTTTGGGCAAAATTCGCGGATTTTTTATTTTATTTTTTTTTTATGAAGCAAGTCAACCATTCATTTCCAATTGCATGCGAATTAATTGTTAATCAAGGTTATAACATCAGATATCTTTAGATATACCAAGTTTGAAAAGAATCGCAGGCCTATTTCGCAAGAAAAGTGCGAACCTTTGTGGGGAGATGCCAGAAGGAGTGGGCCGATATATCTCATCTTCCCAGCAGATTTTGAAGAAAATCGGATGCTTACTTCGCATATATTCCGATATATTCCATCTTCATACAAAATCTTGCATTAATAGAAATATGGGGTATGTGCCCAGTTAGAAAGAAATCAGATGGTGGGATTTGCGAAATTTGAAGAAAATCCGACTCTTAGATCACATTTTATAACAGTTATAATTGCTCCAAATTTTTACCCTCTGTGGGGAAGGTACTTAATTGAGTGTATTGATATTGTCCATTTTTCACCTGACCTAGAGCTATTACGTATATTATAATTTGCAAAGTTCGCACAAAAGATCCTTTCTTGATAGAAGGGTTACATTATTTTCTGTGCAAATTTTGATCTTTTATGGAGGAGGTATCAGAAGTAGTGGCCCAATATTGCTCATCTCCGAACTCGAGCTAAGTTTGATAATAATGTAGCGATGTACAAAGTTTGTATCAAATCTTATATTCCGTTCCCGCCAGACCTGCGGACGGACACCCCCAGATCGACTTCAAATAATATAGGTTTTAAAACCTTAATGACTTGCGGAAAAAAACCTATTGTATTTTTTAAAGATCATCAGGGCTATAATTCATGATTCCGCAAAGAAGACAAAATGGTGGGTTTTTTTAATTATTTTTCGAAGAAACTTTACGGTAAACAATGATTGGAGCAAAAATTAAGGACTTTAAAAAAATCGGAATATTCTTTATCGGTATTTTAGGGCAAAATTAATGAAATTTCAATGCTATTTTGAAATTTTACCAACATTTCGTGGGTATCATTAATTGCGGAATGGAGTTCAATGTATTCGAGTTCCTCAATTATAAAGGTGAAAATACCAATAAAACGAATTTAAGTATCTTCACATCAGATGGTAGAAATTAGACATTAAAGAGCCATTGACGTTATAGAGAATGACTTATATAATTAATGTTTTTTTATTTTTTTAGATATAATTTAAAAACTTTTTAATTTCCTACATGTTTTAACACTTGCATACATAATAATTATTTAATTATTTTTACTTCTCATTTTAATTGCAGCTCATGAAGTATGCCTATTCGGTTTTTACCCTACTGATACGATTCAAATAAGCCGAAGCTGTGGGCAGGATGGACATTTGGAAATAAAACCCTAAAACACTATTTTTTCTCTAGTTTGCACCTCTAGTTGACTTGTTTACTACACCGTAGAATGCACTGAATTTATTAAAAAAATTACATACAGTTATTTATTTTTGTTTTTTTTTTTTTTTTTGTTTTCAAAAAAAAAAACAAATTTTTTTATACCCTCCACCATTCTATACAAAGTTAATATACACTTTGTCATTCCGTTCGTAACTCCCCGAAATATTCATAATAGACCCTATAAAGTACAGGGTGAGATGAAAAAACTGCAACCAACTTCAGACTGCTGTCATTTCTAAGCCACTCGTCCGACAGCTGTTTAAATTATTCCAGTGACAGCTTATTATATTGTTTACAAACATACAAAAGCATTTTGGTGAGATTTTTCCAGAAAAAAAGTTATTCGTGATGGAATTCAAGCGTGATAGTGTGATTTCTTTATATTTGGCTGGAAAACCACAAGTGGCTATCGTTAGAGCACTCCAGCATTTAAATGTGGATAAATCATTTGTGTCTCGTACCATTCCTCGTTTCCGTGATACTGGTAGAGTAGCCCGACGTCTAAGAAGTGGACGGAAGAAAACAGCAACATCAGCAGAAATGGTTCGAAAAGTAAAGAAGCGACTTGATCGAAACCGCGTTGCAGTGGCAGAAAAATGGCTCGTGAGCTGAACATATTGCAATATTCCATTCGGCAAATATTGAAAAATGAGCTCGGGGTAAAGCCATTGAAATTCCAAAAAGTGCAAGAACTTACACCGCAACGGAAAGAAGACTCAAGAGACCTAAAGAGTTGTTTCGTTTGGGCAAAAGTGGTGAACGGCCGAATTTGGTTTGCTCCGATAAGAAAACATTCGTTGTAAACGAACAAAATGATCGTGTTTACTTGCCAAAGAGGTCAGCTGAAAATGTGCACCTTCGGTTGGCCACCAGAACTCAAGCGCCGGCCTTGGTGATGGTGTGGGCCGCCATAACAGCCGATGGTCGCTCGCCGCTCGTATTAATCGACCGTGGCATCAAAATAAATGCCGAATATTATCGCGAAAATATTCTGTAGGGTGTATTAAAGCCTTGGGCACGCAAACATTTTGGCCGCAGACCTTGGACATTCCAACAGGACTCAGCACCATCGCACTTAGCACGCGCCACCCAACAATGGTTATAAAATGAGATTCCCCGCTTCATTTCCAGAGCACAATGGCCACCAAAATCTCCGGATATCAATCCGTTGGACTATTGTGTCTGGAGTATTTTGGAAAGCAAGGTTGGCACTAAAAATACCGAAGCGATCACCTAAAGCAAGCGCTTCGCCGGGAATGGGCCAAAATGCCGAAGAGCAACATTTGGGCAGCGTGTGACGGTTTCATTGGCCGTTTGAAGACCATATTTCGTGCCAAGGATGACCAATTCGAACAAATCTAAACTTATTCTATTTCCGATATTTTTTGCTTATTGGCCGTTTGAAGGCCATAATTCGTGCCAAAGATGACCAATTCGAACAAATCTAAACTTATTCTATTTCCGATTTTTTTGCTTTCATTCAATAATATTTCAAAAATAAGTAAAAATTATGGCGTTTGACTTGTTGCAGTTTTTTGTTTTATCTCACCCTGTAATAAACGAGGGACAATATTTTTGTGGAAATTCATAAGCCTTTAGTCGCACTTTCATAGAAAACTTTATCGAATCTCAATCTGAGCTGGCATTTATCGACATCGACAAAGTTTTGGCTCGCCATGCCTCTGTGTCGTTTTTAGCCTATTTCGCATCTTGCCGATCATCTGCATAGTAAAATATTCAAATTTAAAGACATTTTTCCATTCTACAACGCTTGAGAACTAAGTCAGTAGATTTCGTTTTGGTTCTTTTATGATGCACTTAAAATAACTGCAAATCGTTTGGTCGGTTGGTTGGTGTAGGTCATAAACAATAAAAACGTCGAAATTAAATTTAAAACATCGTAAAAAAAAAAACTAAAATTAATGGATTTTATATGAATTCATTAATTTCGCTAGTCTATTCTGCTTTAAGGCATTCCGAATTCGGCAAGGCTTTAATTTTTGGCATCTTTTTGCGTTTTTTTTTTTGCGAAATTTAATATGTTCTGTTGTGTTCTTGTTGTTGCTGTATCGAATTTGTTAAGAAACCACATTTGAGGTGATTATTAATGACTCAACAGCTGTTGTAGCCTAGCTCTCTGACAGATCGCCACCAATAACAATAATAATAGTAATATTTACTCCTATTGTATAGGTGAGTGTGTGTGTGTGTTTTTATGGCTTTTGAAAACCATCCATTAAATTAAACAAAAATATCTCTAGAAATAGATTCGAAATAATCAGGAAAGATTTGACAAAAATCAATTGGTGTTCAATTTTTTGCCATTACCACCAACAGAAGCCGCAACGGCAGCAGCAAAAGTTCCGAGTGATTTTAAAGTGACGTTGAACCGGAAGAATATCACCTGAAATGTGCTTGGCCAGTCAGCACACGTAGCCAACCAGCCAACCACTCTCTGATCTGTGTCTCGTGTTGAGTTCAGTATTATTAGCAGTTGTATCGCTCGCTGAGCTCCAGTTTGACAAATTGAATATCATTCCCGTTAATTGTAGATAATTTTCAAAACTCAAAAACAAAACAAGATCAAACAAGATCCAAAAAAATAAAGAAAAAATAATTGTATTTCAAAAATGACAGACAGACAAGAAATGATTTCCTTATTTCAAAAGAATGTTTATTGATATTCAATAATTCGAAATTTGAATACTAATAGGGGATGTTTTTTTTTTCGTTTGCATCGAAATTATTTTTTTGTCTGGATAAGAAATTTTGTGTAAACCGGTTGAATTGGATTCTAAGGCGACAGAAACCTGAAACCCCGCTATTTCATCGTATAACCCACCATACGCCAAACACGTGCCTTTTAATCGCTCCGCTTGAACTTTGAGCTACTGCTTGTCATAAGAACTAGGGGTTTTTTGTTGTTCCTCCAAATTTCACTTTTCGTCAGCGAAAAGGTGTCATGTAATTATGATCATTGAAATGTTAATGGATTGGCCTTTTGTCAAAGCATTTAATTTGGTGGTTTTCTCCGCCGCTATGGAATGGAGGGTATTTTAGAATTGTTATTCTGTTTGTAACTCACTAGTGATGAAATCACAGTGTAGATCTAGCAAACATTGTAAAAAAATATATACGATCGGAATTCGCAAAATATACTAGATACTGCGCAATATGTTATAGAGAGCGCCATCTATTGATTCTGGGGTGAACCAACTATTGCCAAAGCACTGTAAATTGATGATCATGCTTTTAGGGACAGATGAGACTGCAGACTTTTACATGGTTTCGGAAAAGTGATGCTCATAATCCGATAATTACTTATAAAAACTTTTTTCGTATTACGTATTGATGAACGCCCTCTATAACTCGAATATAAATATCTTTAACGAACAGCCAAGAGAGGAGGGCATTTCGAGTTTATTATTCTGCTTGTAAAGCAATTTTAAAATTATGGTATAGATCAAGTAAATATTTCAAATTTATTCAAGCTTAGAACTTAGAACAAAAAAACACTAGATATTTTACTCCATGTTATACATAGCGCCATCTACCGCTTTTGGGCGAAACAAAACTTAACAAAAATTCGCTTTTGGGCGAACCAAATGTTAAAAAACCATATAAATTAAGGAGCATACTTTTGGGAAACTTTTTGGCAGTAAAACATTGAATATAACATGGGCCTCAGAAAAATATTAACAAGTTAAACTCATATTTCTATATTGCTTTATGAAAAATTGTTCATGAACGCCATCTATAATTCAATTTTTATATCTCAGTATAGATTATTTTAACAACCAGCCATTTTAAGGTTGTAATTCTCCTTGCTGCTCAAAATGTTAATTATGTGCAGATCAAGTAAATATTACCCAGTATTACCCACTACAATATACTAGAAAATATTGTGTATGCTATAGAGAGCGCCATCTGTTGGTGGCGGGCGAACAAATAGCTGGTAAAATTAGATAAATTATGGAGCATACTTTTGGGCAACAACAAGACTGTAAGCTTTGCATGGGTTTCAGAAAATACTAACATGTTATGCTTACATTTCTATATTTACTTGGAAAAACATGCATTCGCATTAAGCATTGACGAACGCCATCTATTATTCAATTTTTATAATTAATTATGAATTATTTTAACAACCAGGCGGGAGAGTTAGATAGTTTAAGTTTATTTATCTGTTTGTAAATAAATGTTTAAACTATTAAGCAAATATTTTAAAATTATCCAAGCTCGAATTTTGCACAAATTTGTTAGACACCATAATGTAGCGAGACTGCCATCTGTTGAGGTTGAGCTAACCAATAGTTGCCAAGCAATATAAATTAAATGGCATAACTTTGGGCAACGATAAGACTTTAAACCATTGAATATTGCAAATGTTTAGAAAAAGTATTAAAAATGTATAGATATTAACTTGCAAAACGATGACTCGCATTATGCCTTGACGAACGCCATCTATAACTCAATTGTCATTTCGAATTTGTAATGTCTTCTGCCATATTATAGCCAATTCAGTTAGAAATGTGGCCAAGAACTTTGCATGTAGCTAACATCGAGTGTTATCGTATACTCGGGAATAATCCAAAACATAAAAGAGAGGTTCTTCATTCTTCGGCAGGTTGCACACGGGATATAAAAATGTCTCTGACATTCGATTTTCATTTCTCTGACATTTATTTAAAATCCACCTAAATCCTACAAAAAAATGTTAAATATTCGTCAATATATTCAACTAACCCAGTGTCAAAATGTGACTAGAATTCAGACATCTGAAAATTTGCTGTTACACAAAAACACGATCAATTTTTTTTTTCCACTCGATTCCATTCTCAGAGCAAAATCTTACTCGAGTAAATCGATTCCTCCTCTTATTTTTCTAACGGGGTTGGCTCTAGAGCTCCCCCACACAAAACGAAAGTGTGAAAAGTATTAAACTAATTAATCGACAAATAACTAATTATTTCGGGAGAAAGAGAGAACGATCATCTATTAAAGAGAATGAGTGTCTATTAGTGCTCGTTCGAACTCAAATAGAGAGTGAAACTCACTCAAATTCAAGCAGAAGTTCTCCTGTGTATAGAGAATCAATAATCGAGCATACTCTGTTTTTTCTATATGATTCAAATAAGTTCGTTCAGGCTGTGCTCGTTTTCCAGGATGATTAAAATGCGCTCGAAATCGAGCAGATACTACACTTGCCGAGTACTCATAAAGTTTTTATTTTATCCTTGATTTATTTCTAAATATGGCTAAAAGTGAAAAAAGCAAACATTTTGAAGAACATTAATACTTTGAAGGGAATCTGTATATAATTCGAGCATTTTAACCGAAAATTCTTACTCCCAAATTTAGTTTCCAAGAAAGAGTACTTCTGCCCGATCCCACATAAAACACAAGAGTGGAGAGAAAACTTCTGCAAATCTCGTACTCTTCGAGTATTTCCACTTGCGGATATGTTTCACTCGTTTTTTTATAAACGCCATCTATTTTTCAATTTTTAGGGCTAATGATTTCTTTTTATTTGGCTGGAATCTCCAGCATTTAAATGTGAATAAATCTTCTTTAAAAAAAGATTTTTCCATTTTAAGAAAACCTTTATTTATCGCAATAAAAGAGAGAATTTCAAGAAAATGCGAAGGGTGGGTTAAATTTACCACCACCTCGTTAGTTATAGAGTAAGTTAATTTAAGAAGTTAATCTTTCTCCCTCTCCCACTCGTATTTATGATCAATATTTCCGTTGTTGTTTAGATGTATTTGTTTATTCGCATATGTTTAAATGTTCAAGACGAATGGAGGTGATTGTCATTCGTTGGAATATTTTAGAACATCCTGGATTGAAACCTCCCAAGCTTCGAAGTTCAGATGGGGATGTATAAATGCGAGTGAGTGGGAATGAGTCACTCAGTTCAGTATTGAATTTCAACAACAGAATCGTTTGGCATTTTAATAATTTAGATTCTTATTAGTTACACTTTCCCTAAGCCAAAATGTTCTTCTAAGATCAACTTCAAATTAAAATATTCTGACCAAAACTTGACAAGGAGAAAATAATTATTCCATGCTATGACAATATATAACATGGCGAAGGGTACAACATTCCTCATCCCCTCCTCATTTGTTGCGTTTAAACAAATTTTAAACTAAACTATTTGCAAGAAAGTTTCCAAATTTCCGTAATAGTGTAGTGTTCAATGAGTTCGACTCAGCCGCACCTAATGCCATTTCAAAATGTGAACATCAAAACTATGAGTCAGTTCGTTAGGTATTTTTCGTGTTCGGCGAATCAACAATAGGCAAGTGTAAATAGGAATTTGTTTTTAGATTTATTTATTATTTACCTAGCAAATTCTTGGTACCCTACTCAGCTCACATTCCAATTTTAATGGCATATTAAGCTTTGGTCAATGGTTTGCAACAAAAATGTGTTGATCACACATTTTATGGAAATATCCGAAATAAAATACTCATATTAGTCAATTAAATCTCGTACATCCGATCGGATTCTGGTAGGGTATGATTCCATGGCGTTAACCTGCCGCCTGTTGATACATTAAATTACATAGGCCGGTGTAGACCTGTTTATTGCTTTCAGCTAATTTGTATGTACGAAAGTGCTCATTAATATTAATAAAATGGTAATCATCATCATAATGACGATGATTATGATTATCGTGATGATATTCATGATCATGAATGGATAATGATAACAAAATACATTCAGATTTTTTGCCCGATGACGTTGGTCCCATAGGTATTCTCCGGTAAACGTCTAGAATAACATCTAGTAAAACAAATGAACGAACGAAGCAACCAGCCATTCATCCACCCATCCGTCCATCCATATGCATATAGTTTGCTATAAACATTTTTTATCGCCCATAATAATAACAAGAACAACAAACATACCAGAGATTATTTTGAGTCGTGCCAAGCTAATGGATGAAGAGAAAAAAGCGATCGAACAAAGATTTCTTTTGTTGTTGATTTTTTTATTAGCATTATTTTTGACTTCACCAATGGGTTGTAGGAATCGAACAAGTATTCCCGGTTGGCTGTTGTTAAATTTTTGCCTCTAAAGGTTCTATAGCTCTGTTTTTTTTGCTGTTGTTGTCTGGATGGTGCGCAGACGCAATACTTAATAATTCCATTGACATAGCATGACTGAGGTGATCGCTACATGGTTCAAATTTAAATTTATAGATTGCGATTTTCGTTTAGAAATTTAAGTGGGAAGTGTTATATGAAACTTTTTTGCATTTAAGAAAATAATCGTCATTTCCACAAGAAAAAGTAGACTTCGACTAGACTTTTGTCAAATTATCTCTAAATCGATTTTCGACTTTTAATTTCGAAACCAAATTCGACTTTTCCAATCGGATTCGATTTCAATTTTCGATAATAAAATCGATTTTTCGTAAAAAAATAAATCCATTAGGAATATATTGTTGCAAAACCAAAACACTGTTACAAATAGTTCACTTTGCGCTTTTTTACCACAGGCAAAAGTCGATTTCGACTTTCCACCGTGCAAATTATATTAAAGTAAAGTTACGTATACCTAACTCAAATTTGCACATTATGACAAGAATAACTAGTTGAAAACCAAATCGATCTTTTAGATTTTAGCCAAATAATAAACATTTCGATGAAAACCTTTCGATTCAACGGCGACAAAAGTCGATTTCTATTTTCGATCTTTTTAACGATTTTTTCGACTTTTTTTATTAAACTAATATAAATTCAAAATTTAATACTGTCATGAAATTCGGTGGTCTCAAATGCACGATCCCATTATAAAAAGTCGGTTTCGACTTCTCATATTGTTTTTAAATAATTTAGATAAGATGGGGCACATTTGCTTAAAATCAAACAAAAATCTACTTTTGAAGTTTGACATTTCACAGCAGGGATGTAAAGTTAAGACTTCGAAAGGATTTACAGCGACATATCCAATAGGGACTCTTCATATTGTTTTTACCTAATTTAGGTGAGTTGTGATAGTAGAAATTCTCTGTCTGCCGTTTTTGCAAAATCGCAACATTGGTTAAATTTATCGAGTCTACTTATGAATGTTTTGACTTTTCGGAACAGAGATGGAAAGTTAAAACTTCTAAGGGACTCAGCACGACATATCCAATGGGGACTTTTAGGCTTTTGGAATTTCGACCTCAACAAAATAGACAACAAACATGTCAATCAACCACCCATTATACGTTGGTTTCGTAAATAACCATTCAGCATTCGGCAGTATGCCGTTTACCGCATAAGGCAAATAATTCTCATTCACTTGAAAATTTCGGTCAAATATAGTATTTCTTTTAGTTTACGATTGGACTTGTTTGCTACTGCAAGGACCTTGTCAAAGGTTACTTAGTGATTTTCTGAATCATTTTCTGTTCACTGGCTAACAAGGAATACCTTTTCCGAAATTAACTTGACTCTGATTAAGTTGATTGGCCGGTAATTCATTTACACAGGGGCTTCGGCAGGAGCTTCGACCAGCTTTTCGGCAGGAATTTCGACTCGTGTTCTAAAGGAAGATCGGCTTGCTGTTCCGCAGTGAGCTGCCCCGATCCATCTGTAAAAGCCTAGACATGAATTCCCGAGCATATCCAGAGTGATTTGCCGAACGATTATAATACCAGCCCGCAACCCGTGTCTGAAGATATGGACATCAACATTCCAACGACCTAGATCGTAAACCTCGATTATCCGCCACTCGTCAGCCCGATGGCCCTTTACTGATTTTCACGCTTGCGTTCACCATCCCGAATTCCGACGTCACCCCGAACACAAAAATCCTAATTCCTAATTACATTGAACCCGTCGACAACCGACGAACATAAGTTCCCGTTTATCAAATTGTAAACAATCCAACAAGGCTATAGCATAGTTCAAGATTGTCTACGAGTTGTTCACCCTCTTGCTTACAAGACATTGTAAACGTCGAATTCCCAATCGTCAAATCCAAAAATCAACTTCGAATTCCTGAGCACCTCCGAGGTCCATTCGCCATCTTATATTCCTTATTCATCTTATCGTATTTGAACACTATTTGAAAAGATTGTAATTTAGTAGGTAAATCAAGATAGCGTCTGCTTATAACCCCCAGGAAAGGGAGAAATCTACTCCCCACTATTTCATAAGGTTAGATGAGTCCTAATGGAGACCCCTCAGCCGCTGTTATTCGAGTGACATTGAACAATTGAGTATGTACGATTTTTTATTACTCACAGGAGTACTCCCGCTCGAATTCGAGTGGAGAGCTAATATCACTCGCATTTCGGAGGTATGATTGGAAAATCGAGTTACGCATTCCTATCACATGTTAATTCAAACTTAAGCTTTGAAGATGGTTTACAACGATCCACTCATTTTGATAACTGCTCAACAATTTGAACTCGATTTTTAAAACATCCAATGCAGGGATGGAAACCCGAAAATTCAAAGGCCGGAGGATTTTATATCCAAGTAACTGTTACATATGGTATACCAAACCAAACATACCACCCTGAGAACGATAAACAAAAGGGCTTGAAAAAACAACAGCAACAACAACAAAAAAGCCCATAACAATTAATTTAAGCAGATGAACAAAATATGAATAAAAAAATATTGGCAATTTCAGCATCGCAGAGAACTGTCCAAAATGACTCTGTGGAAGTTTTGCCAATCCAGTATTTTAACGACCTAAAACGATGATGCGTTGTCGTCATAGCTACTGCTGTTGCTGCTGCGGCTGATCATGACGGCGACTACTTCGTTGCGTAGTGTTGTTGTTATTGTTACCGGCTGATTTGGCCAAAAAAAAGAACGTTTCATTCTAGACAAGTAGAAAATAGCTAGGCTTTGAAGGTGGGTTAAGGGGGGTGGTTGATTGGTCAGTTTTATTGGCCGCATTCGATTAACGGCCGGCCGAATGTAAAGAATGAAATGAAAAAAAAAGCAGAACAAAATAACACTGACGCAGGCAAGCAGGCGGGGAGGGAGGGACGGGCAGACAGAAGCATGGATGGACAACAATGAAGGCATTATAAATGCCAGTGGAGTTCTAAAAATTTAATTCAGTTTAGCATTGACATTGGTTCAGACATTTTGCGAAAATAAAAAATAAGGAAACCCTCCCACCGAAAAATCAAAAATATTTAGGAGGGCAATAACTGGTGGAACTAGACGTTTTGAAAAAAAATAATCAAAGCACAAAAAACAAGAGAAATTAAATAAAATTTTTGCCAACTAAACGTAGTGTTCCCCCAGAAATTCCAAAAAAGAAAAAGTTTGTAGTGAACCAAAAAAAAAAAAAACAAAATAAAATAAAAAAGCAGAACTCAAAAAACTGTCTACCAACCCAAATTTTATTAGTGTTACGTTGTGAATTCTTAACGATTTAAAAAAAAAAAAAAACGAAAATGCGTACTTTTATCTCAGCTTTATGCCTAATGGCTGTCTGGATTCCCTTTAACAAAGCCGCTCCATTTCGTAAGTATTCCAGCCATGTCCAGACAAAGCAGGCCGCAGTCTCCGCACATAAAAAAATGAAACGTCAAACTCAATTTGATTTTGATTTTTGCGGTAGACTTAGGGACTGCCTCCAAAATCCTCGCGTGTGTCAGTGTGTGTTAGCCCATATTAAATTCTGTTCCATTTTTTTTTTCTCCACAAAGCCGCCGAAGTCAAACGATGCCATACCGGTGATACAGCCTGCATTGTCCGCACCTCCAATGAACTGCTGAAAACCTATGCCCGCAAAGGATTACCGGCCGCATTCTTTCCCGTCGTCGAACCATTCCACTTGAAGAGGGTCGAACTCTCAGATGGTCGCAGCGGTTCGTTGGCATTGAAATTGTCACTTCGCGATGTCGATGTGACGGGTCTGTCCGCCGTGAAATTCGATCGTGCTGTGTAAGTTGAAAAGAGAAACATTTACCGCCAATAATCGAAAATTAGCATTGACAGCTGGTCTGGCTGCAAAGCTTCAAACCGAAAACAGAATTGTGTTGTGCTGGTTGCCTTTTTTGTCTTTCTGAGAATTTTGAAAATTGAATAATTTAGGCAGGCATAACGCCACGGAATCTATTAGAAATTTAAATTTTGGTGACATCGCAATTCTAGATAAAGTGAATGGAAATATTTTTGGGAACTATTTTTTTCCCTAGAAATTGATAATTTTATGGAAGGAGGGAGATTGTTAAAGATTTGCATACAG
Source organism: Musca domestica (assembly GCF_030504385.1). Classification (NCBI taxonomy): domain Eukaryota; kingdom Metazoa; phylum Arthropoda; class Insecta; order Diptera; family Muscidae; genus Musca; species Musca domestica. The sequence goes on along the minus strand of NW_026712225.1, from coordinate 347,629 downwards.
AACAACAGGCTACATGTAAATTCCAAGAATTGAACGTAGAATTGATAGGAATAACTTATGTTCAAAATGTACAACAAATTTTAAGAAAGTAACAATTTCAGTGGTGGTCCGGACGTCTCTGATCTAGTATTCTTATATCCATGAAAGACCCAATATCCCCTTTTATCTTATGAAGACCCTTTGAGAAATTTTGTCCACAGAATTTCTTTTAATGTCATTTATTGGTAGAAGAACTTCTGAGGTTTCAATTTTTTTTTTTGATTTTTCCCTAGAAGGCCTTTCGAGGCCCTTTATCCAAAAAGTACCTCTTTAGATATTTTATAGCGAAAAACTTGTGTGAATGAAGATTCCAAGCCATGAAAGTATTTTTAAGGTCCTCTTACCAATGACGATTTTTTGAGATAGATATTTTTGAGACTAGAGGTCTTCTATCCGTAGAGGACGATCTAAGCGATATTTGGGTCATCTACCAGAAAAGAACTGTTAGTTATTTGTCAATGAAAGACCACTAGAGTGTCTATGTAGGGTCTGCCCGCCATAGGGGCCTTTTGAGGTCAAGAAAAACCTTGTGGGCCATCTGTATTTGGGAGATCTTGAGTGTCCTCCAATTTTATTATACCTTTTCCCATGGGAATCCTTTAGAGTCTTCTATTTCTCGAAACCTATAAAATCATTCGTCCATAGAATACCCTTGAAGTCGTATTAGTTTTTTGGGGAACTTCTTTTGGGAATCTTACTTTTCGAAGGACTTCGGATCCTTTAGAAACCTTCAAGGATCTGTGGAATATAGACAACTTTTGACAACCCACAGAAGAACTTTTGGTTTTCTGGCCATGGATCATCCATCTTATCACAAAATCTTCTGCGTAGAATCTTTTTTGCATAAGCTCTATAGGGTCTTCTAGTTTTATTATACCACTATCCATGGTAACAGTTTATCGCTTTTTTTCTTAGAAACCTTTAAAAATATTTCGATCTCAGAAGAAACTTATGGCCTCTTATACGTAGAAGGCATTGGGGATCCTTTACCCTAGAAAATCTATAGGTCTTATATTCTTTAAAGATCTGTCAGTTCCATCTCCATAGCACATTTCTATCCATAGAAGATTTTGAGAGGTTTTTCCTAGCATTTTGTTCCTATGAGAATATATGTCCTTTCCTTTTCTGTTTTGGGATCCAATATTTATTTTTTAAATTTTTTTTTTTTGTTGCGTTTTTTTTTTTTTTAATTTTAATACGTTACCCCCTTTGCAGTGGTTTCTCACCCGATCCAGCCACAAGTAAATTCGAATTGTATGGCGATCTCAACAAGATGTCAATTCACAGCAAATATACCGCTGACGGTCGTATTTTAATCCTGCCCATTCAGGGTGATGGTGATGCTGATATTGGTTTCGAAAAAATTAAGTTCTCCGTTAAGTTCAAGCCCTCCATTCACCCCAAGGATGGTAAGACCTACCTGGCTGTGGACAAATTGAAGGTGTTGTTGGAACCCCAGAGGTAAAGGAATAAAATTGAAATTAAATTGGAATCATTAAAAACATTTCCCTTTGTTTCCAGAATGACCATGAAATTGACAAATCTCTTCAACGGCGACCAAGCCCTGGGTGCCCACATGAATCAATTCTTGAATGAAAACTGGAGCGATGTCTGGTTGGAATTGCAACCTTCCGTTCAGGATACCATTTCCAGCATTATACGCAACATTTTGGATACAATGTTCAAAGAGTTCGCCTATCAAGATTTCTTGGAGTTTTAGAGGGGGGAGATTCTTCTCAGCGATAAATAGCCTTTAAGTTGTCTAGTTGTAAGGAATCCATCCATCCATTCAGATCATAAGACGAAGTATTGCATTTGTTTGTGGTTAATGTCATTAGTTTTAGTTCCATCCATCCATTCATTCGCTCATTCTTGCATCCGACCTCTTTTGGTTGAAACACAAAGAAAAAAAACTTGAATTTCCGTATTTGGCCGCATGGTGCAGAAATGCGGAAATTTAATGTTCATTTATAAATAGTTCATAAGACGCCATAAATACATTCATGTATAAATAATTCACAAAAAAATAAAAACCAAATACAAAAAAAAAATAAATAATAAAAAAATTGATTTGGGTTTTGAATACGAAATCAGGTTGGTGGTGGGGCTGTTGCTGCTGTTACTAATGCCCCTCCTCCAAAAATTTAATCAACAACAGATTGGCAATGCAAATGGACTTGTCATGCGTCATAAAATAATATTCGAAATCAACTACAACTTAGCTAGAAATAGTCGAATCATTAGCAAAAAAGGGAATCAATGGAGCCTGATAAGGGATAGAGGACAACAATTTGTTAAATTCATTCACAAAACTAGATGTTCACAGTTGTTTTACAGGAGATACCCAAATCCGCCCAAAGTTTGTTTATCATAAATTAAAAAAAAAAATAATAAAAGTTCACCGGCCTAAACAATAAATATTCATAAAATGAAACCCAACCTGCTATTCCAAAGGAACCAGTTTTATTTTCTATTTTCTTTCTCTCTCCCTTCGACGCATAAAGTATTCGCCACTTTGACGGAACGTTACAAACAGCTGTGACAACGGCAACATAACACTTCGAGCACTACAGAGTGATGTCATGATGACGAGTGCGCGATAATTGATCGGTGATCGATCGATAATTGAATTCAGATATTCAAAATTCAAAATTTAACACACACGCTCGCATTTTTTGTTGTTTTCAAAACATTTCTTTTCCGTTTCATAGATGACTATAGAAGCCGGCATTTGAGTTTGTCATTTCTTGTTTTGAGTTTTTTGTTATTATCCACAGTTCGTTGTTTGAATAATTAATCAACGAAAGAAGTGACCAAAATATAAACAAATTTATTTACACACACAGACATACATACATACCTACGCAGCGGCGCACAACATATTATTATGCAAATAATTATTGTGTTTTTTTAGAAAACCACCAACAAGTTATGCTAGCCGGCAAGAGGAGGGACCATATGTTATTAGGTGCTGAGGGAATTTCTACTCTATATTCCATAGAACGGCTTTGAGATAGGTGCAGAACTATGGGAGGCATTATTTCATACAATAGCAAACTATGGGGAAAATTCCCTAAAAAAAACTCTCAAAGGTCTTCCATTCAATAGCAGCCATCTCAACGACCTACTCCCTGCAAAGTACTTCTTCAAGGTCTTCACTATATAGAAGTTGCATTCAAGGTCTTTGATTCTATAGAAGACTTCCCAAGTGTTAGCTTTTCTTCAGAAGACCGCTCAAAGATTTTTAATAAAGATAATATTTTCATACTAAATAATAACTCTCTGAGGTCTTGTAGCCGAATGAAGACGTATCCAAGGAATCCTACTTAAAAGTCTTACTCTATGCTTTTATTTTCTATAGACCTCTAAACGGTGGAATACCTCTCTATTAGGGACCTCTCTAATTTCTCCTGCTCCATTTGAGATCTCTCCGAGATCTCTTACTTAATACGACATTCTACTGTATGTAATCCCTCTCCAGTGTATTCTATAGAAGAGAGGTTTTTTTTTAATAGAATAAGGTCTTTTACTTTATAGGAGATCTCTCAAGGATATTCTACTCTATAGGAGATTTCTCAAGGACCCTCTACTCTATAGAAGACCTCTCCAAAGTTTAATACTCTATAGTAGACCTCAGGATCTTCTACGCTACAGAAGACCTCTCCAGGATCTTCTACGCTACAGAAGATCTCTCCAGGGCCTTCTACGCTAAAGAAATCCTCTCCAGGATCTTCTACGCTACAGAAGACCTCTCCAAGGGTCTTCTATTCTATAGAAGACCTCTCCAAGGGTCTTCTATTCTATAGAAGACCTCTCCAAGGGTCTTCTATTCTATAGAAGACCTCTCCAAGGGTCTTCTATTCTATAGAAGACCTCTCCAAGGGTCTTCTATTCTATAGAAGACCTCTCCAAGGGTCTTCTATTCTATAGAAGACCTCTCCAAGGGTCTTCTATTCTATAGAAGACCTCTCCAAGGGTCTTCTATTCTATAGAAGACCTCTCCAAGGGTCTTCTATTCTATAGAAGACCTCTCCAAGGGTCTTCTATTCTATAGAAGACCTCTCCAAGGGTCTTCTATTCTATAGAAGACCTCTCCAAGGGTCTTCTATTCTATAGAAGACCTCTCCAAGGGTCTTCTATTCTATAGAAGACCTCTCCAAGGGACTTCTATTCTATGGAAACCCTCCAAGGGTCTTCTATTCTGTGGAAGACCTCTCCAAGGGTCTTCTATTCTATAGATGACCTCTCGAAGGTCGTTTACTCTATAGAAGACCTTCAAGAGATCTGCTATTCTATAGAAGAACTCTCAAGGCCTTCTAATCTCTAAAGGAAACATCTCTTATATTCTATATATTCTATAGAACCCCCCTCCAAGGGTCTTCTATTCTACGGAAGACCTCTCCAGCTTCTATAGAATACCTCTCCACGGTATTCTATTCCGCAGAATACCTTTCTAAGCTATTCTGCTCTAGAGAAGACCTCTCCAAGATCTTCAACTCTTCAGGGTTTTCTACTCTATAGAAGACTTCTCCAGGGTCTTCTATTCTATAGAAAACCTCTCCCGGGTCTGCCACTCTATAGAAGACCTCTCCAAGGTCTACTACTCCATTGAAGACCTCTCGAGTGGCTTGTATGCTATAGAAGACCTCTCAAGGGACTTCTATTACATAGAAGACCTATCAAAGGTCTTCAATCCAAAACAAAAACTCTTGAAGAATCGTCTCTTCTATAGAACAGAAGACCTTTTCAGGGGTTTCTCTACGGTTTTCTACTCTATAGAAGACCTAGAAAAAAGACCTCTCCAAAGTCTATAGAAGACCTTTCCAAGGTCTTCTATTCTATAGAGAGAACCTCGATAAGGGTCTTGTATTCTATAGAATACCTCAGCATCAGCAACATCTCTTAGAAGTCTTTAATTCTATGGAGACCGCTCAAGGTTCTCATATTTCATAGAAGACCACTCCAGGATTTTTCGAATGCCTTATTTTCTAAAGACGAACTCTCCAGGGCCTTCTATTCTATAGAAGACCTTTTAAGTGCCTTCTACTCTAAAGCAGGGCCTTCTAGTCTACTGAAGACTTTTTCAAGACTTCTTGTCTGTAAAAGTCCTCTTGAGGATCTTCTCCCTATCCTCTCAAGAGCCTCTTAAAAGACCCTGAGCCACTTAGAAAAACTTTCAGCTCATCTATGGAGAAAATATTGTGGACCTCTATCTCTATCTCTAAAGCAAATTTGGTTCCTCTAAAGCGAAAAAAAAACTTAAAGACACTCAAACTTCCGTAGATGGAAGTCTTAAAGGTCTTCTCCAGATGAAAGGTTTTGAGGTCTTGTCCTTCCGATTTTACGATTTTAATCCTATTTTAAAATTTATTTAATCTATACATATTCGTACTGACATCCCTATTTGATAAATCATTCTCCTAATTGATAGCATACTTTTAGGCTTTGTATATGCTATAAAAAAAGTTGACATAAAATATAAGCTTACTGAAAGCTTTTATTGTTGTACATTAGACCACAGAAATTGTTTTAACATTAACATTAAATTATGTGATCGGAACTTAAAATTTCCAAATATAAACAAATCGGTAACACACACACACACACATGGTAATATAATTTTGACATATATTGGAAAATAGAACCTACTCTTTCACAGCTGGCCGGATTACAGATAGCATATTTCTTAAATCGGCCAATGATTTTTGTATGTTATCCCTCGAGTGAATTTTATTTGCTAGAATTTAGAAAGAGGCCATGGGATACTCTCCAACATAATTGAAAGTTGTAATACAATCGATTTGTTTTCTATTTCATTATAGGGGTTTCCGCGACATTTATCTAACAGAGCAGGAATAAAGGCGTTTTTTGTAATATCAGGTAAATATTTGGAACTTTCCATTAAAGCGTTATATTTTCTTACGTTAGCTTTAAAACGTAGTAAGTGTGCGAAGTTTTTTATTGACAGTGATCTTGAATTTTGTTTACAAATCTAAAATAAAAATTATAAACACAAACACATTTAAGAAGTTCCACATGGATTTATGTCAATATGGAATATTTCAACAAAACATGCACACATATGTATATCATTGGAATATTTAAAGAAACATCGTTTAACACTATTCCGAAATTAGACATCGTAGACAAGAATTTATTTGAAACATATAAATATTTAAACATTCAATTTTAAAACAATTTTTATTATTTCCACTGGAATAATAAAACTTTCATTATGAAGTAGTTAAAATGGAACTTTTTTCTTAATCCACACCAGCACGTAAGTAATATTAATCAGATATACCTAATCATTAAAAGGTTATTTTTAAAGTTCAAGTTCAGTTTTCAGAATTTTTATTTATAGATTGATAGTCTTTCGTTTCGTAATAAATAATTAAATGCATAAATTATGACATTACATTAAGAAAAATGACATAAAATTCTTCACGTGCTTCCAATCAAATCAAACCAAACCAAAGCAAAAAACTACAACTCTATCAATTAAAGACCTGTTGACAGGGTAATCATTACCAGCATCTGTTGCTCTTACCGATGCTACTTCACAAGAAGCAGGTCTTAACAAACATTTATTTGTTTCTGAGAATGTATGTAAATGTTAATGGCCACTTGATACTCGTTATGAAAGTGACAGTTGTCAACATGGAACTAAATATTTTAACTAGAACTATTACTAGTTCAATAAACTTACTTTAAATTGTGAATAAGTATTAAAAATGTAATGAATATAACAATTGATTCGCCGTTATATAAAGATAAAAACAAAATATCAAAACACTACTACCTGAAAGGTTACTGATCGGTTTCTAAATTGAAGTATTCAAAATTATGTTTTCTTTTTCCCTTGATCCTTGACAAATATTCCACGTTTGATGACCTTTGATCCTTGAAAAATATTCTTTAAAAAATCCAAGTTTGATGATCTCTTGATCCTTGACAAATATTCCACGTTTGATGACCTTTGATCCTTGAAAAATATTATTTAAAAACTCCAAGTTTGATGATGTTTTGATCCTTGACAAATATTCCACGTTTGATGACCTTTGATCCTTGAAAAATATTCTTTAAAAAATCCACGTTTGATGATCTCTTGATCCTTGACAAATAATCTTAAAAAATCCATGTTTGATGGTCTCTTTATCCTTGACAATATTCTTGTAAAAGTCCACGATTGATGGTATCTTTATCCTTGACAATATTCTTTAAAAAATCCACGTTTGGTGGTCTCTTGATCCTTGAAAAATGTTCTTTAAAAAATCCTCGTTAGGTGGTCTCTTGATCCTTGAAAAATGTTCTTTAAAAAGTCCACGTTCGTGGTTTATGGATCCTTGAAAAATATTCTTTAAAAAGTTAACGTTTGATGGTCTCTTTATCCTTGACAATATTCTTTAAAAAAGCCAAGTTTGATGGTCTCTAGGTCCTTGACAAATATTAAAAAATCCATGTTTGATGGTCTTTTATCCTTGACAATATTCTTTAAAAAGTCCACGTTTGATGGCATAGCAACACCAAATATAGTACCTTTTGCAAGTGACAACTTACAATAATCGTCGTAACATAAAAAAAATCGTGGGTAAATATTAAGCAGGGTCGAAAATTGAAGTTTGCTTGTTAAAAGGTTAAAAAGCTAATTTTTACAACAGATGCAGATTAAAAAAATGCAATTTGTCTTCGAACGTAGATTATGATTTTGACATGTTTAAAAACACAAGGTTTATTAGTGGCGAATGTTTGCCAGGGAATAACGTAGTTTGGAAAGAACCACCAATAATTTTGGAAAGCAAAGTATTGATATTTTCAAAACATACTATAGGAAACATCGAACGAGTCAAACATCGATACCTAAATTGAGGGGTATTTTCAAATGAGGGTCCATTCAAATTTCGGATCTGTGTCAATCTTCTGATCAGAGTCTAAAATATCAAGAAACTGATAAATCGTAGGAGGTACCAGAGGAAGTGGACCGATATTGCCCATCTTCGAACCTGCCTCATCGGAGTAACAATTTTTGACCCTAGGTGTCATTGGACCAAATCCGTTTCAGGACATTTGAAGTCGATCTTGCGGTGTCCGTCCGTCCATCTGTCTGGCTGGAGTGCCTGATAACTCTCGAAGGAAATATCCGATTCGATCCAAACTTGGTACATCGTAATAACATTGTCAAACACGATCGAGTTCGGAGATGGGCAATATTGTCCACTCCTTTTGGTAACTTCCCCCCAAAATGTTTCAAAGAAAATATTTTGCTGCACAGAAAGAGAAAAGTTAATCCGATTTTGCTCAAACTTTGCACACCTTAAAATTTGAATCAGTACTAGGTCCACTCCATCAAGTACCTCACCCACAAACGGTCAAAATTTCGAATAATTATAACTCTTATAAAATGTAATGTCCGATTGTATGTAAATTACACATATCACAATATTTGTATTAACCCAAGGTCTGGTGTAAAGATGAAATATACGGTCCACTCCTTCTGGTACCTCCCCCACAAAGGTCAACATTTTTGAAGATTCATGAAGCTCATAAAACACGAAATTAATATCCGATTCCATTCAGACTAACATTCCGATTCCATTCTACTAACAGAATATCTATTGGGAAGATGGGATATATCGGTCTACTCCTTCTGGTACAACCCCCACAAAGGTTCAAAATTTTGAACAACCATGAAGCTCATAAAAAGCAAAAATAACATCCGATTCCATTCAGACTTGGCACATCTCAATATTTTCATAAACACATGCTCTGTTATAAAGATGGTAGAGATCGGACCATTTTCTTTTGCTTCCGTCCCGACATAGGGTTCAAGATTTTGAAAAACAAAACACTGAAAGACAGCGAAATAAGCATCTAAATTCATCTATCCATCTCCTCAAAATTTGCACCCACCAATATTTTTATCTGTATTAAGTGAAGGGTGAAAATGGAATATTTAGGTCCACTGTATCTGTTACCTCGCGTATATTTCATTTCATTATTCAGATTTGCTCGTTGTCACTTGGGAGCGAAACTTGCTCGAAAAGAGGGAGTTTTTTTTTGCGAAATCTACTCCTTAGCACGATTGCTCGAAATATGGGAGTTTTTTTTACAGAAACTACGCCTTACCCTTTTGATTTGTGTGGCAGTGCTTTTTTTACCCTTTTTTAGCTCGATTTCGAGCGAATTTTACTCTCTATCTCGGAAACAAGCAAAGCCTAGCCAACTCGCTCTTGAGTGACATTGAAAAATAGAGCATAATCATGTTATTGGTCTACTCGCAGGAATACTCTCGCTCGAATTTGTGTAGAGAGTAAAACACGCTGAAAGTGCGGATTTTGCTAATGTTTTTTCACCACCAAAGGCTGAGGAAATTAAAAAATTATTAATAATTATATTTTTGTACTAATACGGACTTTTTGTACAAAATTGTACCGTCTTGAAAACATGGAAGTCTTTACTTATCACTACAGGAATGTATGGGAATCTAAAATTTTCAATGTACTACAAACAGAACCCTTAACCATTCATTTCATTTACTTTTCCATTCATTTTATATTTTGTCACTTTACTTACCTATATTTCGGTGATGCCAAAAATGTATTGCAATTCTAAAAATAGAAAAAAGAAATAGAAAGTGAGACTGTTCTGGAATTGAACGTGTTAAACGGTTCCAATCTATTATACGAAACTTGTTTATAATTACATAATTTTATGTTTAATTAGCTATTTAAACGTCTGCAGAACATTTTCTACTAAAATCAATTTGTGTTTCAAAACAGGGTTTAGAAAAAGAGAATAATAACAATGTGCGACAGCAAAAATACACACTTGCTCTAATGTTCGAATTCAGCTTTGTGGAAGTCCACTGATGACGAATATGCCTTTGGTTTTTCTGGGTCACTTCGAAAACTAATCTTATAACGGTTAATATATAGAGAAAATCGGAGTTTCTTGGATTATCAACTTTAAACGCACATAACAGCGGATTTCTACCCTGCAAGGTTGATACCAAACATCAGTATTATTCACTTGATGAAGTGGACTGAGTGCGATGGTGCTGAGTTCTGTTGAAATGTCCAAGATCTGCGGCCAAAATGTTTACGTGCCCAAGCCTTTAATACACCCTCCAGAATATTTTCGCGAATAAATTTGGCATTTATTCTGATGCCACGGTCGATCAATACAAGTGGAGAGCGACCATCGGCTGTTATAGCGGCCCACACCATCACCATGGCCGGCGCTTGAATTCGGGTGGCCAACTAAAGGTGCACATTTTCAGCTGACCTTTTTGGTAAGTAAACACGATCATTTTATTTGTTTACAAACTGCTGGACGACGAATGTTTTCTCATCGGAGAAACTCAGATTCGGCAGTTCACCAATTTCGGCCAAGCGAAGCAACTCTTTAGCTCTTTTGAGTCTCACTTTTTCCTTCTGTTGCGGTGGAAGTTCTTGCACTTTTTGGAATTTCAATGGCCTTACCCCGAGCTCATTTTTCAATATTTGCCGAATGGAATATTGCGATATGTTCAGCTCACGAGCCATTTTTCGGCCACTGCGACGCTGGTTTCGATCAAGTCGCTTCCTTACTTTTCGAGCCATTTCTGCTGATGTTGCTGTTTTCTTCCGTCCATTTCCTTGACGTCGGGCTACCCTACCAGTATCACGATAACACAAAAGATTTATTCACATTTAAATGCTGGAGTGCTCTAACGATAGCCACTTGCGGTTTTTAAGCCAAATATAAAGAAATCACACTATCACGCTCGAATTCCATCACGCATAACTTTTTTTCCGGAAAATTTTTACCAAAATGCTTTTGTACGCTAGTAAACAATATAATGAGCTGTCACTGGAAAAAGTTTAACAGCTGTCGGACGAGTGGCTTAGAAATGAAAGCAGTCTGAAGTTGGTTGCAGTTTTCTCATCCCTGTAAATGTTTGTAATTTTAAAAAGGATTTAAAAAAAATAGTAAATACCGACGTTATAAAAATCTTAGTATATTTCAACACCAAGTGGGAAGCACCCTGTCGGATGCATTTCTCCTACAAAATGTCCACATTCAATTTTTAAGAATAAACCATGATATTATTTCTGTCAACATTATCTTTCCCTTTCCTTTGGTTCATTAGAATTCTATAGGCAATTTTCAAAAAAAATCCAATTGCCTTAATTTTTTTGTTCAATTGTAAAACTATCTACAACGAGATATGTTAATTTACTTCCAGTAGCTCTTCTTTAAATGTGGGCTAAGTATAGAAAAAAAAGCACCAAACTTGATTAGCAGACTTGTTGTACCTGATGTCGAATTAAATATGCGTTTTAATTAAATAATTTATTAAACCATTAATATTAAGCAATCGTTTTTTTTTTTTTTTTTTGTCTAACAATTTAAGTGAATTAAAATCAATTAAAAATTTAGTACTCACTCCTTTGAATTAAAATTAAAAAATTTGATTGCAAAATAATTAAAATACATTCGTCTTTGTAGCATCCAATGATTTACAACAAGCCGTCCCTGTCTAATGTACCCAAATTCGATATCTCTCATCTAGAACAGCAGCAACATCATCCGACACCAATAACACCAACAACCACACCGAACATCATCTCCATATCTTAACACATCAGAGAAGCATCAAAGACACATCTCGGCCAAATCCAGTTTGTGAATTGAGTCTAGTATAAAAAGCCAAGTTGCTCGCTGCCAATTAGCCAGTCGTTCTCATTAGTGTTCTCAAAAAAGTCAAAACGACAAAATCAAAAAAAAAACCAAAACTAAAATGTTTGATTTCAAATTGGCTGTTTTTGTGACACTTGCCGCCGCCACCTGCCTAAGTGTGAATGCCAAATTTCGTAAGTTTCGCCGGAAGTAAATTATTAACATATAAGTGTGAGAAAAATTCGAGAATATATTATAAATTAATAGTGCGAAATGAAAATATTCCGTTGAGATTACAACAAAATTTAAAATTTTTCAAATTTATGTGGATTATTCGTATGGAAAACTCGCAAAAAAGTTATGTCCATCTTAGAAAAATGGATAACAATTTGTGAATGAAGAACTGAATGGGAGTCTAAGAGCAGCTGAATATGAGTATGTAGAATCGCCGGTTCACAGAAGAGCTGAAAAGGCGCTTCTATAGCCGAGGTTAATAGGGTCTCTATAGACGAGCTAAATTTTAATATGACTCTGTGGAAACGCCGGTCCACAGAAGAGCCGAATAGAGGCCCTATATATGTTCTATAGACGTGATGAATAGGACCTCTAGAGACCTTCCATAAACGGGTCGAATGTGGAAGATGTTAATTGGCCGTCCATAGACGAGCTGAGCTGCATAGGTTGCTAATAGGCGAGCTAAAGTGATTAGGTCGTCAATAGGCAAATTGAACTGAACATAGGCGAGCTGAAATGAGTAGATCGTCTATAGGCAAGCTGCACTAAATAGGTCCTATATAGGTCGTCTATAGGCGAGCTGAAGTAAAATGTTCTTCTATAGGCGAGCTGAACTGAATTGGTCGTCAGTGAGCGAAATCGAGCAGCAGAGGGCGCTATACAGCCGAGCTGAGCCTCAGGGAGCTCTCTATACTTGAGTTGAGGTGAAATGAGCTCTCTATAGGTGAGCTGAAGCGCAGGGAGCTCTAGAGGTGAGCTGAAGCTGGGGAGAAGGGAAAGGGAAGCGAAGAGGACTCTCCATAGGCGAGTTAAGGCGAAGAGAGCACTCCATAGGTAAGATGAAGCGTAGAGAGCCCTCTATATTTAATTTGAAGAGAAGGGAGTCCTCAATACATGAATTAAGGCGAACGCAGCCCTCTAAGAGAGAGCTAAGGCGAATTGAGTGACCGTCAATAAGAGAACTGAACTGAATAGATTGTCAAAAGGCGATCTGAACTGAATAGGTTGTCTATAGTCGAGCTAAGATGAATAGGTCGTCAATGGGCGAGCCTAACTGAATAGTACGTCAATGGGCGAACTGAACTAAATATGTCGTCAATTGGTGAGCGAAACTGAGTAGGTCGTCTATAGGCAAGTTGAACTGAATATATCGTCAATTGGTGAGCTGAACTGAGTAGGCCGTCAATGGGCGAGCTAAACTGAATAGGTCGTCAATGGGTGAGCTGAACTGAGTAGGTCGTCAATGGGCAAGCTGAACTGAATAGGTCGTCACTAGGCGAGCTGCACTAAATAGGTCGGCAATTCGCGAGCTGAGCTGAATAGGTCGGGCGTGGGAGAGTTGAACATAATAGGTGGTATATAAGCGAACTGGACTGAATAGATAGCAAATAGGTGAGCTGAAGTGAATAGGTCGTCAATGGGAGAGCTGAAGTGAATAGGTCGTTAGTGGGCTAGCTGAACTGAATAGGTCGTCAATGGTCGTGCTGAACTGAATAGATCGGAAATAGGCGAGTTAAACTGAATAGTTCAAAAGGCCAACTGAAAACTGAACTGGAGAGTTGAACAGTTTGTCTTTAGACGAACTGAATCGGTTGTCTCCAGGAGAGCTGAATCAGCAGTCTCTGAGGTCGTCTCTATACGAGCTGAATATGGAATTTTGTGTAGTCTCTAAAATGGGGAAAGCAGTAAGATTTCAGGGACAGGGAGAAACAATTTCACAGGAATTATCCTTCAATGTCCTTTAAGTATCCATTAATTTTAGACTTCTAGAATCAATGAGAAATTTCAATCTAAGCTACACAACTTCCAAGAATCTGTCTGGCTGCGTGAATTGTTGTTATGTCAAACATATCTACTCATTTAACTAGGTGTCAAGTGAATAGGAAAAAAACCTGATTGCCACACTAGGTATTACACATCAATTTGATTAATTAATTTACAACAACTATATGTCTTAGCTGATTATAACAACATAAACAACAATTTATTGTTCTGGGCGTAAAGTTTACACCCAATCATTTTAAGATTATTTCACTGCTAATTATTTGCACAGTTACTACGGAAACTGGATTTTATTGAAATTTTACCTTAAACTGGATTTTTAATTGCGAGAATTAATTCGTTTCTCTCTCCGTTACAAGTGCTAACAATATCTTCCTGAACTCAGCAGAGTTTCAACATGATATTGAGAATAAAAAAAAAAACTTGTTTTATGAAATCTTGGCTATCTATTTATTTAAAAAACGTATTAACATAAATGTAATTTGTCTCATTCAGCTGATGAACCAAAACCATGTCAGTATGGCGATGCCGATTGTATTTCCAAGGCCATGGAATATTTTCTACGCCAAAAGAACCAGGGAGAGGGTTCCATAAATCTCATTGCCATCGATCCATTGGTCATTAAGGAAATCAGCATTAAACAGGGAGCCGAGAGTCCGGTCAACATCGATCTGCAGTTTATCAACAACAAATTGATGGGTTTGAAAAATGCCAATGTTGTGAAAATTAAGTGAGTCTCCTAATTTTTTTATTAAAAAATTTGAATTATTTAAAATAATCTCCATTTCAGGGGTTTCGGCAAGGACCTAAGCGAGAAACATGAAATCCATCTCTCCGTTCCCGAAATTGAATTGGCCGGCAATTACAAGGTAGATGGCCGTATTTTAGTATTGCCCATATCTGGTAGTGGCACTAACAGCATTAAACTATGTAAGTTTGAATATATCACCTTCTTTGATACCTTTTTTATAATGTTCTTTTGTTAATTCTCTCTTTAGCCAATGTCCTCGTGAAAATGCAATTTGCTGGCGTCCCAATGGAAAAAGATGGCAAAACCTACATGAAAGTTGAAAAATTCCGCATGGACTTGGAGCCCAAAGGCATGCATTTCAAAATTGACAATCTTTTCAATGGCGATAAGGCCTTGGGCGACAACATGAATTTGTTTTTGAATGAAAATTGGCAGGACATCTATCGCGAGTTGAGAGCATCCATAACATCGGCCTTTGGCAAAGTTTTCCACACCGTCATCGGTCATGTATTCACCAAATATCCTTATGAGGAATTCTTTGCCCAATAAAATGTGATATTAGTTAGTTGTAGGAAATAAATAAGTATTTTATAGGAAATTGAAATAAACGGCGTTTTGATTAAAACGTGCTGGGAAATATTGGAAACAAATATAGGTGGAGAATCTATGAGCGAGATGAATAAAAAGGGATTGTGCGAACTAAAAATTGAGCAAAAGGAGGAAAATTTACGAGTTGAAACTGGAGACTAACAATCCTAAAGTGGGAATCTATAAATGACATCAATAACTCTTTTATAGAGGATTCGGAAGTCAGACGGAAAAGTCTGAAGAAAAGTGTGCCTGTCAACGATCTGAATATGGGGTCTATAGACGAGGTGAAAAAGATGTTAAGACAACAGAATAAGAGTTCTATAAACGAGCTTGATAGAAGTCCATAGCCGAGCGGAATAGGGACTCCATAGACGAACTCAACAGTGAATCTAAAATTATCTGAAAAGGAAGGTCATAGACAGGCTGAATTGAAAGTCCATAGACAAGATGAATGATCAGTCTTCACGCGAATTGAAGGGAACATTTTATAGGCAATATGACAGATAAGCTGACGAACTCTATAGCTGAGTTGAAAGGTCCCTAATGCGAGTTCTATGAAGCTGAAGCCAAGAATGGGAGCGAACGGTGGCGTAAGAAGTTCTCTACAGGTTACCTGTAGCGAAGAAAGTCTTCTATAGGACAGCTGAAACATAGGGATTTTTTTTATAGACAAGCTGAAGCGTAGGGATCCCTCTATAGGCGAGCTGATACGAAGGAAGTCCTCTACTGGTTACCTGATGCGTAGAGAGCCCTCTATAGGCAGGTTACTGTAAGCAAAAAGAGCCTTCTAAAGGCGGGCTGAAACGAAGAGAGTCCTCTATAGGGCAGCTGGAGCGTGTGGAGTACTCTATAGGAAAGCTGAAGCATAGGAAGTCCTCTACAGGTTACCTTAAGCGAAAAGATCCCTCTATAGGCGGGCTGAAGCGAAGGGAGCACTCTAAAGGCGGTCTGAAACGAAGAGAGTCCTCTATAGGGCAGCTGGAGCGTGTGGAGTACTATATACGAAAGCTGAAGCATAGGAAGCCCTCTACAGGGGACCTGAAGCGAAAAGAGCATTCTTCTATAGGCAGGCTGAGGCGAATAGAGCGCTCTAAAGGCGGGCTTAAGTGAAGAGAGTCCTCTATAGGAAAGCTGATGCACAGGGAGCCCTATGTAGGCAAGCCGAAGCGTAGGAAACCCCCTACAGGTTACCTGAAGCGAAAAGAGCCCTATATATGCGGGCCGACGCGAAGAGGGTCCCCTCTCTAAAAGTCAGCTGAAGTGTGTGGAGCCATTTAAAGGCAAGCCGAAGAAAAGAGAGTCCTCTATATGTGGACCGACGCGAAAAGGGTCCCCTTTCTAACTGTTGTGAATATAATCTCCCTAGACGAGCTAATGCGAGTATCCACAGGCGAGTTTTTACTAGTATCCATAGGAAAGCAAAGGGTTTCAACGGAAGAACTGTGTGGAGTCTATAAAGACGAACAGAAGAAGTTGAGAGGTGTCCCCTTTTTAACAAGTTGAAAGGAGTGTTGTGCTAAATGAGGACTTCAATGGAGTTTTTTTAGAATGAACATAAGAGGCCCTTCATAGACGATCTCAATGGAGTTTTTATAGAAAACTTCAAGCTAGTCTTTATGTGGACATGAAGTAAATCTTTTTGAACGACTTGGGGAGTGTTTATTGGAGTCTTTGGGAAGTCTTTATCGACTCCAAAATGAAGACAAAGGGAATCTTCATTTCCGACCTGAAGGAAGTCTTTAAAGGCTATCATAAGGATTTCTTTAAAAAAAAATTAACCAAAACTTAGTCAATGTTTAAATAAGAACCATAAGGTATATAAGTCTCCCTTATGGTTCTCATTTTCCGCCTTTTTGGAGACCGCCATGGACATAATGTAAGTAATTCTAGACGTTCTAAAGGGAGTGTTGTAGATGACAACAAGGTGTCTATATAGGCGATTACAAGGGAGCCTTTTAGATAACCTCAATGGAGACCAGGTTTTTTTTAAGATGATCGGAGGATTCTTAATTGCGAGCTGAATGGAAACATATATAGAGGAACAGAAGGGGGTTTATATGAGGTTTTATAGTAAGTCTCAAGAGAGTCGTTTTGGATGAGCATAAGAGAGTCCCAATACTCTTGCAGGTCGTCTACAAACACGCCCCTGAGGACGCCTGGAATAACTTACCTTAAGTCCATCGAGGTCTCCATTAAGTCTGTAATAAAAAAACGTATATAAGGCTCCCATAGGGTCCTTCTTTAAGTTTTGGTCCCTAAGTTGTGGTTAAAATACACTTGCTTCGAGGTCTCCAATAAGGCTGTAATATGGGAGAATTTATCGACTATCATAGGGTGTCTTCTAGACAGGCAGATGGGAGCTGTACGGGTGATCAGAGGGGAATCATTGTAAACAACCTGAAGGAAAACTTCAGGTAGAAAAACTGGCGGTCTAAATAGGGTTCTATAGGTCTGCTGAACTCCCTTCAGGTGATCCCTATATGGAAAACAAGAAAGGATATATATCGTCGACCACAAGGTATTCATATAAGAAGTTCAGAAGAGGCTTGTCTGGAGGGTATCTCTTCAAACGAATGTTTATTACTAAATTCTGTTATCTAATAATCTTCTTTAGATTCAGGAATAAATTTATATTCATTTGTTAAGTGGAAATAAGTTTATAATCCGACTACATTAGGTTCTGTCAATTGCTTGTCTACTTTATCAATTATGATAAGTTATTTACAAATCTTCGCGATAAGCTTGGATTCTATTGAATTTAAATTTATTGAATAATTCCTAATGGTTATTCACAAGAATCGTTTAGGATGAGTGATTGATTGAATAAATAAATGTTACAAAAGAGTATCTGACAAATGCGTCTTGTAAAAGATATTTGAATTGCCGGAAGCTGTTCACACTTAGGGTGACTGCTGCAATGGTACCATTCGGTAGCACTTTCAGTCATGTGTATTTCCCTTGATGGAATGTATTTCCCTTGATGGAATGTATTTCCCTTGACGAATCAAAATCAAAATATTCCGCAACGAATAGCTTAATGTTTGTTCCTCATTAAGAACGAGACTTCATGCACGCCCTTCTTCCTTCGGCAATTTCTGTTGACTCTTCATTGAATTGATTTATAATTCTTATTCGCAATTTATTCTCTATTTGTTTCCAGTTTCATTAGATATTTTTGACATCTTTGTTCTGTATTTAAAAACTTAATCCTATGAGTTTTTTTCAACATAACACATCAGGGTAGCTCCATAGATATTAATTTTAGACCCTATGGCTATTAATTCTTCAATTTATAAATACCATAATTTCCAAAAATGTAATGTAAAATTTTCAATGAAAGATAATAACTATTTTATAATCTTATAAACTTTTTTTCCAATTCATCCATTCGGAAGTCGAACATTCTCTCCCAACTTATCTCCATTATTTATTCATGCGAACAGGAAATCAACGCTACAGCCAGCAGTGCGAATTGTCGATGAACTTGGATTAGAGCAAAAAATTGAAAACTTGCAATTCTCAGTGGAAATTTTGCAAAATAGACAAGTCTATAAAATGCCGCCACTATAAAAGGCTCTCTAACAGTTTTGTAACACGTTTCGAATTGTGCGGATTGTCAGGCAAAAAAAAAAAACAACAACTAACCAAAATAAAATAGCAACAATGTATTTTAGCAATTTTGTAAATATTTTGATTTTATTCGGCTTGGTGACAGCGTGGAGTGCTGTGGCGAACGGTGCCTTTCGTAAGTGAATTAAGGAAATACCAAGCGGAATTGTGAAAATTAAGGATATTTAAAATCGATTTCTCACCGGAACGGATGTGTACAAAAACCACGTACTAAACATGTGTTCTGCAAAATATTAACGTTCCGAAAAAAACATGTGACCAATATTGAAACAAGGATAATGAAACTGATATCAGTCTCGAAGAATATACGATGATCGTAAAAACTTAGCCCATGAATCGTTTTGGAATAGCTGAAATTTATACGGCAATTTAGACCTTTTAATTGGACTCAAAGGAGTATTGCTATAAACGGTCTGAAAGGAAATATCTATAGACATTATCAGGTCCTTTTTGGAAGCCAATCGAAAGTCTTAATATTTTTCCAAATTTAGGGCCAGAAGTGAGTCCAACCCGACCATTTCTGTACCTAAAATCTAATCTCTATACTCATTTTAAACAGATAATGAAGAGTCTGTCCTCGACGAAGCTTTAAAGAAATCCTCATAAGAATGGAGAAATTTGATTTTCAGCCTTATTCTGTTGATTATAGATTATTGAGTAGCATCAAAAATCCAGACCTCGAGATCGGAAGATTAAAAGGATTCGAACCATTCTGGTCCTCAATAAAAGCGTTTTTCTAGACTTATGTATAGAACCCCTCCTTTTCAGCTTTAAACACTCTTCAGCTTTTTTTGAGAGGAGAGGATACTTGCTTCTTGACTTCAGTAAATTCTTCATTCTAGTTGTTCATAAATATGTCCGTTCAGTCGGCTATAGATTTTGTTTATTTTTTATAAGGAGGAAACTTTCTTCGGCACTCTTTAGGTGAACTCCCTTAAGCTCATCAATGGAGACCCACTCAGCTAGTTTACGGAGGCTACTTCGGCTCGCCTATGGAGATTACATTTCAGCTGGCCTATAAAGAAAACTACAATTAGCTCGTCTAGAGAAGAGACTCTAGAGAGAAGACTCCCTTCAAGTAGAGGATACTGCCTTTATCGCTCCTGAAAATCAGGTTGCCAACAGCTCTTATAGAATGGACCCTGCCCTCAGCTCGTCTAGATTAGGGACTACCTTCAGCACGTCTAGTGTGGAATCTCCCTTCAATACGTCCCCAAAGGAGACTCAATTTAGCTCATCCCAAGAGGAGACTTTCTTCAGGTAGAGGAGACTGCCTTCATCGTTTCTGAAGAACAGGCTGCCTTCAGCTCTTCTAGAGATTCCATTCAGCTCGTCTCAAAATGAGACTTTCTTCAGCTCATCTACAGTGGAATCTCCCTTCAGCACGTCTCGAAAGGATAATCCCTTCAGCTCGTCTCAAAAGCTCATCTAGAGAGAAGACCACCTTCAGGTAGAGGATACTGTCTTCATCGCTTCTAGAGACTGAACAGACTGCCCCCGGGTCCTCTAGAGTGGAGACACCCTTCAGCTCGTCTCGAAAGGAGACTTTCTTCAGGTCTTCCAGAATGGATTATTACTATTAAGACTTCCTTCAGCTCGTCTCGTAGACTCTCTTCAGTTCGACTATGAAAACTTCCTTCAAACCGTTTATGAAGACTCGCTTTAGCTTGTCTTTTAAATCAGCTCGTCTATGAAGACTTTCTTTAGCTCATCTCTGGAGACTTCCATCAGCTCGTCTATACAGACTCCCTTCAACACGTCTATAGAGTCTTCCTATAATTCATCTATTGAGACTCCTCTCTACTTATCTATGAAGATTTGCTTTCACATCGTCTATGGAGACTCCCTTCAGCAGGACTATGGAGACACAGCTCTCCTATATGAAGATAATGAACCGTAAATCTTATTAATTTGTTTTCACGCGGATTTAACCCTAATTAATACTTAATATTTATATTTAAAAATTTTCACTTAATAAATTTCTATTTTCTAACTGTTTCAGCGGATGATCCAAAGCCCTGCAAATATGGCGATGAACAATGTATTGGAAAAGTTATTGGACTTATTGCAAGGGAGAAATATGGTGGTATGTTTTACTAAATAATAAGGTTCTCAAAATGAGGAGTATTAAGATCAATATATACTCCAAACAAATTCGGCTTCAAATTACCTTAACCACTTTCCTCAAACTAAATTATTATCCTGATCTTTACCTGAACTCCTAGCATAATAAGTCCTTAGGAGGTATTGATTTTTCCATAACCATTTTCTATTTTTTTTTTTTTTTTTGTACTCCCAGGTGATGACAGCCTGAATTTAAGTGCCATGGATCCCATACCTGTCAAAAAGTTGCACATCAAACAGGGTAGTGATAGTCCAGTCAACATTGATTTGTTATTTACCAACAACGTGGGGATTGGACTTAAAACGGCAACATTGTTAAAAACGAAGTGCGTATAATTATTTTTTTGGTTTTCTGATAACTTCGTTTGATTTTTTTTTACTTTCAGAGGCTTCGGCAAAGATTTGGCAACAAAACATGAAGTTATATTCAAAACTGATAAACTGGCCTTAGTGGGAGACTATAAGATATCCGGCAAGGTGTTGGTACTTCCCATACACGGTTCGGGTAAAAGCAATGTAACACTGGGTAGGTAACGATTTTTCCAATACATATGTAATTATTTCCTAATCCTTGTTTTTTCTTCCAGTCGAACCCAAAATAACTATCAGTTGGATGGGCACACCAAATGTAAAGGATGGTGGTGCTACCCACATGAAATTGGATAAATTCACCGTTGATTTGGAACCAAAGAATGTCATTTTCAATTTTGAGAATCTATTCAACGATAAGTTTCTCAGCGATAATATGAATAAATTCTTAACTGACAGTTGGAAGGAAATCTATCCCGAAATCCATACCGCATTGACAAAGGGCTTGGCTCCGATTGCCCGCAATGTTATTCAGGGTGTTTTTGATAAACATCCCTATGAGAAATTGTTTTTAGAATAAATTTGTTTATAGAAAATTGTACGTAGAATATATTGAAAAGAATATGTGGTATAATAAATTTTTATTTCCGACAATTTTTAAAAGATGAATCATGCTACAGGATGCATTAAATACGTCTAGGCTTTTCGAGAACAAGGCATAAGGTTTAAAATATTCTACACCTGTTACAACTTTTCTATCTACAGAAACCCGGCTGAAGATCTTCTTTCTATCAAGAACCTGTTGAATGTGTTCTAACCGAAAAATACATATTGAAAGCCCTTTAAATAAGGCCTTCAAAAGATATTCTACAGAATGAAGACTATCAAAATGGCCCTTACACAAAAGGGACCTCCAAAAGGGTTTCTATAGACGGAAGTCCTCAAAGGGTCCTGGAAAACTGAAGGACTCCATAGGTCCTCTATAGAATGCCTTTAAAGATTCTTGGAAAAACAGAACGCCTCCAAAAGCCTTTTATAAAAAGAGGGCCTTCAATAGACCCTTCAACAGGTCTCCTGCAAATAGAAGACCTTCAAAGGGTATTCTATTGACAGAAAATCTTCCAAAGGCCTTCTATAAACAGAAGAACTTCAAGAGGTGTTCTATAGGAAGAAAAGAGTAAAATGCTTTCTTCAAAATAGGTTCTATTGACAGAAAACCTTTAACCGGTCTTCTATGGACAGAAGACCTCTAAACTGTAAAGACAATGGAACTTTAAAAGTTCATCGATAGAATGAAAGCCTTCAAAGCCCTTCTATTGAACCCTTCATCTATAGCGAGAAAAGTTTAAATGAGTCTCCAATTGAGGAAGACCTTGGACAGCTGGTACCTAAAGAGGACTTCTCTCAATTTTTGAGTCCTCATGAGAATCATCTTTCTAATGAAGATCTTCTAAAGGTTTCATTCGTAGAAGACCGATGAAATGAAGTCCCTCAGAAGGTACGAGACTTCCCGTCTATGGAGGCTTCACAACTCGTCTATGGAAATTCCGCCTTTAACACGTCTATGAGGACCCCACCTTCAACTCGCCTGCGTAGACTCCAACATTGGAAACTCTGCCTGCGGAGAGTATGTTCCTCATCTATGAAGACTCCCTTTCCAACTCGCTATGTCAATGGAGACTTCGCTCCAGCTCAACTATGGAGACTTCACTCCAGCTTGTCTATGAAGACTGCGCTCTAGCTTGTCTATGAAGACTGCGCTCTAGCTTGTCTATGAAGACTGCGCTCTAGCTTGTCTATGAAGACTGCGCTCTAGCTTGTCTATGAAGAGTGCGGTCTAGCTCTTCTATGAAGACTACGCAGACTTCACTTCAGCTCGTTTATGAAGACTGCGCTCTAGCTCGTCTATGAAGAGTGCGGTCTAGATCTTCTATGAAGACTACGCTCTAGCTCGTCTATGAAGACTGCGCTCCAGCTCGTCTATGGAGACTGCGCTCCAGCTCGTCTATGGAGACTGCGCTCCAGCTCGTCTATGGAGACTGCGCTCCAGCTCGTCTATGGAGACTGCGCTCCAGCTCGTCTATGGAGACTGCGCTCCAGCTCGTCTATGGAGACTGCGCTCCAGCTCGTCTATGGAGACTGCGCTCCAGCTCGTCTATGGAGACTGTGCTCCAGCTCGTCTATGGAGAATGCCCTCCAGCTTGTCTATGGAGACTGTGCTCCAGCTCAATTATGGATACTCCTTCAACTCGTCTATGTAGACTTCGCTCCAGTTTTATTATGGACACTGCTTCAACTCGTCTTTGGAGAAGTATGAAAGCTCCCCCCACCATCTTGTCTTGTCTATGAAATCTCCCCCTGAAAAGATTGACTCCTAATTTAGTCTCAAGGGTGCAATTAATAAACTAAAGAAAATAAAAATTGTGTAGCTTGTTCCGAGGTTCAAAAGGGTCTGATTTTACTTAGTTATCTTTACTAGAAATATTTATAGATTACAGCTCTATCTGTCTCCAAAAAAACAAACAGTTTGTCCATATAAAGAAGATCTCTGAAAGGTCTTCCTCTGAGATCTTTTTGAAGGTATTTTGTACAGTTAACACCGTTCTTACGGAAGCCCAATTATAGATATTATATTCTGAAATGTGTCCCCTCCAAATATAATATCTACAAATATTTTCTAATCTTATCTACCTATTCCGACTTACATAAGATCTGAGAATAGGTCTATGAATAACGAAACTTTGTTAAGGTGAGATGCGTAAATGTGCAATTTCTGCCCTAGAATTATAGTATCATTACGGCAATAAATAATTTACGTTTGTTTTTTTTTATTAGCTACGGTAGCACACTTTGTTTTATAATTATTGTAATTATTCGTGTTAAGTAACAAAAAAAAAACAAGAGTATTAACTACAAGTGGCAAATTATATTTATAATAACGAAGACTTCTAGTTTTTAACGACTAATTATCACAATAAGCACTAAGGTAATTTGTGGGATTAACTGGATTAGATATGTAACCGAATATCGGGTGTAGGATAAAAAATATACTTGCCAGTGTTGGAAATAAAAGGAGGCCCAATACGGACCTCAAAATTTTCCTATCTTCGCGGCAGGACAAACCTAGAATTAATCTCAGTTTTTAAGTATAAATTTCAAAGATTTCGGACCTTTCATCTAAGTGGAAGTTTACATGAAAGGTAATGAGAAAAAATTTGGTGCGTGCATGCCATACATAGTTGGCATTGCTTTCCTCACTTTGGGACTTCAGTAAACCAGCATCAGATGTAAACCAGGTCCCTAGTATAAGGGTATTTATTTTGGCATAATCTGTGTTGTGGCCAACCGAATAACCAGTTTATTTAATCAATATCATTACGTATCTTAAATCCCTAACACTAGTCTACTGTTTTCTTAAATTACAAATACTGAGTGAGATGAAAAAAACTGCAACCAACTTCAGACTGCTGTCATTTCTAAGCCACTCGTCCAGCAGCTGTAAAAATACTCCAGTGAAAGCTCATTATATTGTTTACAAGCGTACAAAAGCGTTGTGGTGAAAATTTTCTAGAAAAAAGTTATTCGTGATAGTGTATTTTCTTTATATTTGGCTGGAAAACCACAAGTGGCTATCGTCAGAGCATTCGAAAAGTAATGAAACGACTTGATCGAAACCCGCGTCTCAGTGGCCGAGAAATGGCTTGTGAGCTGCACATATCGCAATGTTCCATTCGGCAAATATTGAAAAATTGCCATTGAACTTCCAAAAAGTGTAAGAACTTACACCGCAACAGAAACAAAATAGACTGAAAAGAGCTAAAGAGTTGTTTCGCTTGGCCGAAAGCGGTGATCTGCCGAATTTGGTTTTCTCCGATGAGAAAACATTCGTTGTCCAGCAGTTTGTAAACAAACAAAATGATCGTGTTTACTTGCCAAAGAGGTCAGCTGAAAATGTGCAACTTCGGTTGGCCACCAGAACTCAAGCGCCGGCCATCATCATGGTGATGGTGCGGGCCGCCTTAACAGCCGATGGTCGCTCTCCGCTCGTAATAATCGACAGTGTCATCAGAATAAATGCCGAATATTATCGCGAAAATATTCTGGAGGGTGTATTAAAGTCTTGGACACGCAAATATTTAGGCGGCAGACCTTGGACATATCAACAGGACTCAGCACCATCGTACTCAGCACGCCCACCCAAGAATGGTTACAACAGGAGATTCCTCGTTTCATTTCCAGCGCACAATGGGCACCAAAATCTCCAGATACCAATCCCTTGAAATCTTCGGATACTAATCCGCCTGGAGTATTGTGGAAAGCAAGTTTTGCACTAAAAAATACCAAAGTGTTGATCACCTCAAAAAAGCGTTTCGGCGGGAATGGGCCAAAATACCGCAGAGCAACATTTGGGCAGCGTGTGACGGTTTCATTGTCCGTTTGAAGGCCGCAATTCATGCCAAAGGTGATCGATTCGAACAAATTTAAACTTATTCGAAAAGTTGATGCTATTTCCGACAGTTTTGCTTTCATTCAGTAAAATTTAAAAAAAAAAAAGTATAAATTATAGCGTAAAACTTTGTTGCAGATTTTTTTATGTCACCCTGTATATGACATATTAGAACAAATTGAATAGATTTTTTTCATATTCAACCGAATTTTACCATTGGTAAAACTAGGTCCGGTATATCTATTGCTACAATAAATATTTTTAATATATTCCGTATCGAAGTCAAGTGGAAATTTTGCAAAACAGACAAGTATATAAAATGTCGCCATTATAAATGGCTTTCTAACAGTTTTGTAACACGCTTCGAATTGTGCGGATTGTCAGGCAACAAAAACAAACACCAACCAAAATAAAATAGCAACAATGTATTTTAAAAACTTTTTTGTAAACATTTTTATTTTATTCGGCTTGGTGATAGCGTGGAGTACTGTGGCGAACGGTGCCTTTCGTAAGTGAGATGAAAAAAAAAACCAAGCGGAATTGTGAAAATTAAAGGATATAGAAAAACGGGTTCCCCATTGGAACGGTACTCATCCGCACACAAAAACCGATATAAAAGTAATAAGACATGTGCCATACAAAATATTTGCTTCAAGTTCCGATAAAAATATATAAATTATAACCAATCTTAAAATAAGGATAATGATCCAGCGTCCTGGAAAAATAGTGTTTGTATCCGAAAACTGGAAGGATATGAGATGAAGAGTCGTAAAAACTAAGCCCATGAGTCGTCTTGGAGTAGCTGAAATTTAAACTGCAATTTAGACCTTTTAATTGGACTCAAAGGAGTTAATATCGACAGCTACAAAGGAGTCCTTTAGACATGGAATAGCTGAAAGAAAATTCTTATAAGCCAGACCAATGAATTGCTATAAACGGCCTGAAAGGAAATATTTATAGACATTATCAGGTCCTTTTTTGAAGCTAATCGAAAGTCTTAATATTTTTCCAAATTTAGGGCCAGAAGTGAGTCCAACCCGACCATTTCTGTACCTAAAATCTAATCTCTATACTCATTTTAAACAGATAATGAAGAGTCTGTCATCGACGAAGCTTTAAAGGAATCCGCATAAAAATGCAGAAATAGATTTTCGGCCTTAATCTGTTCATTATAGATTATTGAGTAGCATCAAAAATCCAGCCCTCGAGATCGGAAGATTAAAAGGATTCGAACCATTCTGGTCCTCAATAAAAGCGTTTTTCTAGACTTATGTATAGAACCCCTCCTTTTCAGCTTTAAACACTCTTCAGCTCTTTTTAAGAGCAGAGGATACTTGCTTCTGGACTTCAGTAAATTTTGCATTCTAGTTGTTCATAAATATGTCCGTTCAGTCGGCTATAGATTTTGTTTATTTTTTTAAGAAGGAAACTGTCTTCGGCACTCTTTAGGTGAACTCCCTTAAGCTCATCATTCTAGACCCACTCAGCTAGTTTACGGAGGCTACCACGGCTCGCCTATGGAGATTCCATTTCAGCTGGCCTATAAAGAAAACTATATTTAGCTCGTCTAGAGAAGAGACTCTAGAGAGAAGACTCCCTTCAAGTAGAGGATACTGCCTTTATCGCTCCTGAAAATCAGGTTGCCAACAGCTCTTATAGAATGGACCCTGCCCTCAGCACGTCTAGTGTGGAATCTCCTTTCAATACGTCCCCAAAGGAGACTCAATTTAGCTCATCCCAAGAGGAGACTTTCTTCAGGTAGAGGAGACTGCCTTCATCGTTTCTGAAGAACAGGCTGCCTTCAGCTCTTCTAGAGATTCCATTCAGCTCGTCTCAAAATTAGACTCATCTACAGTGGAATCTCCCTTCAGCACGTCTCGAAAGGAGAATCCCTTCAGCTCGTCTCAAAAGCTCATCTAGAGAGAAGACCACCTTCAGGTAGAGGATACTGTCTTCATCGCTTCTAGAGACTGAACAGACTGCCCCCGGGTCCTCTAGAGTGGAGACACCCTTCAGCTCGTCTCGAAAGGACTGCCTTCATCGCTCTTGAAGTTGACTGCCCTCAGCTTCTCTAGAGGGGGGACTCCCTTCAGCTCGTCTAGAGTGGAATCTCACTTCGGCTCGTCTCGAAAAAATACTCTCTTCAGGTCTTCTAGAATGGAAACTAACTTCAGCTCGTCTAGAGTGGAATCTCTCTTCAGCCCGTCTCGAAAGGAGAGTCCCCTCAGCTCGTGTAGGCACAAGACATCCTTCAAGTAGAGGAGACTGCCTAAATCGCTTCTGAAGACTGAACAGACTGCCTCCGGCTCCTCTAGAGTGGAGACACCCTTCAGCTCGTCTCGAAAGGAGACTTTCTTCAGGTCTTCCAGAATGGATTATTACTATTAAGACTTCCTTCAGCTCGTCTCGTAGACTCTCTTCAGTTCGACTATGAAAACTTCCTTCAAACCGTTTATGAAGACTCGCTTTAGCTTGTCTTTTAAATCAGCTCGTCTATGAAGACTTTCTTTAGCTCATCTCTGGAGACTTCCATCAGCTCGTCTATACAGACTCCCTTCAACACGTCTATAGAGTCTTCCTATAATTCATCTATTGAGACTCCTCTCTACTTATCTATGAAGATTTGCTTTCACATCGTCTATGGAGACTCCCTTCAGCAGGACTATGGAGACACAGCTCTCCTATATGAAGATAATGAACCGTAAATCTTATTAATTTGTTTTCACGCGGATTTAACCCTAATTAATACTTAATATTTATATTTAAAAATTTTCACTTAATAAATTTCTATTTTCTAACTGTTTCAGCGGATGATCCAAAGCCCTGCAAATATGGCGATGAACAATGTATTGGAAAAGTTATTGGACTTATTGCAAGGGAGAAATATGGTGGTATGTTTTACTAAATAATAAGGTTCTCAAAATGAGGAGTATTAAGATCAATATATACTCCAAACAAATTCGGCTTCAAATTACCTTAACCACTTTCCTCAAACTAAATTATTATCCTGATCTTTACCTGAACTCCTAGCATAATAAGTCCTTAGGAGGTATTGATTTTTCCATAACCATTTTCTATTTTTTTTTTTTTTTTTTTGTACTCCCAGGTGATGACAGCCTGAATTTAAGTGCCATGGATCCCATACCTGTCAAAAAGTTGCACATCAAACAGGGTAGTGATAGTCCAGTCAACATTGATTTGTTATTTACCAACAACGTGGGGATTGGACTTAAAACGGCAACATTTTTAAAAACGAAGTGCGTATAATTATTTTTTTGGTTTTCTGATAACTTCGTTTGATTTTTTTTTACTTTCAGAGGCTTCGGCAAAGATTTGGCAACAAAACATGAAGTTATATTCAAAACTGATAAACTGGCCTTAGTGGGAGACTATAAGATATCCGGCAAGGTGTTGGTACTTCCCATACACGGTTCGGGTAAAAGCAATGTAACACTGGGTAGGTAACGATTTTTCCAATACATATGTAATTATTTCCTAATCCTTGTTTTTTCTTCCAGTCGAACCCAAAATAACTATCAGTTGGATGGGCACACCAAATGTAAAGGATGGTGGTGCTACCCACATGAAATTGGATAAATTCACCGTTGATTTGGAACCAAAGAATGTCATTTTCAATTTTGAGAATCTATTCAACGATAAGTTTCTCAGCGATAATATGAATAAATTCTTAACTGACAGTTGGAAGGAAACCTATCCCGAAATCCATACCGCATTGACAAAGGGCTTGGCTCCGATTGCCCGCAATGTTATTCAGGGTGTTTTTGATAAACATCCCTATGAGAAATTGTTTTTAGAATAAATTTGTTTATAGAAAATTGTACGTAGAATATATTGAAAAGAATATGTGGTATAATAAATTTTTATTTCCGACAATTTTTAAAAGATGAATCATGCTACAGGATGCATTAAATACGTCTAGGCTTTTCGAGAACAAGGCATAAGGTTTAAAATATTCTACACCTGTTACAACTTTTCTATCTACAGAAACCCGGCTGAAGATCTTCTTTCTATCAAGAACCTGTTGAATGTGTTCTAACCGAAAAATACATATTGAAAGCTCTTTAAATAAGGCCTTCAAAAGATATTCTACAGAATGAAGACTATCAAAATGGCCCTTACACAAAAGGGACCTCCAAAAGGGTTTCTATAGACGGAAGTCCTCAAAGGGTCCTGGAAAACTGAAGGACTCCATAGGTCCTCTATAGAATGCCTTTAAAGATTCTTGGAAAAACAGAACGCCTCCAAAAGCCTTTTATAAAAAGAGGGCCTTCAATAGACCCTTCAACAGGTCTCCTGCAAATAGAAGACCTTCAAAGGGTATTCTATTGACAGAAAATCTTCCAAAGGCCTTCTATAAACAGAAGAACTTCAAGAGGTGTTCTATAGGAAGAAAAGAGTAAAATGCTTTCTTCAAAATAGGTTCTATTGACAGAAAACCTTTAACCGGTCTTCTATGGACAGAAGACCTCTAAACTGTAAAGACAATGGAACTTTAAAAGTTCATCGATAGAATGAAAGCCTTCAAAGCCCTTCTATTGAACCCTTCATCTATAGCGAGAAAAGTTTAAATGAGTCTCCAATTGAGGAAGACCTTGGACAGCTGGTACCTAAAGAGGACTTCTCTCAATTTTTGAGTCCTCATGAGAATCATCTTTCTAATGAAGATCTTCTAAAGGTTTCATTCGTAGAAGACCGATGAAATGAAGTCCCTCAGAAGGTACGAGACTTCCCGTCTATGGAGGCTTCACAACTCGTCTATGGAAATTCCGCCTTTAACACGTCTATGAGGACCCCACCTTCAACTCGCCTGCGTAGACTCCAACAATGGAAACTCTGCCTGCGGAGAGTATGTTCCTCATCTATGAAGACTCCCTTTCCAACTCGCTATGTCAATGGAGACTTCGCTCCAGCTCAACTATGGAGACTTCACTCCAGCTTGTCTATGAAGACTGCGCTCTAGCTTGTCTATGAAGACTGCGCTCTAGCTTGTCTATGAAGACTGCGCTCTAGCTTGTCTATGAAGAGTGCGGTCTAGCTCTTCTATGAAGACTACGCTCTAGCTCGTCTATGAAGACTGCGCTCCAGCTCGTCTATGGAGACTGCGCTCCAGCTCGTCTATGGAGACTGCGCTCCAGCTCGTCTATGGAGACTGCGCTCCAGCTCGTCTATGGAGACTGCGCTCCAGCTCGTCTATGGAGACTGCGCTCCAGCTCGTCTATGGAGACTGTGCTCCAGCTCGTCTATGGAGAATGCCCTCCAGCTTGTCTATGGAGACTGTGCTCCAGCTCAATTATGGATACTCCTTCAACTCGTCTATGTAGACTTCGCTCCAGTTTTATTATGGACACTGCTTCAACTCGTCTTTGGAGAAGTATGAAAGCTCCCCCCACCATCTTGTCTTGTCTATGAAATCTCCCCCTGAAAAGATTGACTCCTAATTTAGTCTCAAGGGTGCAATTAATAAACTAAAGAAAATAAAAATTGTGTAGCTTGTTCCGAGGTTTAAAAGGGTCTGATTTTACTTAGTTATCTTTACTAGAAATATTTATAGATTACAGCTCTATCTGTCTCCAAAAAAACAAACAGTTTGTCCATATAAAGAAGATCTCTGAAAGGTCTTCCTCTGAGATCTTTTTGAAGGTATTTTGTACAGTTAACACCGTTCTTACGGAAGCCCAATTATAGATATTATATTCTGAAATGTGTCCCCTCCAAATATAATATCTACAAATATTTTCTAATCTTATCTACCTATTCCGACTTACATAAGATCTGAGAATAGGTCTATGAATAACGAAACTTTGTTAAGGTGAGATGCGTAAATGTGCAATTTCTGCCCTAGAATTGTAACCGAATCTCGGGTGTAGGATAAAAAATATACTTGCCAGTGTTGGAAATAAAAGGAGGCCCCAATACGGACCTCAAAATTTTCCTATCTTCGCGGCAGGACAAACCTAGAATTAATCTCAGTTTTTAAGTATAAATTTCAAAGATTTCGGACCTTTCATCTAAGTGGAAGTTTACATGAAAGGTAATAAGAAAAAATTTGGTGCGTGCATGCCATACATAGTTGGCATTGCTTTCCTCACTTTGGGACTTCAGTAAACCAGCATCAGATGTAAACCAGGTCCCTAGTATAAGGGTATTTATTTTGGCATAATCAGTGTTGTGGCCAACCGAATAACCAGTTTATTTAATCAATATCATTACGTATCTTAAATCCCTAACACTAGTCTACTGTTTTCTTAAATTACAAATACTGAGTGAGATGAAAAAAACTGCAACCAACTTCAGACTGCTGTCATTTCTAAGCCACTCGTCCAGCAGCTGTAAAAATACTCCAGTGAAAGCTCATTATATTGTTTACAAGCGTACAAAAGCGTTGTGGTGAAAATTTTCTAGAAAAAAGTTATTCGTGATAGTGTATTTTCTTTATATTTGGCTGGAAAACCACAAGTGGCTATCGTTAGAGCATTCGAAAAGTAATGAAACGACTTGATCGAAACCCGCGTCTCAGTGGCCGAGAAATGGCTTGTGAGCTGCACATATCGCAATGTTCCATTCGGCAAATATTGAAAAATTGCCATTGAACTTCCAAAAAGTGTAAGAACTTACACCGCAACAGAAAGAAAATAGACTGAAAAGAGCTAAAGAGTTGTTTCGCTTGGCCGAAAGCGGTGATCTGCCGAATTTGGTTTTCTCCGATGAGAAAACATTCGTTGTCCAGCAGTTTGTAAACAAACAAAATGATCGTGTTTACTTGCCAAAGAGGTCAGCTGAAAATGTGCAACTTCGGTTGGCCACCAGAACTCAAGCGCCGGCCATCATCATGGTGATGGTGCGGGCCGCCTTAACAGCCGATGGTCGCTCTCCGCTCGTAATAATCGACAGTGTCATCAGAATAAATGCCGAATACTATCGCGAAAATATTCTGGAGGGTGTATTAAAGTCTTGGACACGCAAATATTTAGGCGGCAGACATTGGACATATCAACAGGACTCAGCACCATCGTACTCAGCACGCCCACCCAAGAATGGTTACAACAGGAGATTCCTCGTTTCATTTCCAGCGCACAATGGGCACCAAAATCTCCAGATACCAATCCCTTGAAATCTTCGGATACTAATCCGCCTGGAGTATTGTGGAAAGCAAGTTTTGCACTAAAAAATACCAAAGTGTTGATCACCTCAAAAAAGCGTTTCGGCGGGAATGGGCCAAAATACCGCAGAGCAACATTTGGGCAGCGTGTGACGGTTTCATTGTCCGTTTGAAGGCCGCAATTCATGCCAAAGGTGATCGATTCGAACAAATTTAAACTTATTCGAAAAGTTGATGCTATTTCCGACAGTTTTGCTTTCATTCAGTAAAATTTAAAAAAAAAAAAGTATAAATTATAGCGTAAAACTTTGTTGCAGATTTTTTTATGTCACCCTGTATATGACATATTAGAACAAATTGAATAGATTTTTTTCATATTCAACCGAATTTTACCATTGGTAAAACTAGGTCCGGTATATCTATTGCTACAATAAATATTTTTAATATATTCCGTATCGAAGTCAAGTGGAAATTTTGCAAAACAGACAAGTATATAAAATGTCGCCATTATAAATGGCTTTCTAACAGTTTTGTAACACGCTTCGAATTGTGCGGATTGTCAGGCAACAAAAACAAACACCAACCAAAATAAAATAGCAACAATGTATTTTAAAAACTTTTTTGTAAACATTTTTATTTTATTCGGCTTGGTGATAGCGTGGAGTACTGTGGCGAACGGTGCCTTTCGTAAGTGAGATGAAAAAAAAAACCAAGCGGAATTGTGAAAATTAAAGGATATAGAAAAACGGGTTCCCCATTGGAACGGTACTCATCCGCACACAAAAACCGATATAAAAGTAATAAGACATGTGCCATACAAAATATTTGCTTCAAGTTCCGATAAAAATATATAAATTATAACCAATCTTAAAATAAGGATAATGATCCAGCGTCCTGGAAAAATAGTGTTTGTATCCGAAAACTGGAAGGATATGAGATGAAGAGTCGTAAAAACTAAGCCCATGAGTCGTCTTGGAGTAGCTGAAATTTAAACTGCAATTTAGACCTTTTAATTGGACTCAAAGGAGTTAATATCGACAGCTACAAAGGAGTCCTTTAGACATGGAATAGCTGAAAGAAAATTCTTATAAGCCAGACCAATGAATTGCTATAAACGGCCTGAAAGGAAATATTTATAGACATTATCAGGTCCTTTTTTGAAGCTAATCGAAAGTCTTAATATTTTTCCAAATTTAGGGCCAGAAGTGAGTCCAACCCGACCATTTCTGTACCTAAAATCTAATCTCTATACTCATTTTAAACAGATAATGAAGAGTCTGTCATCGACGAAGCTTTAAAGGAATCCGCATAAAAATGCAGAAATAGATTTTCGGCCTTAATCTGTTCATTATAGATTATTGAGTAGCATCAAAAATCCAGCCCTCGAGATCGGAAGATTAAAAGGATTCGAACCATTCTGGTCCTCAATAAAAGCGTTTTTCTAGACTTATGTATAGAACCCCTCCTTTTCAGCTTTAAACACTCTTCAGCTCTTTTTAAGAGCAGAGGATACTTGCTTCTGGACTTCAGTAAATTTTGCATTCTAGTTGTTCATAAATATGTCCGTTCAGTCGGCTATAGATTTTGTTTATTTTTTTAAGAAGGAAACTGTCTTCGGCACTCTTTAGGTGAACTCCCTTAAACTCATCATTCTAGACCCACTCAGCTAGTTTACGGAGGCTACCACGGCTCGCCTATGGAGATTCCATTTCAGCTGGCCTATAAAGAAAACTATATTTAGCTCGTCTAGAGAAGAGACTCTAGAGAGAAGACTCCCTTCAAGTAGAGGATACTGTCTTTATCGCTCCTGAAAATCAGGTTGCCAACAGCTCTTATAGAATGGACCCTGCCCTCAGCACGTCTAGTGTGGAATCTCCTTTCAATACGTCCCCAAAGGAGACTCAATTTAGCTCATCCCAAGAGGAGACTTTCTTCAGGTAGAGGAGACTGCCTTCATCGTTTCTGAAGAACAGGCTGCCTTCAGCTCTTCTAGAGATTCCATTCAGCTCGTCTCAAAATTAGACTCATCTACAGTGGAATCTCCCTTCAGCACGTCTCGAAAGGAGAATCCCTTCAGCTCGTCTCAAAAGCTCATCTAGAGAGAAGACCACCTTCAGGTAGAGGATACTGTCTTCATCGCTTCTAGAGACTGAACAGACTGCCCCCGGGTCCTCTAGAGTGGAGACACCCTTCAGCTCGTCTCGAAAGGACTGCCTTCATCGCTCTTGAAGTTGACTGCCCTCAGCTTCTCTAGAGGGGGGACTCCCTTCAGCTCGTCTAGAGTGGAATCTCACTTCGGCTCGTCTCGAAAAAATACTCTCTTCAGGTCTTCTAGAATGGAAACTAACTTCAGCTCGTCTAGAGTGGAATCTCTCTTCAGCCCGTCTCGAAAGGAGAGTCCCCTCAGCTCGTGTAGGCACAAGACATCCTTCAAGTAGAGGAGACTGCCTAAATCGCTTCTGAAGACTGAACAGACTGCCTCCGGCTCCTCTAGAGTGGAGACACCCTTCAGCTCGTCTCGAAAGGAGACTTTCTTCAGGTCTTCCAGAATGGATTATTACTATTAAGACTTCCTTCAGCTCGTCTCGTAGACTCTCTTCAGTTCGACTATGAAAACTTCCTTCAAACCGTTTATGAAGACTCGCTTTAGCTTGTCTTTTAAATCAGCTCGTCTATGAAGACTTTCTTTAGCTCATCTCTGGAGACTTCCATCAGCTCGTCTATACAGACTCCCTTCAACACGTCTATAGAGTCTTCCTATAATTCATCTATTGAGACTCCTCTCTACTTATCTATGAAGATTTGCTTTCACATCGTCTATGGAGACTCCCTTCAGCAGGACTATGGAGACACAGCTCTCCTATATGAAGATAATGAACCGTAAATCTTATTAATTTGTTTTCACGCGGATTTAACCCTAATTAATACTTAATATTTATATTTAAAAATTTTCACTTAATAAATTTCTATTTTCTAACTGTTTCAGCGGATGATCCAAAGCCCTGCAAATATGGCGATGAACAATGTATTGGAAAAGTTATTGGACTTATTGCAAGGGAGAAATATGGTGGTATGTTTTACTAAATAATAAGGTTCTCAAAACGAGGAGTATTAAGATCAATATATACTCCAAACAAATTCGGCTTCAAATTACCTTAACCACTTTCCTCAAACTAAATTATTATCCTGATCTTTACCTGAACTCCTAGCATAATAAGTCCTTAGGAGGTATTGATTTTTCCATAACCATTTTCTATTTTTTTTTTTTTTTTTGTACTCCCAGGTGATGACAGCCTGAATTTAAGTGCCATGGATCCCATACCTGTCAAAAAGTTCCACATCAAACAGGGTAGTGATAGTCCAGTCAACATTGATTTGTTATTTACCAACAACGTGGGGATTGGACTTAAAACGGCAACATTGTTAAAAACGAAGTGCGTATAATTATTTTTTTTGGTTTTCTGATAACTTCGTTTGATTTTTTTTTTACTTTCAGAGGCTTCGGCAAAGATTTGGCAACAAAACATGAAGTTATATTCAAAACTGATAAACTGGCCTTAGTGGGAGACTATAAGATATCCGGCAAGGTGTTGGTACTTCCCATACACGGTTCGGGTAAAAGCAATGTAACACTGGGTAGGTAACGATTTTTCCAATACATATGTAATTATTTCCTAATCCTTGTTTTGTCTTCCAGTCGAACCCAAAATAACTATCAGTTGGATGGGCACACCAAATGTAAAGGATGGTGGTGCTACCCACATGAAATTGGATAAATTCACCGTTGATTTGGAACCAAAGAATGTCATTTTCAATTTTGAGAATCTATTCAACGATAAGTTTCTCAGCGATAATATGAATAAATTCTTAACTGACAGTTGGAAGGAAACCTATCCCGAAATCCATACCGCATTGACAAAGGGCTTGGCTCCGATTGCCCGCAATGTTATTCAGGGTGTTTTTGATAAACATCCCTATGAGAAATTGTTTTTAGAATAAATTTGTTTATAGAAAATTGTACGTAGAATATATTGAAAAGAATATGTGGTATAATAAATTTTTATTTCCGACAATTTTTAAAAGATGAATCATGCTACAGGATGCATTAAATACGTCTAGGCTTTTCGAGAACAAGGCATAAGGTTTAAAATATTCTACACCTGTTACAACTTTTCTATCTACAGAAACCCGGCTGAAGATCTTCTTTCTATCAAGAACCTGTTGAATGTGTTCTAACCGAAAAATACATATTGAAAGCCCTTTAAATAAGGCCTTCAAAAGATATTCTACAGAATGAAGACTATCAAAATGGCCCTTACACAAAAGGGACCTCCAAAAGGGTTTCTATAGACGGAAGTCCTCAAAGGGTCCTGGAAAACTGAAGGACTCCATAGGTCCTCTATAGAATGCCTTTAAAGATTCTTGGAAAAACAGAACGCCTCCAAAAGCCTTTTATAAAAAGAGGGCCTTCAATAGACCCTTCAACAGGTCTCCTGCAAATAGAAGACCTTCAAAGGGTATTCTATTGACAGAAAATCTTCCAAAGGCCTTCTATAAACAGAAGAACTTCAAGAGGTGTTCTATAGGAAGAAAAGAGTAAAATGCTTTCTTCAAAATAGGTTCTATTGACAGAAAACCTTTAACCGGTCTTCTATGGACAGAAGACCTCTAAACTGTAAAGACAATGGAACTTTAAAAGTTCATCGATAGAATGAAAGCCTTCAAAGCCCTTCTATTGAACCCTTCATCTATAGCGAGAAAAGTTTAAATGAGTCTCCAATTGAGGAAGACCTTGGACAGCTGGTACCTAAAGAGGACTTCTCTCAATTTTTGAGTCCTCATGAGAATCATCTTTCTAATGAAGATCTTCTAAAGGTTTCATTCGTAGAAGACCGATGAAATGAAGTCCCTCAGGAGGTACGAGACTTCCCGTCTATGGAGGCTTCACAACTCGTCTATGGAAATTCCGCCTTTAACACGTCTATGAGGACCCCACCTTCAACTCGCCTGCGTAGACTCCAACAATGGAAACTCTGCCTGCGGAGAGTATGTTCCTCATCTATGAAGACTCCCTTTCCAACTCGCTATGTCAATGGAGACTTCGCTCCAGCTCAACTATGGAGACTTCACTCCAGCTTGTCTATGAAGACTGCGCTCTAGCTTGTCTATGAAGACTGCGCTCTAGCTTGTCTATGAAGACTGCGCTCTAGCTTGTCTATGAAGAGTGCGGTCTAGCTCTTCTATGAAGACTACGCAGACTTCACTTCAGCTCGTTTATGAAGACTGCGCTCTAGCTCGTCTATGAAGAGTGCGGTCTAGATCTTCTATGAAGACTACGCTCTAGCTCGTCTATGAAGACTGCGCTCCAGCTCGTCTATGGAGACTGCGCTCCAGCTCGTCTATGGAGACTGCGCTCCAGCTCGTCTATGGAGACTGCGCTCCAGCTCGTCTATGGAGACTGCGCTCCAGCTCGTCTATGGAGACTGCGCTCCAGCTCGTCTATGGAGACTGCGCTCCAGCTCGTCTATGGAGACTGTGCTCCAGCTCGTCTATGGAGAATGCCCTCCAGCTTGTCTATGGAGACTGTGCTCCAGCTCAATTATGGATACTCCTTCAACTCGTCTATGTAGACTTCGCTCCAGTTTTATTATGGACACTGCTTCAACTCGTCTTTGGAGAAGTATGAAAGCTCCCCCCACCATCTTGTCTTGTCTATGAAATCTCCCCCTGAAAAGATTGACTCCTAATTTAGTCTCAAGGGTGCAATTAATAAACTAAAGAAAATAAAAATTGTGTAGCTTGTTCCGAGGTTCAAAAGGGTCTGATTTTACTTAGTTATCTTTACTAGAAATATTTATAGATTACAGCTCTATCTGTCTCCAAAAAACAAACAGTTTGTCCATATAAAGAAGATCTCTGAAAGGTCTTCCTCTGAGATCTTTTTGAAGGTATTTTGTACAGTTAACATCGTTCTTACGGAAGCCCAATTATAGATATTATATTCTGAAATGTGTCCCCTCCAAATATAATATCTACAAATATTTTCTAATCTTATCTACCTATTCCGACTTACATAAGATCTGAGAATAGGTCTATGAATAACGAAACTTTGTTAAGGTGAGATGCGTAAATGTGCAATTTCTGCCCTAGAATTATAGTATCATTACGGCAATAAATAATTTACGTTTGTTTTTTTTTATTAGCTACGGTAGCACACTTTGTTTTATAATTATTGTAATTATTCGTGTTAAGTAACAAAAAAAAAACAAGAGTATTAACTACAAGTGGCAAATTATATTTATAATAACGAAGACTTCTAGTTTTTAACGACTAATTATCACAATAAGCACTAAGGTAATTTGTGGGATTAACTGGATTAGATATGTAACCGAATATCGGGTGTAGGATAAAAAATATACTTGCCAGTGTTGGAAATAAAAGGAGGCCCAATACGGACCTCAAAATTTTCCTATCTTCGCGGCAGGACAAACCTAGAATTAATCTCAGTTTTTAAGTATAAATTTCAAAGATTTCGGACCTTTCATCTAAGTGGAAGTTTACATGAAAGGTAATGAGAAAAAATTTGGTGCGTGCATGCCATACATAGTTGGCATTGCTTTCCTCACTTTGGGACTTCAGTAAACCAGCATCAGATGTAAACCAGGTCCCTAGTATAAGGGTATTTATTTTGGCATAATCTGTGTTGTGGCCAACCGAATAACCAGTTTATTTAATCAATATCATTACGTATCTTAAATCCCTAACACTAGTCTACTGTTTTCTTAAATTACAAATACTGAGTGAGATGAAAAAAACTGCAACCAACTTCAGACTGCTGTCATTTCTAAGCCACTCGTCCAGCAGCTGTAAAAATACTCCAGTGAAAGCTCATTATATTGTTTACAAGCGTACAAAAGCGTTGTGGTGAAAATTTTCTAGAAAAAAGTTATTCGTGATAGTGTATTTTCTTTATATTTGGCTGGAAAACCACAAGTGGCTATCGTCAGAGCATTCGAAAAGTAATGAAACGACTTGATCGAAACCCGCGTCTCAGTGGCCGAGAAATGGCTTGTGAGCTGCACATATCGCAATGTTCCATTCGGCAAATATTGAAAAATTGCCATTGAACTTCCAAAAAGTGTAAGAACTTACACCGCAACAGAAACAAAATAGACTGAAAAGAGCTAAAGAGTTGTTTCGCTTGGCCGAAAGCGGTGATCTGCCGAATTTGGTTTTCTCCGATGAGAAAACATTCGTTGTCCAGCAGTTTGTAAACAAACAAAATGATCGTGTTTACTTGCCAAAGAGGTCAGCTGAAAATGTGCAACTTCGGTTGGCCACCAGAACTCAAGCGCCGGCCATCATCATGGTGATGGTGCGGGCCGCCTTAACAGCCGATGGTCGCTCTCCGCTCGTAATAATCGACAGTGTCATCAGAATAAATGCCGAATATTATCGCGAAAATATTCTGGAGGGTGTATTAAAGTCTTGGACACGCAAATATTTAGGCGGCAGACCTTGGACATATCAACAGGACTCAGCACCATCGTACTCAGCACGCCCACCCAAGAATGGTTACAACAGGAGATTCCTCGTTTCATTTCCAGCGCACAATGGGCACCAAAATCTCCAGATACCAATCCCTTGAAATCTTCGGATACTAATCCGCCTGGAGT
The DNA here is from genome assembly GCF_030504385.1 of Musca domestica. Taxonomy (NCBI): domain Eukaryota; kingdom Metazoa; phylum Arthropoda; class Insecta; order Diptera; family Muscidae; genus Musca; species Musca domestica. The sequence goes on along the minus strand of NW_026712225.1, from coordinate 307,265 downwards.
ATTGTGGAAAGCAAGTTTTGCACTAAAAAATACCAAAGTGTTGATCACCTCAAAAAAGCGTTTCGGCGGGAATGGGCCAAAATACCGCAGAGCAACATTTGGGCAGCGTGTGACGGTTTCATTGTCCGTTTGAAGGCCGCAATTCATGCCAAAGGTGATCGATTCGAACAAATTTAAACTTATTCGAAAAGTTGATGCTATTTCCGACAGTTTTGCTTTCATTCAGTAAAATTTAAAAAAAAAAAAGTATAAATTATAGCGTAAAACTTTGTTGCAGATTTTTTTATGTCACCCTGTATATGACATATTAGAACAAATTGAATAGATTTTTTTCATATTCAACCGAATTTTACCATTGGTAAAACTAGGTCCGGTATATCTATTGCTACAATAAATATTTTTAATATATTCCGTATCGAAGTCAAGTGGAAATTTTGCAAAACAGACAAGTATATAAAATGTCGCCATTATAAATGGCTTTCTAACAGTTTTGTAACACGCTTCGAATTGTGCGGATTGTCAGGCAACAAAAACAAACACCAACCAAAATAAAATAGCAACAATGTATTTTAAAAACTTTTTTGTAAACATTTTTATTTTATTCGGCTTGGTGATAGCGTGGAGTACTGTGGCGAACGGTGCCTTTCGTAAGTGAGATGAAAAAAAAAACCAAGCGGAATTGTGAAAATTAAAGGATATAGAAAAACGGGTTCCCCATTGGAACGGTACTCATCCGCACACAAAAACCGATATAAAAGTAATAAGACATGTGCCATACAAAATATTTGCTTCAAGTTCCGATAAAAATATATAAATTATAACCAATCTTAAAATAAGGATAATGATCCAGCGTCCTGGAAAAATAGTGTTTGTATCCGAAAACTGGAAGGATATGAGATGAAGAGTCGTAAAAACTAAGCCCATGAGTCGTCTTGGAGTAGCTGAAATTTAAACTGCAATTTAGACCTTTTAATTGGACTCAAAGGAGTTAATATCGACAGCTACAAAGGAGTCCTTTAGACATGGAATAGCTGAAAGAAAATTCTTATAAGCCAGACCAATGAATTGCTATAAACGGCCTGAAAGGAAATATTTATAGACATTATCAGGTCCTTTTTTGAAGCTAATCGAAAGTCTTAATATTTTTCCAAATTTAGGGCCAGAAGTGAGTCCAACCCGACCATTTCTGTACCTAAAATCTAATCTCTATACTCATTTTAAACAGATAATGAAGAGTCTGTCATCGACGAAGCTTTAAAGGAATCCGCATAAAAATGCAGAAATAGATTTTCGGCCTTAATCTGTTCATTATAGATTATTGAGTAGCATCAAAAATCCAGCCCTCGAGATCGGAAGATTAAAAGGATTCGAACCATTCTGGTCCTCAATAAAAGCGTTTTTCTAGACTTATGTATAGAACCCCTCCTTTTCAGCTTTAAACACTCTTCAGCTCTTTTTAAGAGCAGAGGATACTTGCTTCTGGACTTCAGTAAATTTTGCATTCTAGTTGTTCATAAATATGTCCGTTCAGTCGGCTATAGATTTTGTTTATTTTTTTAAGAAGGAAACTGTCTTCGGCACTCTTTAGGTGAACTCCCTTAAGCTCATCATTCTAGACCCACTCAGCTAGTTTACGGAGGCTACCACGGCTCGCCTATGGAGATTCCATTTCAGCTGGCCTATAAAGAAAACTATATTTAGCTCGTCTAGAGAAGAGACTCTAGAGAGAAGACTCCCTTCAAGTAGAGGATACTGCCTTTATCGCTCCTGAAAATCAGGTTGCCAACAGCTCTTATAGAATGGACCCTGCCCTCAGCACGTCTAGTGTGGAATCTCCTTTCAATACGTCCCCAAAGGAGACTCAATTTAGCTCATCCCAAGAGGAGACTTTCTTCAGGTAGAGGAGACTGCCTTCATCGTTTCTGAAGAACAGGCTGCCTTCAGCTCTTCTAGAGATTCCATTCAGCTCGTCTCAAAATTAGACTCATCTACAGTGGAATCTCCCTTCAGCACGTCTCGAAAGGAGAATCCCTTCAGCTCGTCTCAAAAGCTCATCTAGAGAGAAGACCACCTTCAGGTAGAGGATACTGTCTTCATCGCTTCTAGAGACTGAACAGACTGCCCCCGGGTCCTCTAGAGTGGAGACACCCTTCAGCTCGTCTCGAAAGGACTGCCTTCATCGCTCTTGAAGTTGACTGCCCTCAGCTTCTCTAGAGGGGGGACTCCCTTCAGCTCGTCTAGAGTGGAATCTCACTTCGGCTCGTCTCGAAAAAATACTCTCTTCAGGTCTTCTAGAATGGAAACTAACTTCAGCTCGTCTAGAGTGGAATCTCTCTTCAGCCCGTCTCGAAAGGAGAGTCCCCTCAGCTCGTGTAGGCACAAGACATCCTTCAAGTAGAGGAGACTGCCTAAATCGCTTCTGAAGACTGAACAGACTGCCTCCGGCTCCTCTAGAGTGGAGACACCCTTCAGCTCGTCTCGAAAGGAGACTTTCTTCAGGTCTTCCAGAATGGATTATTACTATTAAGACTTCCTTCAGCTCGTCTCGTAGACTCTCTTCAGTTCGACTATGAAAACTTCCTTCAAACCGTTTATGAAGACTCGCTTTAGCTTGTCTTTTAAATCAGCTCGTCTATGAAGACTTTCTTTAGCTCATCTCTGGAGACTTCCATCAGCTCGTCTATACAGACTCCCTTCAACACGTCTATAGAGTCTTCCTATAATTCATCTATTGAGACTCCTCTCTACTTATCTATGAAGATTTGCTTTCACATCGTCTATGGAGACTCCCTTCAGCAGGACTATGGAGACACAGCTCTCCTATATGAAGATAATGAACCGTAAATCTTATTAATTTGTTTTCACGCGGATTTAACCCTAATTAATACTTAATATTTATATTTAAAAATTTTCACTTAATAAATTTCTATTTTCTAACTGTTTCAGCGGATGATCCAAAGCCCTGCAAATATGGCGATGAACAATGTATTGGAAAAGTTATTGGACTTATTGCAAGGGAGAAATATGGTGGTATGTTTTACTAAATAATAAGGTTCTCAAAATGAGGAGTATTAAGATCAATATATACTCCAAACAAATTCGGCTTCAAATTACCTTAACCACTTTCCTCAAACTAAATTATTATCCTGATCTTTACCTGAACTCCTAGCATAATAAGTCCTTAGGAGGTATTGATTTTTCCATAACCATTTTCTATTTTTTTTTTTTTTTTTTTGTACTCCCAGGTGATGACAGCCTGAATTTAAGTGCCATGGATCCCATACCTGTCAAAAAGTTCCACATCAAACAGGGTAGTGATAGTCCAGTCAACATTGATTTGTTATTTACCAACAACGTGGGGATTGGACTTAAAACGGCAACATTGTTAAAAACGAAGTGCGTATAATTATTTTTTTTGGTTTTCTGATAACTTCGTTTGATTTTTTTTTTACTTTCAGAGGCTTCGGCAAAGATTTGGCAACAAAACATGAAGTTATATTCAAAACTGATAAACTGGCCTTAGTGGGAGACTATAAGATATCCGGCAAGGTGTTGGTACTTCCCATACACGGTTCGGGTAAAAGCAATGTAACACTGGGTAGGTAACGATTTTTCCAATACATATGTAATTATTTCCTAATCCTTGTTTTGTCTTCCAGTCGAACCCAAAATAACTATCAGTTGGATGGGCACACCAAATGTAAAGGATGGTGGTGCTACCCACATGAAATTGGATAAATTCACCGTTGATTTGGAACCAAAGAATGTCATTTTCAATTTTGAGAATCTATTCAACGATAAGTTTCTCAGCGATAATATGAATAAATTCTTAACTGACAGTTGGAAGGAAACCTATCCCGAAATCCATACCGCATTGACAAAGGGCTTGGCTCCGATTGCCCGCAATGTTATTCAGGGTGTTTTTGATAAACATCCCTATGAGAAATTGTTTTTAGAATAAATTTGTTTATAGAAAATTGTACGTAGAATATATTGAAAAGAATATGTGGTATAATAAATTTTTATTTCCGACAATTTTTAAAAGATGAATCATGCTACAGGATGCATTAAATACGTCTAGGCTTTTCGAGAACAAGGCATAAGGTTTAAAATATTCTACACCTGTTACAACTTTTCTATCTACAGAAACCCGGCTGAAGATCTTCTTTCTATCAAGAACCTGTTGAATGTGTTCTAACCGAAAAATACATATTGAAAGCCCTTTAAATAAGGCCTTCAAAAGATATTCTACAGAATGAAGACTATCAAAATGGCCCTTACACAAAAGGGACCTCCAAAAGGGTTTCTATAGACGGAAGTCCTCAAAGGGTCCTGGAAAACTGAAGGACTCCATAGGTCCTCTATAGAATGCCTTTAAAGATTCTTGGAAAAACAGAACGCCTCCAAAAGCCTTTTATAAAAAGAGGGCCTTCAATAGACCCTTCAACAGGTCTCCTGCAAATAGAAGACCTTCAAAGGGTATTCTATTGACAGAAAATCTTCCAAAGGCCTTCTATAAACAGAAGAACTTCAAGAGGTGTTCTATAGGAAGAAAAGAGTAAAATGCTTTCTTCAAAATAGGTTCTATTGACAGAAAACCTTTAACCGGTCTTCTATGGACAGAAGACCTCTAAACTGTAAAGACAATGGAACTTTAAAAGTTCATCGATAGAATGAAAGCCTTCAAAGCCCTTCTATTGAACCCTTCATCTATAGCGAGAAAAGTTTAAATGAGTCTCCAATTGAGGAAGACCTTGGACAGCTGGTACCTAAAGAGGACTTCTCTCAATTTTTGAGTCCTCATGAGAATCATCTTTCTAATGAAGATCTTCTAAAGGTTTCATTCGTAGAAGACCGATGAAATGAAGTCCCTCAGAAGGTACGAGACTTCCCGTCTATGGAGGCTTCACAACTCGTCTATGGAAATTCCGCCTTTAACACGTCTATGAGGACCCCACCTTCAACTCGCCTGCGTAGACTCCAACAATGGAAACTCTGCCTGCGGAGAGTATGTTCCTCATCTATGAAGACTCCCTTTCCAACTCGCTATGTCAATGGAGACTTCGCTCCAGCTCAACTATGGAGACTTCACTCCAGCTTGTCTATGAAGACTGCGCTCTAGCTTGTCTATGAAGACTGCGCTCTAGCTTGTCTATGAAGACTGCGCTCTAGCTTGTCTATGAAGAGTGCGGTCTAGCTCTTCTATGAAGACTACGCTCTAGCTCGTCTATGAAGACTGCGCTCCAGCTCGTCTATGGAGACTGCGCTCCAGCTCGTCTATGGAGACTGCGCTCCAGCTCGTCTATGGAGACTGCGCTCCAGCTCGTCTATGGAGACTGCGCTCCAGCTCGTCTATGGAGACTGCGCTCCAGCTCGTCTATGGAGACTGCGCTCCAGCTCGTCTATGGAGACTGTGCTCCAGCTCGTCTATGGAGAATGCCCTCCAGCTTGTCTATGGAGACTGTGCTCCAGCTCAATTATGGATACTCCTTCAACTCGTCTATGTAGACTTCGCTCCAGTTTTATTATGGACACTGCTTCAACTCGTCTTTGGAGAAGTATGAAAGCTCCCCCCACCATCTTGTCTTGTCTATGAAATCTCCCCCTGAAAAGATTGACTCCTAATTTAGTCTCAAGGGTGCAATTAATAAACTAAAGAAAATAAAAATTGTGTAGCTTGTTCCGAGGTTTAAAAGGGTCTGATTTTACTTAGTTATCTTTACTAGAAATATTTATAGATTACAGCTCTATCTGTCTCCAAAAAAACAAACAGTTTGTCCATATAAAGAAGATCTCTGAAAGGTCTTCCTCTGAGATCTTTTTGAAGGTATTTTGTACAGTTAACACCGTTCTTACGGAAGCCCAATTATAGATATTATATTCTGAAATGTGTCCCCTCCAAATATAATATCTACAAATATTTTCTAATCTTATCTACCTATTCCGACTTACATAAGATCTGAGAATAGGTCTATGAATAACGAAACTTTGTTAAGGTGAGATGCGTAAATGTGCAATTTCTGCCCTAGAATTGTAACCGAATCTCGGGTGTAGGATAAAAAATATACTTGCCAGTGTTGGAAATAAAAGGAGGCCCCAATACGGACCTCAAAATTTTCCTATCTTCGCGGCAGGACAAACCTAGAATTAATCTCAGTTTTTAAGTATAAATTTCAAAGATTTCGGACCTTTCATCTAAGTGGAAGTTTACATGAAAGGTAATAAGAAAAAATTTGGTGCGTGCATGCCATACATAGTTGGCATTGCTTTCCTCACTTTGGGACTTCAGTAAACCAGCATCAGATGTAAACCAGGTCCCTAGTATAAGGGTATTTATTTTGGCATAATCAGTGTTGTGGCCAACCGAATAACCAGTTTATTTAATCAATATCATTACGTATCTTAAATCCCTAACACTAGTCTACTGTTTTCTTAAATTACAAATACTGAGTGAGATGAAAAAAACTGCAACCAACTTCAGACTGCTGTCATTTCTAAGCCACTCGTCCAGCAGCTGTAAAAATACTCCAGTGAAAGCTCATTATATTGTTTACAAGCGTACAAAAGCGTTGTGGTGAAAATTTTCTAGAAAAAAGTTATTCGTGATAGTGTATTTTCTTTATATTTGGCTGGAAAACCACAAGTGGCTATCGTTAGAGCATTCGAAAAGTAATGAAACGACTTGATCGAAACCCGCGTCTCAGTGGCCGAGAAATGGCTTGTGAGCTGCACATATCGCAATGTTCCATTCGGCAAATATTGAAAAATTGCCATTGAACTTCCAAAAAGTGTAAGAACTTACACCGCAACAGAAAGAAAATAGACTGAAAAGAGCTAAAGAGTTGTTTCGCTTGGCCGAAAGCGGTGATCTGCCGAATTTGGTTTTCTCCGATGAGAAAACATTCGTTGTCCAGCAGTTTGTAAACAAACAAAATGATCGTGTTTACTTGCCAAAGAGGTCAGCTGAAAATGTGCAACTTCGGTTGGCCACCAGAACTCAAGCGCCGGCCATCATCATGGTGATGGTGCGGGCCGCCTTAACAGCCGATGGTCGCTCTCCGCTCGTAATAATCGACAGTGTCATCAGAATAAATGCCGAATACTATCGCGAAAATATTCTGGAGGGTGTATTAAAGTCTTGGACACGCAAATATTTAGGCGGCAGACATTGGACATATCAACAGGACTCAGCACCATCGTACTCAGCACGCCCACCCAAGAATGGTTACAACAGGAGATTCCTCGTTTCATTTCCAGCGCACAATGGGCACCAAAATCTCCAGATACCAATCCCTTGAAATCTTCGGATACTAATCCGCCTGGAGTATTGTGGAAAGCAAGTTTTGCACTAAAAAATACCAAAGTGTTGATCACCTCAAAAAAGCGTTTCGGCGGGAATGGGCCAAAATACCGCAGAGCAACATTTGGGCAGCGTGTGACGGTTTCATTGTCCGTTTGAAGGCCGCAATTCATGCCAAAGGTGATCGATTCGAACAAATTTAAACTTATTCGAAAAGTTGATGCTATTTCCGACAGTTTTGCTTTCATTCAGTAAAATTTAAAAAAAAAAAGTATAAATTATAGCGTAAAACTTTGTTGCAGATTTTTTTATGTCACCCTGTATATGACATATTAGACCAAATTGAATAGATTTTTTTCATATTCAACCGAATTTTACCATTGGTAAAACTAGGTCCGGTATATCTATTGCTACAATAAATATTTTTAATATATTCCGTATCGAAGTCATATCATGCACTATACAGCGAAGTTATTTGGTTCAAAGTTGGTATTATCTACTTCAGATTAATTCCCAATATAAACTTTTTTGTTACGGGAGCTCTACTAAATACGCATAGTGGTGTCGGTCCCGCCCGGCTTTTGACCTTTCCTTACTGGTTTTCAATTATTAGATTTTCCCAGCGCCTCAACCGCACTCAAAATAATGTGCCATCACAATTAGTTATTTGTTAGTTGAACAAAATTGGTCTCAAAGAATATCCATCTTTGTAAAACATTGTCCATCCCTAAATCAAAGGCCGGCAATGTTTCTATTCATATTTTGCTGACATCAGTGATGCCAACATTTTGAGAGCTAAAAGCGTAATTAAAAACCAGAAAAGCGTAAATGGCGTAAAAATTTTCCTTAAAAAAGCGTAAAAAGCGCTATGTATTTTTTTCTAACCAAAATTGTCAATAAAACCCTTTTTTTAAACTAAATACTGTTTTATTCAAAAATTTAGATCGTATCTTATATAAACATTTCATTAAACAAACGTTGTTTTTATAAAAACAACAATAAAGAGATAAAGCCTGACCATTTTGCAACAACAAAATAAACATTTCATGTATATAAGCGCATACATATTTTTAAACAAGTAAAAAAGCAGTAAGTTCGGCCGGGCCGAACTTTGAATACCCTCCACCATTTAAAACGAATTAGGAAATTTACAAAAAAAAAAATCCATTAAAAATTCTGTTAAAATCTACAAAAATACCCAATATCGGAAGATGCCGATATATTGAGGATATACGATATTGTGGACCTTACCGACAATTCTATTTCAGGGGGTAAAGTACTCACAAAGAACTCCTTGTGTAGAATTGCAGACAATTCCATTGAAAAATGTGTCTTAAATCAACAACAACATATATAAATATTTCATGTATATAAGTGCATACATATTTTTAAAAAAAATATGATATATTAGGAACATTTTACATGTGGTTAAAACTTGCAGACATACACATTTTTAGAAACAATTATGTTCCATAGCTTCAAATTCAGTTTAAGTTTTGTAAACTCGTACAAGAAAGCAGCCATGTATAAACTTACGTTTTTTTCTCGTTCATTTCACTTTTCCTTCAATTGGTTTATAATACACAAAATTCTTCATTTTATTATGGTTTATTAAGAAAGAGTAAACAAAATAACTTCAATGACAGGAATGACACGTAAAGAATTTGTAAAGAACTTGCGACAAGTAGATGTCATACTATCAAAATATTCGAATGTATAAACATTGTTATGTTTAAAAATCTAAAACGCGCTAAAATCACCAACAGAAAAGATGAAAAGCGTACGTACAGTGCTTTTTTTTCGTTTCGCGCTATGCCCACTATTTTGGCGTTTTAGGGGGTCTAAAAAGCACCATAAATAGCGCGAAAAGCACTAAGTTTGCATCGCTGGCTGACATTATATTATTTTTAAATATTTCTTCCACTAACTAATTGTATTCCCTTGATTGCATTTATTTTTTTTTCAAAACATTTACTCAATTATCGACGATTGATTTGTAAACCAGTGTAATGATTGAAACGTGCATTCTAATGGGCTCTAATTCTCCAATGACGAAGGTATCACATATATAAGGAACGCCTGCTCAAGTCCGCTTCAATAGTCGAACAAACTTAATCTTTATCAGAACATCTAATTAGCATCGCGCAGTAAAATGCCAATCAAAGTGGTTATATTATTAGTTGCAGTGGCGATTGGTGGCGTAATTGGTGATTTTCGTAAGTGTAACGCGGCGGAGAAAAAATGGAAAAATCCAAACAATTAAAGGATTACAATTATACTCCTAAAATGAACGCATATATGTATCTGAGTAGGACGAAAGTATGTCGGTGTCCGTGATGTTAGTGTTTTGAATTAAACCACAAAAAAGATCTGAAGGATTAAAGGACACTTTCCAAATATTGTAAAGTCTGAAGTGTAAACAATTAAAATAGTATCAGTCGGTTTTTCCGACAGGTGTATACCCCCCGACTTGAGTTATGATTATTCAAATTGTTGACTCTTTATGGGGGAGGTTCCCAAGCAGTTGGCCAATATTGAGCAATTCGTATCTGACCTAAGACTGATATAAATATTACATCCTGCCAGATTTGGACTATATCGGCTACTTTATATACTTGATATGAGATATGTGCAGATTTTTGGAAAATGTAGAAATATGTGTGAGGTAGCGGAAATAGCGGAACGAAATATTCCACTTCATCTAATACAGATTAAAAAATATTGGTATGAGCAAAATTTGAAGGACATCGACATCCAATTTTATGCGAAACCATAAATTCCGATAAATTACATATTCTTATCAGATTTCTGGTTAAGAGAAATATTTAGATATAACAAGTTGTAAAGAATCGCCGACTTTTTTCGCAATTTATGACTGATATAAGTATTGGAAATTTTAATCCTTTGTGGGTGAGATACCAGAAGGGTTTGGATGTGGATGGATGGATTTGGATGTTTATCTCTTTGAGCGTTTTGTTTTTCAAAATCTTGAATCCTATGTGGGGGAGGTACCAGAAGAAATTGTGCGATCTTTACCATCTTTATAACAGATCTTGTGTTGATGGAAATATTGAGATGTGCTAAGACTGAATGAAAATGGATGTTAATTTCGTGATTTTTGAGCTTCATGGATATTCAAAATTTTGACCCGTTGTGGAGGAGGTACCAGAAGGAGTAGACCGATGTATTTCATCTGCACACCAGACCTTGGCTTGATTATAATATTGTGATGTGTGTAATTTGAAGAGAATCGGATGTTTATTTCGGATTTTATATTTGTTTTGGTTATTCAAAATGTTAACCCTTTGTGGGGGAGGTATCAGGAGAAAATATGAGATCTCTACCATCTTTATAAAAAATCTTGTGTTGATGGAAATATTGAGATGTGTCAAGTCTGAATGGAATCGGATGTTAATTTCGCGTTTTATGAGCTTCATAAATATTCTAAATTTTGACCCGTTGTGGGGGAGGTACCAGAAGGAGTAGACTGATATATTACACCTGCACACCAGACCTTGGATTAATATTGTGATGTGTGCAATTTGAAGATAACCGGATGCTTATTTCGGATTTTATAATCGTTTTGGTTATTCAAAATTTTAACCCTTTGTGGGGGAGGTATCAAAAGAAGATATGCGATCTCTACCATCTTTATAAAAAATCTTGTGTTGCTAGAAATATTGAGATGTGCCAAGTCTGAATGGAAACGGATGTTAATTTCGCGTTTTACGAGCTTCATAAATATTAGGAATTTTTGACCCTTTGTGGGGGAGGTACTAGAAGGAGTAGACCGATATATTTCGTCTTCACGTCAGACATTGGGTTAATACAAATATTGTGATGTCTGTAATTTGAAGACAATCGGACACTTACATCACATTTTATAAGACTTATAATTATTCAAAATTTGGTACTTGATGGAGTGAACCGATATTGTCCATTTTCGCACTTGACCTAGGTATTAGGCAAATATTAGGATTTGCAAAGTTGGAACAAAATCGGATCATCCTTTCTTTTGTGTGCAGTAAATTATTATTTTTTTTTTTTTTTGAAAATATTGATATTTTGTGGGGGAGTTACCAGAAGGAGTTAACCGATATTGTCCATCTCCGAGCTCGATCTAAGTTTTATAATAATGTTATAATGTACCAAGTTTGGACCCAAATGGATACTCCAACATCGGACATCGCTAGATCGACTTCAAATTTCCAGAAACGGATTTGGTCAAAAGGGACCTAGGTGCTAAAACCGTTATTTCGATGAGGCACTTTTTGGCCGATCAAATGATATATACTCTCTCTAGCCATATGACTGAGGGTATAAACAAACTACAATTTGTTAAGCCATTATGGTGATACTTTCAAGGTTTCCTCCTGTAGTATTGCAAGCATATTCTCCAAACATTATCGAGAAGATACTGTTTCAATATTCCGTTTTTTTTTCAAATTCTAGAATCGAAAAATCGTTCAAAAACTATCCTCTGTCCTGTTGTCATCAGCAGACTCCACAACATATTCCATATACTCCACAAAATTAGAATCTTGACTTTTACCTCAAATGTTTTCGGTAGCCTTCAGGTTTCTATTTTGGTATAAAACAAATTGCTTTTTAGGCTTTTTATATAATTTAATTTTATACATTTTTCATTTAAACTATTTCAGCAATTTGGAGATTCGTTTATTTCACTTTCAACAAATGCTTTTTACAGCCGCTAAAATTGTATGCTTCAGAACAGTTAACGAAATGAAGATAAGAAGAAGCTGAGTTTATCGGCTGTCATTGCTTATGCTTCTTCCTACTGGGAGAAAAATAAAGCATGTAGACAAAGTGTTGATAATGTCTCATAAATACTAGACTAGCCTTCCTACAAGGTACTCACAGGTTACTATATACAATATAAAAGATTATTGTAACAAAAATAACTGCTCTAGATGTCCCTACCATACGTTTCAGAAGTCCAATCTCTTAGCCAATTATTCTCTGTATTCTTGCGATTAAAACCCCTGCATTGCCTTTAATTTACTTAATGCGGGTTGCACAATTTTTTCTTTAGATATCGTTAAGTTATCCATTATTTCCCCTCTATGACTAGCTTCAAACTAAAATCTACTTGGAGTATATTCCACCAATTAAAACATTTCTTATTGATACAGGTGTCAATTACTTGCCCGTGTTCTCAATAGAGAGATCGTTCATTTGAAAGTATAATTTTTTGTTACACTTCACCGGCAGATATCTAGCGGCAAGACGTTTAACCTCAACAAAGCACTGCTGTTTTGCAACCATTTAGATTTATATTTCCATTGTTTGTCATCATTAAATTAACTAATCAATTATTTGTAACATAACAACTTCAACGACGTTACATACCACGTTTTTTTAATGATTTCCGATTTTAGATTGACTACTGCAGGTTGCTTCGGGACAATTGTAGATGAAAGTAAACAATGAAAATATAAATAAAATTGTTTGTTTTAAACATTGTATTGGAAGAAAATGAATGAATTGAGTACTAAACAAACATTATTTAAAAAATTAATTGTTTAAATGTGTAATATTAGAAATACTGATTACTAAGGTTTTAGAATTGTTTGGGCATGAATAACTATGATTGTATTGCATCGCTATCCGGAAGTAATTAATAAATATAAATACGTTAAGGGAAGACATTTTACTCTGTCTCTTTAAAATATGTAATCGCAATGAAAAGACGATACTTAAACTTTTCGATAATTTATTTCAACAAAAACCTTTCGATATTTCGTTTTAGTCCCACCACTTAAAATTCGATTTTTATACCCTCTCTAGCCATATGGCTGAGAGGAGAAGAAAAAAAATAATCCGATTTTGCTCCAAATTTGTAAATTCTAATATTTGCATCAGTGCTGGGTCAAGTGCGAAAATGAAACAATATCGGTCAACTTCATCAAGAACCTCCCCCACCACTTAAAATTCGATTTTTATACCCTCAGGCATATGGCTAGTGCCTCATCGAAATAACGGTTTTAGACCCTAGGTCTCTTTGGACCAAATCCGTTTAAGGACATTTGGAGTCGATCTAGCGATGTCCGACCGATCGACCGTCCGTCCGTCTGGCTGATACGCACGATAACTCTCGAAGGGAGTATCCAATTTGCTTTCGTAATATTATTCGAGATGAATTTTCAAAAAATATATTTTCTGCACAGAACGAGTAACGTCGATCCGATTTTGCTCCATCTTTGCGAATCCTAATATTTGCATCAGAGCTATGTCAGGTGCGAAAATAAACAATATCGGTCCACTCCATTAAATACCTCCCCCACAATGGGTCAACATTTTGAATAATTACAACTCTTATAAAATGTGATGTAGGAGTCCGATTGTCTTCAAATCTCACACATCCCAATAATTTTATTAACCCAAGGTCTGGTGTGAAGATGGAATATATCAATCCACTTCTTCGGGTACCTCCTCTTAAGGGTCAAAATTTTGAATATCCATAAAGATCATAAACCGAGAAATTAACATCCGGTTCCATTCAGACTTGGCACATCTCAATATTTCCACAAACACAAGATCTGTTATAAAGACGGAGGGGTCCGATCTCCTCCATCTTTATAACAGATCTCCTTTTGGTACCTTCCCCACAAAGGGTCAAAGTTTTAAATAACCAAAACTATCATAAAATCGGAAATGAGCATCCGGTTCTTTTCATATTTCACACATACCATTATTTGTACTAACACAAGATCTGCTGTGAAAATGGGATATATTGGTCCTCTCCTTCTGGTACCTCCCCCAAAATAGGTTTCAATATTTTGATAAACAAAACGCTCAAAGAAAGAGAAATACGAATCCAAATCTCTTCAAGTTTCACACATACAAATATTTTTGCTAAGACAATATTTGACAAGATGATACATATCGCGAACCCCTTCTGAACCCCTTATCCACAAATTGTTACAATTTCAATACTTTTATCTGTAAACTCTAGCGAAACAAGTCAGCATTTCTCTCAACCAGAAATCTGAAATGAATATGGAATTTATGATTTCGCAAAAAAGTCGGATATATATCTCCGATTTTCTTATAATTTTGCCCATACCAATATTTTTATCTGTATTAGATGAAGTATGAAAATGGAATATATCTGGTGCTTGAGGCACATTTTAACGTTTCTAAAATTATCACATATTTCATACAAAATGAAAGAAGTAACCAATATAGACCAAAACTGACACATCGCAGTATTTATATCATATTTTTGATGTTTAGTTTTGTCAAACCCAGGTTAACATCGTCTTGATGGTATGTACTATAAAAGTAGTAGGACATCAAAACATCATTGTATATTATTTGGCTCGTTTGAAACTGAAACTCGACAAAAAATCTATGACCTCAAAATCAATTACGAATACTCAACTCTACAAGTGCTTTTTTAAAACTTTTTTTTCCAGCTGATGATCCGAAACCCTGCAAACATGGCGATGTTGAGTGTATTGGAAAGCTATTTAACTACTTTATGATTGAAAAACACAGTGGTATGTTCTTAATGCAATTTACTGATAAAAATAAATCTCAATAACATTAAATACTTTTCCTCCCCTTTAGGCGATACAAATTACGATTTAAAGTCTATCGATCCTCTCTTTCTCGAAACATTGGTAGTGGCGCGAGGTGCCGAAAGTCCAGTTAATATTAGATGCTCAATGAATGGTTCTGAGGTCCTGGGGATAAAAACTTTAAGATTTGAGAAAAAGAAGTAAGACAGGATTTCAATTTCATTTGATTTCATTTTTGTTTTTTTTTTTATTAAAATTATCCTTTGGTATTTTTAAGGGGCTTTGGCAAGGAGATTGCCGGTAAACATGAAATTTCAGGCCAAGCCCAGTATCTGTCACTGGTCGGCGACTATGTCATAACGGGTAGTGTTTTGATTTTACCCATAAAAGGCGAGGGTAAAGCAAATATTACCATGCGTAAGTTAATGGGTTTCTCTAAAATATGTTCCTTCAAATATCGTATCTAATTTAATTTTAGACGAACCCAAATATCGCATTGGCTGGACCGGATCACCATATGAAAAAGACGGAGCCACTTATATGAGAGTCAAAAATTTCTATATCGATTTGTATCCCAAGAGTATTACGTTCAATTTCGAAAACCTCTACAACAACAAGGAATTAAGCGATAACATGAACAAATTCTTGACCAAGAACTGGAGCGAAATCTATCCGGAGCTAGCCGAACCTCTGACACGTGGTGTCAGTTTTGTTGCCAACCAAGTTGTCGATCGTTTCTTTGCCAAATATCCGTATGAGAAATATTTTACAAATTAAATTGTAAATGAATTTTATGAAATTAAATGAAAATAGTCAATAAATAATCGAGGCAGAATGGCCGTAAATGCAGGCTCAAATACGTGTGGATGAGATAATTGTCTTACAGAATGAAAATAGGTCACAAGTACTCAGTCAAATATGGAAGGCTCATGAAAGCAAAATTTCAGAAATTTGTGAAGGCCCCCACTGGGCACTGTTGCATAAGATCCTTCCGAAGGCAAAAACGCGAAATTGATGTCAGGCTGTGGCAAAAATTCCAGAAGTCTAATCGATTTTGAGATCTACTTCAAATTATACATTGCCAAAACTTCAGAATCTGAAATAATCTGAAATGAAAATCGATTCTGGTTTAAAAAGTCAAAACGATTTTTATCTAATTTGGTACAATCGATCGAGAAGTCATTTTTCTGCTCAGGGCGAATGTACAAAACTCGATTTCACTCTTCCTACTATAGACTGGCCTTGGCTACTGCATATCCCTGTAGGAAATATGAAAAAGTAATCACTATTGACTTACTATTGACTTTCTCACTAGTTGTATTGACCAAAGGTAGATCAACAATTATTTGTTATACCCTCAGCCATATGCCTCATCGAAATAATGGTTTTCGACCTTAGGTCTCTTTGGGCCAAATCTGTTTCGGGACATTTGGAGTTGATCTAGCGATGTCAATCCGTTTGTCTGTCTGGCTGACTGGTGTGCAGCCAGAGTATCTCATTTGGCCAAACTTTGTACATCGTAATATTATTATCACACTTAGATCGAGTTTGGAGATGGGCAATATCGGTCCACTCCTTCTGGTACCTCCCACACAAAAGGCCGGAATTCAAAAAAAAAAAATTACTGCACAGAAAGTGAAAGGATAATGCAATTTTGCTCCCACTTTGCAAATCCTAATATTTGCATCAGTGCTAGGTCAGGTGCGAAAATGAACAATATCTGTCCACTCCATCAAGTACCTCCCCCACAAAGGGTCAAAATTTTGAATAATTATAGCTCTTATAAAATGTGATGTAAAAGGCCGATTGTCTTCAAATTACACACATCACATTATTTTTATTAACTCAAAGTCTGGTGTGAAGATGGAATATATCTGTCCACTTCTTCTGGTACCTCCCCCTAAAAGGGTCAAATTTTTGAATATTCATAAAACTCATAAAACAAGAAATCAACATCCGATTCCATTCAAACTTGGTTCATTTCAATAGTTCCATCCACATAAGATCTGTTATAAAGATACTAGAGTTGGGACCATTCCTTCTGGTACCTCCCTCACAAAGGGTCAAAATTTTGAATAACCACAACAATCATAAAATCTGTAATAATCATCCGATACTCTTCAAATTTCACACATGTCATTATATCTACTAACACAAGATCTGCTATGAAGATGGGATATACCGGTCTACTCCTTCTGGTACCTCACCCACAAAGGGTCAAACTTTAGAATATCCATGAAGTTCATAAAACGCGAAATTAACATCCGATGCCATTCAGACTTGGTACATCTCAATATTTCTATCAACAAAAGATCTGTTGTAAAGATGGTAGAGATCGGACCATTTTTTCTTGTATCTCCCCCAAGATTTTGAAAAACAAAACGCTCAAAGAAGTGAAGCAAGCAGCGAACTCTCTTTAAATCTTACAGATTTTATTGTGATACATAGCACATTTTTACGAAAAACCTTCAAATTAGGTAAGGACGTAAATTACGTGCAACGTATATAGCTTTCTATGGGAAACCTATGTAATTTCCAATTTCGTGCTTATGTTAAGATTTCTTATGCATATCACTTGTCTATCTATTAGCACGCATTCATTTTCGAGTTAAACAATTAAATCTAAAATTTGACACCTATCACTGAGACACATGCGAGAAAATTAACTAGTTTTTGGGTATAAATACTTCTAACTATGTGGGAATTGTAGTTTATTTAAATTTCACATTATATGCAAATCGAAAAAAACGAAAAAAAAAATGACCAAATTATATGCGAATATTTGTGTTATAAGTGTTTTTATTGTCGGTATCCTGGGAGAATTTCGTAAGTGCTATAAAATGTCAAGAAAGGATACTTAACTCTCGATCATACTATACCTGAATTGAATGACATGTGGTTTAAACAAACTAATTTTCACATCCATAAAAATGTGTCCTCAACAAAGTAAACAGGATATTTCGAGGATGTGTTAGAATAAGAGCATAAAAAACGATCTACGCAGATTCTTTATTGCCGATCTGAATAACGCGATTTACGAAGACATTTGGATCGATAATAACAATAAACGTTTTCGTGGTGTTTTATTCTCAAAACCATTGCCTACTTTAAGGAGCTTTTCTACTCTTCTAACCAAAAAAAAAATACAGAGTGCCTCAAAACTAAAAATATTTTGTTAAAAAATACTTTCTTTGCAGCCAACGATCCCCAACCCTGCAAATTTGGCGATACTGAGTGTATCGGTAAATTTATCGAATATTTGATGAGTGAAAAATATGCTGGTATGTGCAGGAAACAATTTAGACTGAAATGAAGTCCATAAAATTATGTATTCCATTCCAGGTGATGATTCTTTAAATCTAAAACAAATCGATCCATTATTTTTGGAAAATGTTCGCATACATCAAGCAGCCGATAGTCCTGTAAATATTGATTTGAAATTAACCAATAATTCCGTACATGGCTGGAAAACGGCAAAGGTCGTGAAAGTCAAGTAAGTTGAACAAACAACGAAAAGGCACGATTAAACTGAATGAATCGACTGAACTAAAATAAAATAATGCCCTGTTCCAGAAGCTGCAAAAATCTACTAGTTTTGCAATTTGCTTTAATGTTATAAAGGGATAATCGTTTATCGTAGTAAGAACCTTAATATTCTTGCCGTTCTGGAACAGAGCATAAGAAAGTAGGTGAACAAAATAGTTCCTCGCTCAGTAAACTAGAGCTATGTTCCATTACCTCACAAAATGGCTGCACAGTTCAATGGAAAGATTTATTTACACTTTACCACTTTTCCATCCGCTCGGAATATGAAAGGAATTGGGCATATATTGTCCTTGTTTTAACTGGGATTTTTTTATACCCTCAGTCATATGGCTAGAGGGTATATATATAATTTGATACGGCCAAAATGTGCCTCATTGAAATAACGGTTTTAGACCCTAGGTCTCTTTGGACCAAATCCGTTTCAGGACATTTGGAGTCGATCCAGGGATGTCCGTCCGTCCGTCTGCCTGGCAGGTGCCCACGATAACTCCCGAAGGAAGCATCTGATTTGGCCCAAACTTGGAAAATCGTAATATTATTGTCAAACTTACATGGAGTTCGGAGATGGACAAAATCGGTCCACTCCTTCTGGTACCTCCTCCACGAAATTTTCAAAAAAAAAAAAAAATATTTTATTACACAGAAAGAGAAGGGGTAATCCAATTCTGCTCCTGCTTTGCAAATACTAATATTTGCGTCAGTGCTAGGGCCTTTGCGAAAATGAACAATATCGGTCCACTGCATCAAGTGCCTCTCCCACAAAGGGTCAAAATTGTGAATAATTATAACTCTTACAAAATGTGATCTAAGGGTCCGATTGTCTTCATATTACACACATCACAATATTTTTATAAACCCAAGCTCTGGTCCCGCTCCTTGTGGTACCTCCCCCACAAAGGGCCAAAATTTGGAATATTCATGAAGCTCATAAAACACGAAATTAACATCCGATTCCATTCAGACTTGGCACGTCTTAATTTTTTTCTATTAACACAAGATCTGTTATAAAGATAGTACATATCGCACCATTTCTTCTGGTACCTCTACCACATAGGTATAGGTACCGTTCAAAGAAAGCGAAATGAGCATCCAGCTC
Source organism: Musca domestica (assembly GCF_030504385.1). Taxonomy (NCBI): domain Eukaryota; kingdom Metazoa; phylum Arthropoda; class Insecta; order Diptera; family Muscidae; genus Musca; species Musca domestica. Next base: position 287,779 of record NW_026712225.1, on the reverse strand, counting down.
TCTTCAAATTTCATACATCCAAATATGTTTGCTGACGCAAGATCTGTATAGAAGATGATATATGTCTGCCAACCCCTTCTGGTAGCTCGCCCACAAAGGGTCACAATTTCCAATGCATTTATCTGTCATAACTTGGAAAAAACTGTTCAGCGATTCTTTACAACTTCCTATATCTAAATATTTCTCTTAACTAACTTCTTCGGAACCTCCCCCATATAGGGTCAACAGTTTGAACAATCATAACTCAAGGCTGATGTATACATCTGTCGGATAAACCGACTGATACTATTTTGTTTTTTTTTTTCTTACTTTGGGCGATTTACTTTCCTTTTTGGTTCTATCAAAACTGCCGAATATTTGATTATTGTTTAATAAAGAAAATAGTATTTAAATTAATAATTTGATGTAACGTAATTGTGCTATATTGCGCTAAAATAATAATAGTAAGAATAACAGTAACACCACTAATAATACTTCTAATTCACCCTTTCAGAGGTTTCGACAAAGATATGACCAAAAAGAATCAGCTGATATTCAAAATCGATTATTTAAGCTTAGTTGGCGATTATGTCATAGATGGGAAAATTCTAATATTACCCATTAAGGGTAGTGGACAAAGCAATATTACAATGGGTAATTGAGAACTCTAAATGAAAAAATGGGTTTTTAACAAAATTCTCCCTTATTTCCTTTTACAGTTGACGTCACTCTGCAAATGGATTTTGTGGGAACCCCCTTGGAAAAAGATGGTGAAACCTACATGACAATTAAGGATATGCAGCTGGATGCCGAACCCAAACATATGACCTATAAAGTGGAAAATCTCTTCAATGGCGATAAAACACTGGGAGACAATATGAATTTATTTCTCAATGAAAATTGGAACGATATTTATCAAGAAGTTCGGACATCGCTGGCCGAAGGTTTCAGTGCAATTTATGGCGATGTTATCAATGATGTTTTCAGCAAATATTCATATGAGAAATTTTTCACAGAATAGATAAAATCATTGCTTGTTTTAAATTTCATTAATATTTATCAGGGAATAAAAAATATATAAAAAGTGTTTGAAAAAATATTAGACACACGAATGAAGATTTTCTTGCTCTTTATTAATGGTGTATAGGCAGACGCCAAATAAAACAGGCTATTATGGAAATGTACGGTGGTAGGTATATTAAAATAATAAAAAAAAATATGCATATGTATTTTAAGGCCATAAATGTATATATAAATAAAAAATATCACTCATTGATAGGAAAAGTTATTGCAAGTTCTTGGATTTGGATGCTTATTTCGCTTTGTTTTTCAAAATCTTGAACCCTATGTGGGGAGTTACCAGAAGAAATGGGGCGATATCTACCATATTTATAACAGATCTTGTGTTGATAGAAATGTTAAGATGTACCAAGTCTGAGTGGAAACGAACGCTATTTTCTCGTTTTACGAGCTTCATGGATACTCAAAATTTTGACCCCTTGTGAGGGTGGTACCAGAAGAAGTGGCCCGATATATCCCAATTACACACCAGACCTAACCCAAAATATTGTGATGTGTGTAATTTGAAGAGAAGCGAATGCTTCTTTCGGATTTTATGATCGCTTTGGTTATTCAAAATTTTCACCCTTTGTGGGAGGAATAGTTCTATCTCTGCGATCATTATTACAGATCTTGTGTTGGTGGAAATATTGAAATTTGTCAAGTTTTAATGGAATCGGATTTAAATTTCGTGTTTTATGAGCTTCATGAATGTTAAAAATTTTAACCCTTTGTGGAGGAGGTACCAGAAGGAGTATTCAATTCCAATTATTTAATCTGTTCTAAAGTTGTTTTAAAAATATCAATGGGTTTGGTATTCCATTGGTGCAAAACTACATTATAGCTATACATGTCCTTTTCAACATTTTCTCCAAAAACTTGCAAACGAGGAAAGTGCTCTTAGACCTAGATAAATGCGAAGCGATTACCTTCAAAGGCAAGAAAATATGTTTAAACAACAGCGCTAGGCGGTATAAGCCACTTCTTGAAATTCGAGGCAACAGCAACTTAAAATTTGTTAGGCATATTGACTACATACCTAGAGATGCCCCTCAGTGTGCGATAAGTGCTACTGGAGATCTGACGATTATCATACAATTAGGTCACTAATTGTGTGTGCTTTTCCTATTTGAGTTTAAATATCTTCCCATCACCAAATGGAGCGGCTCCGCACTTAAAAGAGGATTTTAGGCTTAAGGCTAACTCAGGTTTAAAATGAACATAGCGCCTACTTGCCAACAGAAAAGGGAAGTATCCATCGATTTTAAGTGAATAGACTAATTTCTTATGGTTAGCATTAGAGGTTTCCATCCCTAAGAAAAAGGAGAAGAATCGTTTAAGAAGCGGATGAGCAAGGCAACCGGGTCAATTGCCGGTCATCGCCCATTTCAATAATCTAACAGTGTAACATCCGATAGTAAATATTGTTTAAAATAGATTAATCCTTTGGCGAAGGAAACATAAGTAGTCATAGTTAGTTATTAGCAGAATTTGCTCAAATTTGTACAAAGAGTGAAACTCACTAAAATTTGAGCGAGTGCCACCTCGCAAAATTCGTTCTAAATCGAGCAGATTTTATTTTTTCTCCGATCAACCTTAGTTTTTGTCATACCGTTGTTGTATTTCTATGTATGTGTATTTTTCTGTGCAAGATAACCCCCCATCTTCCCTCATCTACAGTACAAAGCAACATCAAAACCCGTTTTCTGTTACTCTGTTACAAATCAAAAAACCAAAAATTTGTTCACTCATTTACATTCTTAGAACAAATTCTTGCTCTTATTTGAGCGATTCTGCTCTCATTCTAATTATTCAAACAGTTGTGACTCCGGAGTGCTCCCACATAAAGCATAAGAGTAGACTCCGTAAAAAAACTCCCACTTTCCGAGCAATCATGTTCGCGAGCATCTTTCGCTCCCGAGTGAACAACTGTGCTCTTATTTCAGGCATTTGGCTAGCGCTGTAGGTCCCCTAGACAGAGTTGCATTTTTTGAAAAAAAAAAAAGAAGATGCGTCCACAAAACAGATGTTCAAGGGCTAACTAGAATACGAATGTAGAGGGTCTTCTTCACAGAGATGGCCAACTTATCTTCTGCTACCGAAGGGACGCTCGCTTTGGAAAAGCACGTCTATCAGGTATCGGACGTGTGTTTGCCGTACAATAAACGTGTGTTCTATTATCAATTTGGTTTTATCGCTTCATTTATCTGTCTACGTTTGTAGAAAAAAAATATTCCCAAAGAATTAAACCTGTGTTTAGGCAACGAGTACGCAATAAATTCTAAATTAACTGTTTTTTTTTTTTTGTTTATGAATCACTTAGGAATAAATTTAAAACCAGTAGCCAATAGAAGATCAATATCAGTCGTCATTGACTATACGATACTCTTAATGCCTATGACAATAGGCTTTCGTGCCGTTGAAAGAAGATTAAATATGAAGAACACGTGAAATTTGTTAGAATTAATAGCTCATATACATATTTAAAGCCTAAGCTTTTGTTCCGGGTTATTTTTATATTTTTTTATATTTTGCATGTCATGGTGTAGGGTATAGCTATGAAGTAATCGGCGGCCTGAATAAAGCGAGTTTTTAATTTCACTTTCACAGTTTGTTTACCCATCGTCTTTTGACTACTGTATTTAGATATGATCGCCATTCGAATCGATTTGCTAACGTTTTACTGTAGTTGACGTTTTTTATGGATGAGTCTAGTTCTTAATTTAAGCAATTAAATAATTAATTGCCTTGGAAATTTACTTAAATGACTTAATTAGTTAATTATTGAAGACATATTTTAAGTATATGCATTACCATGGAGGAGTATGAAATCAATAAAAATAAAATGCATACAATTTGTCTATGGAAAAACCACAGTTCTTGATTTACGGCAATTATGGCGCCCAAATAGCGATAAGTTTTCTTTGTCTTTAAAAAAAAAATAGGATTGTGTTTGGTTTTACTGTAATTGATTATTTGTATATTTATTGATGAATCCAGTTCTTCGTTGAAACAATTAAATAACAATTGTCCATTCTTTGGAAATTAAATCAAATGGCTTAATTAGCAGATTATAATGGAAGATATAATGGAAGATATAAATTAAGCATATACCCTACAAACAAGAGAATATACGAGAAATATACGAAAAAAATGTTTACTTGTGCTGAATATAAACTCAATTATTTTTTAATACTATTTCGCCCAACCATTACCATTATTTTTACGGAATATTAACGCCTTTAGACCACAACTCGAAAAGCCGCAGTTCTTTAACTTTTGGCGCCCAACAAGGGACCATCATAAGGCAAATATTGTTACGAATGTATGTAATATATTTAAGTTAATTTAGATGATTTCCGTTAATTTTAAAATTTGAGTCGCAAAGTAAACCAGCGTGCTATTAGTACCACTGGAGTGCTAAAACAGATAATTAGTGCTTGCCAACGATTTCCTTTTTGGTTTGGAATCCCTCCTTATTAAACATATTTTTTTTTATTTTGAATAAATTTACAACAACAGGATTTTCTACATTCCATCTACTATAGTTTATCACTATTATTTTCCTGTCATTGTTTTATTTCTTTCCCATACTATTTTTGAAACCCTCAGCCATATGGCTAGAGGGGGTATCGTGCCTTATCGAAATAACGGTTTTAGACACTAGGTGTCTTTTGGACCAAATTCGTTTCAGAACATTTGAAGTTGATCTAACGATGTCCTTCCGTTAGTCGGTCTGTCTGCCTGGCTGGCTATTGCGCATGATAACTCTCGAAGGGAGTACCCGATTTGATCCAAACTTTGTACATCGTAATATTATTGTCAAACTTAGATTGAGTTCGGAGATGGGTAATATCGGTCCGCTCCTTCTGGTACCTAATTTACTGCACGGAAAACATAATCAGATTTTTCAACTTTTCAAATTCTAATATTTGCATCAGTGCTAGATCAGGTGCGAAAATGGACAATATCGACCCATTCCATCCAGTACCTCCCCACAGAGGGTTAAAATTTTGAGTTATTATAACTTATACAAAAGTTCAAATTACACATACCACAATATTTTTATTAATTCAAGGTCATCGGACACCTCCTTCTGATACTTCCCCCACAATGAGTCAAACTTTTGAATATCCATGAAGCTCATAAAACGCGAAATTAAAATCCGATTCTATTCAGACTTGGCACATCTCAATATTTCTATCAGCCCAATATAAAGATTGTAAAGATCGGACCATTCCTTCTGGAACGTCCCCCACAAAGGGTCCAAATTGAATAAACAAAACGATTATAAAATTCGAAATAAGCATCCAGTTCTCTTCATATTTCACACATCCCATTATTTCTACCAACACAGGATCTGCTGTTGGGATATATAGGTCCACTCCTACTGGTACCTCCCCCACAAGAGGTTCAAAATTTTGATTATCCATGAAGCTCACAAAACGTGAAATTAACTTCCGATTCCATTCAGACTTGGCACATTTCAAAATTTCCATCAACACAAGATCTATTATACATGGTGAGATGAAAAAACTGCAACCCATTTCAGACTGCTATCATTTCTAAGCCATTAGTCCGACAGCTGTTAAAATTATTCCACTGACAGCTCATTATATTGTTTACAAGCGTACAAAAGCATTTTGGTGAGAATTATCCAGAAAAAAAGTTATTCGTGATGGAATTCAAGCGTGATAGTATGATTTCTTTATATTTGGCTGGAAAACCACAAGTGGCTTTCGTTAGAGCACTCCAGCATTTAAATGTGAATAAATCGTTTGTGTCTCGTACCATCGCTCGTTACCGTGATACTGGTAGGGTGTAGGGCTACATCAAAGAAGTGGACGGAAGAAAACAGCAACATCAGCAGAAATGGTTCGAAAAATAAAGAAGCGACTTGATCGAAACCCGCGTCGCATGTGACCGATAAATTGCTCGTGAGCTGAACATATCACAATATACCATTCGGCAAATATTGGATAAAGTAGCTCGGGGTAAAGCCATTGAAATTCCAAAAAGTGCAAGAACTAACACAGCAACGGAAAGAAATTAGACTCAAAAGAGCTAAAGAGTTGCTTCGCTTGGTCGAAAGTGGTGAACTGCCGAATTTGGTTTTTTCCGATGAGAAAAACCTTCGTTGTCCAGCAGTTTGTAAAGAAACAAAATTATCATGTTTATTTGTCAAAGAGGTCAACTTAAAATGTGCCCCTTCGGTTGGTCACCAGAACTCAAGCGCCGGCCATGGTGATGGTGTGGGCCGTCATAACAGCCGATGGTCGATCTCCGCTCGTATTAATCGACATCAGAATAAATGCCGAATATTATCGCGAAAATATTCTGGAGGGAGTATTAAAGCTTTGGGCACGCAAACATTTTGTCCGCAGACCTTGGACATTCCAACAGGACTCAGCACACGCCACCCAAGAATGTTTACAAAATGAGGTTCCTCGCTTCATTTCCAACGCACAATGGCCACCAAAATCTCCGGAAACCAATCCGTTGGACTATTGTGCCTGGTGTATTTTGGAAAGCAAGGTTGGCACTAAAAAATACCGAAGTGTCGACCACAACAAGCAAGCGCTTCGTCCGGAATGGGCCAAAATACCGCGGAGCAACATTCGGATAGCGTGTGACGGTTTCATTGGTTGTTTGAAGGCCATAATTCGTACCAAAGTTGACCAATTCGAACAAATCTAAACTTATTTTAAAATTTGATGCTATTTCCGATATTTTTTGGCTTTTATTCAATAAAATTAAAAAAAAAAATGTAAAAATTATGGCGTTTGACTTTGTTGCAGTTTTTTTTTTTTTTTTTTTTATCTCCCCCTGTACATATACATTTTAACGTTCCATGTGAGAGAGAGAGAGAGAGAGGGTAGGGTATCAGAAAACCGGAGACTAAATGGCGCCCAACGTTTAAATAAAACATTCATCGTGTATTAGTTGCCGGTTTGAAATATTTCAAAAATTTCTTTATAGAAATGGACTATTGAAATCACAGGAAGACAAGTTTATTGTGGTGTCTAGGTATCACTGAACATTTTCAAATTGGAAAACACTTACATTGGCAGTCCACATATCTGCCTACCGAGTTTGAAGAGGTCAACAATGTTTTCTTAACGACCGTGTTCAAATTCTCAAAGTTCTGACTTAATTGGCTTTAGAATGAAACCTATACTAGTTTTGGGAGATTGGTGGTCAAAATTAATAACCTATCAATACTTATGTTGTAGTCGTCTTGGTAATGTATACTTTTATGCTGTTTTGACTAGATAAATTAAGTAGATAACTATCAACCGATCATATATATATACGACATCGACAATCAAGCAGAGCAGCCACCAGCGAACAATCATATGCGTTCGTAGTATGTTATAGCTGGTACGAGGGTGTAAAATTTTAGATTATCAATATAAAATAGATTATCGATTTTCTGTTTTTTCCAAAAATTTTGCGTCACGCATGTATTTCAGTTAATATCGCGTGTCTGAGTGTATCAAATGTCTTTTTAAAATAAGACATCAAGATTATATTACTGTTCGACCTTAGAAAGAACCTCTTTTTTGATTCATATTCTCTTATGGCGCCCAAATGCTCATCAGCGTCAAAGAGATATTTAAAATATCGACATTAAACAAACAATACAATGACATAATTCCGAATTATTAATCCAAAGTAGGGTCCGTATCTGAAAAGCTGGAAATCAACGAGAAGGCTGGCATATCAATTGCCGAAACTTGTTTTCTAAATTTGCAAATGTGACGTTTCAAACGTTCTAAACCAAAACAAATTAGGTATAAAAAGCGAAACGAAACGGCGGCACTGTTACAGTTAAATTAGATTCGGGTATTTGAGCAAATCGCCATAGCTTAAGTGAAAATGAAACGTTTAACAATTATTTGCAGTATTTTGTTTGTAACGCTGGTGCGGGCCGATTATCGTGAGTAGTGTTTGTAAATATCACACACGGAAATTTGAAAAACAAAAATATTGAAATCTTTAAAAAGAAATAAAAAGAAAGAAAATTAAATTCGTTCAAAAAGTGTTTTGTGCCTTCCATTCCATTATTGTTTATCTTCTTCGTTGCCAGCTTCGGATTTTCCAAAATGTAAGAATGGTGATGGCTCCTGTCTCGTTAAAGCTGCCAATGAAGTTACCCAGAAATACTATGGCGGCAATCGGGATGTGAATTTATTACCCTTCGATCCATTGCGTATCAAAGTATTCGAATTGGAAAAGAGTCCCACAAGCCCAGTGAATGTGGGTTTTAAATTTACCGATGTCGAATTGCAGGGATTGAAGAATATGCATGTCACCAAGTTTGAGTAAGTTCCGAACACAAATATGAATAACAAAAAAAACTAATTTTTCACAATACAACAGTGGTCTGAATGCCGACATGAAGGGTCGCAACATTTTCGAAGCTACTGTACCCGAAGTCGTACTAAAAGGTCACTATGAAATGGAGGGACGTGTTCTCTTGCTGCCCATTGTTGGCAATGGCCAGTGTGAAATTAAAATGAGTAAGTGAGAGATCTGTAAATTTTAATGGAACTAAGACACTCTAACTGATATTTGCAGAAAACATAGAACTCAAATATGCATTTGATTTGAAACACCTGGAAAAAGATGGCAAAACCTATGCCGTATTGGAACATGTCAAAATGGATTTGATACCAGGAGAAACATATTTCCACTTTGAAAACCTGTTCAATGGCGACAAAGCCTTGGGCGACAATATGAATGAATTCATCAACACCAACTCCAAGGATATTACCAAAGAAATATTGCCAAGCTTTTCGAAATCGCTGAGTTTGCTGATAAAACAAATGATTAATGCCTTCTACGATAAGCATCCCTTTGCGGATCATTTTTTGTAAAATGTGATAAATGACGTTCGGTTGTTATACTTTGTAGATATGTTTATATGTTACGAATAAATTAGTTAAGAAAATTATGAAAAGAGTTTGTTTTCGCATATCGTTATGCTGTCCAAGAATGCAATACAGGGTGAGATGAAAAAAAAATTGCAACCAATTTCAGACTGCTGTCATTTTTTCCATTCGGCAAATATTGTAAAACAAGCTCGTGGTAAAGCCATTGAAATTCCAAAAAGTGCAAGAACTTACAACGCAACAGAAATAGATTCAAAAGAGATAAAGAGATGCTTCGCTTGGCGGAAAGTGGTGAACTGCCGAATTTGGCTTTCTCTGATGAGAAAACATTCGTTGTCCAGCAGTTTGTGAACAAACAAAATGATTGCGTTTGCTTGCCAAAGATGTCATTTGAATATGTGCACCTTCGGTTGGCTATCAGAACTCAAGCACTGGCCATGATGATGGTGTGGGCCGCCATAACAGCCAATGGTCGCTCTCCGCTCGTATTAATCGATCGTGTCATCAGAATAAATGCTGAATATTATGGCGAAAATATTCAGCACCATCGCACTCAGCACGCGCCACCCAAGAATGGTTACAAAATGAGGTTCCTCGATTCATTTCCGGATCTCCGGATATCAATCCGTTGGACTATTGTGCAATATCGGTCAACTCCTTCTGATACCTACCCCACAAAATGTCGAAATTTTCAAAGAAAATATTTTACTGCACAGAGAAAGAAAGAACAATCCGATTTTGCTCCAACTTGGCAAATCCTAATATTTGCATTAGTGCTAGGTCAGGAGCGAGAATGGATAATATCGGGCCACTTCATTTAGTACCTCCCCCACAAAGGATCCATATTTTGAATAATTAAAACTCTTATAAAATGTGGTGTAAAAGTGAGATTGTCTTCAAACTATACATATCACAATATTTTTGGTCTGGTGTAAAGATCGGTCCAATCCTTCTGGTACCTCCACTACAAAGGGTCATAATTTTGAATGTCCATGAAGCTCATTAAATTAATATCCGATTCCATTCAGACTTTGACCATCTCAATATTTCCATCAATACAACATCTTTTATAGAGATCGGAACATTCCTTTCTGCCCAAGGAAAGCGAAATAAGCATTCAATTTTCTTCAAATTCCACACTCACATAAATATTTTTGATAACTCAAGATCTGTTGTGAAAATGATAGATATCTACGAACCCCTTATCGTACCTCACCCACAAAGGGTCACAATTTTCAATAATTTTATCTGTCATAACTTGCGGAACAATTCGATTCTTTAAAACTTGGTAAATATTTCTCTTAACCAGAAATCTGATATGTATATGTAATTTATCGGAATTTATGACTTCACATAAAAGTGGATATAAAGTGGATTTGCATAGTTCGATACGTTTAACTATTTCAATGTCTGGGGAGAACGGATAGAATTATACGATGACGATATTCACCTTTAACGCGGATTGATGTTATTAGCCGTATTTATAGCTGTGCCTAGGTAAATGAGGTCATTAACTACTTCAAACTTGTAGTTACCACCTTCCACAGTTGGACTTCAGCTGGTACGTAACAACTTTATACAATCAGCATGGTTTATCACCATTTACTACCATACCCCCCTTTAGCATACTCCTATATTTTTTCAAAAATATCTGAAACGTCATTTTGTCAGCATAAGCATTAACATGAACGTTTTTGTATATATGGTGCCATTTCTATTCACTTCTGTATCTCGCAAGACATTCTGCAGCAGGATATTAACAAGATCACACGACAGGCTGTCTCCTTGTCTGACACTGTGAAGTTCAGAGAGGTACTTTAATATTTTCACTGATAGCTACAAGTCAGCTAATGACTTATGCGCCATGCGGGGATATCAGATTCAGACATGGCTTGGAATATCTTTGAACTTAAAGGGCTCGAAAAACCTGCCTTTTAATCAACAAAAATATGGTAGATTTTAATCTGTATTTCCGTAGTCCAGCTTGGGATGATGATGGATTTGCCAGGTCTAGAACCGCACTGATATGACTTAATCATTTCATTGACCCTAGGGTATAAACCCTGTGTTTGATTTTGTGGGTGATAAGGAGGAGACGATTTTTAGAGGCCTTTTTATGTTATTGTATAGATAGTCTGTGATTTGTTATAGATGAGTCTTTATGGAGATCTTGTAAGGTAAAAAAAATCTTTCAGAGATCTCCCTTACAGAGGACATTCTAGAGGTGTTGGATAGAAGGATTTTCTATGTTAGTGCAATAAAACCATTCTATATACATATTTTCCAATATCGAATATTTTCGTCAATTCTTCCTTACTACTATCGCTGGCATTAATCCGACACACGCCGGTAATGAAATTTAAATTACATTTAAATTTATACGATTGTTTTCCTGTGACACATATTGTAAATAAAAAAAAATTGCAAACAAACTGCTGCTTATGTTCTACAAACGGGGTAATTTTGCCCGGACACAACAAGCAGACTACATGCCGTCAATTAAAATTAAATAAAATTGAATGAGCTCGTGTTCGAAATATGACTTATGACACAATTGGATCTGAGACATTACAAAGTAAAAACCCCCCAAAACCCACTGAATTTTGTGGTGTCATGTTGAGTGTGTAATATTTACAAGATAGTTATAACCCCTTTAAATTCGAATAGGACAATGACATTTGAGTACAAAACATAAATAGTATATTAAAAATTATATAAAATGAAAATATTGGTAATGAAATCTTCAGTTAAATTTTAGCTACGGTGGTGTAAAGTTCCAATTAATAAATTAAAAATGAAATTCCTGACCGCCTTTGGTGTGCTAACAATTTTGGCTGTGGTCCAGACTCAGTTTCGTAAGTCCTTGGTTTAAGGTAAAAAGTGTAAGACGATTATCTCTCTCTCTCTCCTTAGCTCCCAACTTTCCCAAGTGTAAATTTGCCGAAGAAACTTGCATTGTCAAGGCCACCAATGAGGTCATAGGAAAATACTATGCAGGACTCCCAGAAATCGGTCTAACACAATTCGATCCTTTGCACATCAAAACCATGATGTTGAAGAGAAATCCCTCCAGTCCGGTTAATGTTGAGGTTAAGCTAAGTGATTTGGAATTGGAGGGACTAAAGACCATGAATGTTTCTCATATGCAGTAAGTTCCATTTTTTTCATATTTTATTATGTATTTAAAAAAAATATCTACATATCAGGGGCTTCAAATCTGATCTAAGTGGCCGCAACTCATTAACCGGAATAATAGAACACCTAAACTTCAAGGGCCATTACATTATTGATGGACAAGTTATGATACTGCCAATAAAGGGTGAGGGTACCCTAAGATTGGTGTGCAGTAAGTGAAGCCTTGCCATAATTACATTTCCCTACCCCTTCTAATCTTAATTCTTAAATTTCTTTAGAAAATCTCCAATTTAAATATGCCTTTGATTTGAAATCCATTCAAAGAAATGGTCAAACCCATGCCGCCCTGGAGCATGTTAAATTGGAAGCCGAACCTGAACATGTGGAATTTCACTTTGACTCATTGTTTGATGGTGACAAGGCGCTGACGGACACCACCAATGAATTCATCAATGCCAACTGGAAGGAATTGTATCGTGAAATACAAGCGGACATATCAAAGTCTATTAGTTTGATTGTAAAGTCCTTGGTGAATTCATTCTTCAAGAAATATCCTTATGCCGATTATTTCCTATAAGTTTTAAAAAACATGTTTTAGAATTAAAATATAAATAAAAATATTAAACAGGTTCGTTCGAATGATTTTAAAATTTCTCGTTTTTTTCTACTGGAAAAGACCTCCACCTACATTCTCCGACTCAGCGTGAAATACATATTGAAATCTCTAAAGAGATCCATAAATCAAAAAAAAACTTTTCTAAGTAAAATTTTTCCAAATTTCGATTAAATTTCACCATTTTGAGGTCTCTTTTGGATACTTCGGCACGAATTCGGAGTTAACCCAATCGTAAATAAAATTTCGTTTCTTCGCCAGTGTAAAAATAATGATATCCATCCAAAAAGGCATTCTAAAGGTCCTCTAGAGATATACGACCATATTGTGGTATTTTAGAAGATCTTCTATAATTTAAAGAGGTCCTGTACAAAAAGAAGTCCCTAAAATTTAAGGATTTGTTATAGAGAGAGGCGCTATCAAGAAAAACGTACAGGGCTCTAAAAAATTAATAACTTCAATAAAAAAGACCCTAAAATTTAAGGATTTGTTATAGAGAGAGGCACTCTAAAGAAAAACTTACAGGGCTCTAAAAAATTAATAACTTTATAAAGATCTTTCAAAGACAGGAGTTTTCTATAACTAAGAACTTTCTGTCTAAATATTACCATATCAGGTTATCGAGCTCTCCTGTTTTAGTTATTGCTAATTCGCAATGCAACACCCAATGAAAAATTAAACTCATTTTGCATTAGATTTTCCTCAGGGCTTTTTAGTGCATTCATTGGAAAAGTGGAAACAAATCGAAAAGTCAAATGGGCCGATAAGTAATAATGAAAATAGGCAGAATAAAGGCCCTGATTTTTTGCATTGGAAAATTATTGGGTCAAATAATATTCCATGATTTGATATGTTCATGGATCGATGGCACGACATCTTTTGGCAAAAAAGAAAAATCTCTAGAATTAATTGTTGATTGGTACTGCATACTTTGAGGCTTATTTTAAATCAGTGGTTACAAAATATCTTTACTGAAACTGTTTTTTATCAGAGTTATTGTAAATACATTTTAGATGAAATGCATTCGAAACGATTTCGGTCGGTGGCGGTAAAAAGGCCCACTACAAATCAAGTATCTATCCCTGTGATTTGTTCTTCCTATATAATAACTGATAATATCAGATTATATCTTCCACCGAGTACAATCATACGATAAATTCATAAGCCCTATCATCTCAAGAGGACATGGAGAAAGTTCTACTACAATTTGCATGCTTTGGGTAGTCCCGACGCCCATTAAACAGGTCATGTAAGTAGCAGAGGGCTGCAACGAGTATGCAAAAATTCAAGCATACTCGGTTTCTTACCTGATTTTTGTTGATGCAGTCGTTTAGTTTGATCTGAATGAAATGACCGTTTTCGCTTCGGATCGAATCGAACGCTCAGTTTGAATCACTTCACTCACAATCAAACATGAGCGTTCGAGACGGTTTGATGTGTTCAGCAACGTGAGTTGATCGAACACATGAATGTAAATGAGCAATCACAACCGTGATTGTCTTCTTTGAATCGAGTTCGCTCAGCGTCAGTGTTTATTCAACCATTTAATCAAATTAGGACAGTTTATTTTGACTTTTTTAATATTTGAATTTGGAAGAATATTGTGATAGTGCGAACGAAATTGTTGCAAGTAGAAACTACACAGGTGTAGGTAAACGAAGAGGTCGAAGTTTGTGAAAAATCTTGACCAATATTGTAAAATAAAAAAAAATATTTAAACATTTTTAGTTTTCTAAATACCAATGATGTGTTTCTTTATTAAAAAATTTAATTTTGTTTTTTTTTTTTTTTTTCAAATAAGTCACTGAAGTCTAACACACCAAAAAAACAAATAAAACGAAAACATTGTTTATGAAATCCTTTGTAAAATTACAATCATGATTTCGCTCAGTTTCGAACATTTGTGTTTTAATCAAATCAAATCACTCACTTAACTGGGATGAATCAAACCGACAAGACTCCTCATAGATGATCGACCCGTTATGAACAATTCAACATAAGTTCGTAAACAAATAACTCATGTGAGCTGTTTGATTGCGATCACAAAACTTCGATCAATACATGTTTGATCACAACTTTTTCGTTTGGCTTGAGTAACTCGAATGAACATGTTGCATCTGACCGACTGATTGAGTTTGATTGTATTTCCACTGTGTGTGATCAAGCCTACTCGATCATACTCATTGCAGCCCTCTGGTAAGTAGCGACGAAAAATACCATTGTGATTGAAACCCCTCATACTGCCTAAATTTTTCTTCACGTTTTCATACGTTCAATTCACAATGACTTGCATGTCAGGATGGAGCACTTCTGGAAGTATGTTTCGCTCAATTAATTAATAAACATTTTAGACCCCATAAAGTACATATATTCTTGATCAGCATAATATTCTATGTCGATTTAGCCATGTCCGTCCGTCTGTGGAAATCACTCTACCTTCCGAACGAAATGAAGTAGGTTGATAAAATTTTACTCAAATGTGTATTATGTCTGCAGGATATTTGGTATTGAAAATAGGTCATGTAGGTCCACGTTTTGGTATAGCCCCCATATAATGGTACCTCCCTATTTTCGGTATTTTGGTGATTTAAGCGATATTTTTCACGGAAATGTTTCAAATTTGGTATTTGAAGTTTGTAATGGATACTGATGCCTATGACAGAATATTGTTTGTGCAGGTCCACGTCTTCGTATAGGCCCCATATAGCGGTACCTGGTATTTTGATGATTTTAGCGACATTATTAACCGAAATTGTTTCAAATTTGGTATTTGAAGTTCGTAATGGATATTACAGCCTATGACAGAAAATTGTCCGAGCCGTTCCACGCCTTCATATAGCCCCCACATAACGGCTCCACCCAATATTCGGTATTTTGATGATTTTAGCGACATTATTCACCGGAATTCTTTTAAATTTGGTATTTGATGTTCGTAGTGGATACTACAGCCTATGGCAGAAAATTGTCTGTATAGGTCCCCGTTTTTGCATGGCCCCCATATAACGGTACCTCCCGATATTCGGTATTTTGATGACTTTAGCCACATTTTTCAATAAAATTGTCTGAAAATAAACACAAGGAGATCCTTTTGAATAATTTACCCCCTGCAAGAGAATTGTCTATATAATCGTATAGCCCCAATATAACGGTACCTTCTTATATTCGGTATTTTAGCAACATTTTTCAATGGAATTGTCTAAAAATCCATACTAGAAGTTCTTTCCCAGCACTTTACTCCCTGGAAAAGAAATATCTATATAGGTTCAAGATATCGTATAGCCCACGTACAACAATAGAATTTTTGGCGAATGTTATTTTTGGAAAATTTCCATATTCGTTGGTGGATGGTATTCAGAGTTCAACCCGGCCGAACTTACTGCTTCTATACTTGTTTATATCCAAGTTTCGCATTTGAATATTTATAATGGTTGATGACAAAAGTTGCCGTATAGACCCTAATGTAATGGCTACATTCGGTATTTTTAAGATTTTAACAGAATTTTTAACGGTTGTTATTTTTTTGCCGAAATCGTTCCCAATGGTGGATGGTATTCAAAGATCGGACAGGCCGAACTTACAGCTTTTCTACTTGTTTTTTTTATTTCAAATCTCAAACAGAAAAATGCGAATTTCCAATTGTAACCTCACATTACAATCGAAATGTTTCCAATTACAAATAGAATTCTCGAATTTCAACTAAAGTATTTTGTAAAACATCTGAGAATGATGTAAACCGATGAAATATAAACATTGAAACAATGAAACATTTTTTTTAAAGTACAGAATTTTCTATCACCTTGCAAGGTATGCAAGAAAGATGCTGCAAGTTCTCTGGCAAAAAAAAAAAAATTACAAATTTCCCCATTTTAATGGAATTGTTAATTGTTTTCCAGTTGTTTGTCCCATGACTTATTTTAAAATCCAAAACTTGTTTTAATTAAAATGATATATACCCTATGTAGCCATATGGCTGAGGGTATAAAAACGAAAAATAATTTTTTCATTAGAATTAGAGTCATTTCCGAATGGTCTACGTTTTTTGCCCATTCTTAAATAATCTAATCAAAAGACGCTGTTCGAAATAATAATAAATCAAAATAATTGAATGGTGATGCATTGGATTGAATATTTTTCAGATTAAAAATAATTTATCAAAGTCGAACTTCAAAAAATAAAATATAAAAAAAAAAACAAATGTAAAAATTATGGCGTTTGATTTTTTGAAGTTTTTTTAACTCATCCTATATTCATTGAATCAGATTTTATTATTTGTTTATTTTTTCGGATCATTAAATATTTACTAAATATACATTTCCAATAATACGAAAACACGTGCAAAAAATATTTAAATAAAAAAATTAAGAATTTATATTTAACTGTCAAAAAAATTAGTCTCTGGGCAATGATTGGAGGATTGGAGGAAACCAAGGCGTTAGGCGTTGGTTTCAATTCAATTAATTACATTTTGCATCGTAAAAAAGTGAAATTATCGCTAAGATCAATGCATTTAAAAAATATGGATTACATCTAAAAAACAAGTACTGTATTAAAGATGCAAAATGTATTGAAACCGGTTTCTTCAAAAATAATATTTTGCTTGATGAGAATAACAAAACATTTAATAATAAAATTTAGGCATATAAATTTGGCCGGCATTTGTAAACAATTTAGAAGTTCATTTTGAACAGTTGAAGCTGTTGGTGATACAACGAACGTCTGCTAAGCTAAATTCATTGACCATGAAATTTTGTATTTTTATTTCGTTTCTAATACTGCAAGTTGCCTGTGGAGCATATCGTAAGTAATGGACTTTCTTTTAATATATTTTTAATTAATAATTTAATTTTATTTTAGCACCCAACTTTCCCAAATGTAAACATGGCGATGAATCCTGTTTGCTGAAAGGTGCTGCTGATATTCTGCAGCATCACTTTGCGGGCTTGCCAGATGTTAGTTTGCTACCAATTGAGCCATTCCCGGTTAAAAAATTAAATGTGGAGAGGAATCCCTCGAGTCCGGTTAATGTCGATATTAAATTAAAGGATGTTATTGTGGAGGGTTTTAAAGCGGTAAAAATTGATAAATTCCAGTAAGTGTTATGCCACACCCCGGTTATGGGAGATGAGGGAAGGTAACTCTTCTGGTTTCATCTTTTAATTGTAGAGGCTTGAAGGAAGACATGAGTGGCCGTAATGTCATAGCTGGTGTAATTCCCTCGTTGACAATTAAAGGCAAATACACACTCGATGGCAATGTATTGGTATTACCGATTAAAGGCAATGGAGATTGTGAAATCAAGTGCAGTAAGTAATGGCTTAAATAGAATTTCACAAATTATTAATATTTACATTTTAAAACATAATTATTTACCAGAAAATGTTAAATTCGACTTTTCATGGGACTTCAAAAAAGTGGAAAAAGATGGAAAAATCTATGCCGCCTTGGAGCATGTCAAGCTGCAATTTGAACCTGATCATGTGCACTTTTTCTTCGACCATCTGTTCGATGGTGATGCATCCTTGCAGACGACTACAAATGACTTTTTAAATGCCAATTGGAGTGAGATATTCCATGAAATCCAACCAGGTCTCACAAAGGCCATTAGTTTGGTGGCCAAGGCATATATTGCCAAATTCTTTGAACACCAACCCTATGCTGAATATTTCCAATAAATTGACAAAAATCGACTTCATACAATATGTGCGGATTTTTTCATTTGTTTCATTTAAAGTGCAATCCTAAGCTAATAATTAATTCAATTCGAAAACGAATGGCAAAACAAAATTTAATTATGGCCAAGTTCATGGACCTTTTGCGTCAATCTCTGCTTAGCTATTATTTCATAATATAAACAAGTAAAAAAGCTGTAAGTTCGGCCGGACCGAACTTTGAAAACCCTCCACCACTTGGAACGAATTTGGCAATTTTCAAAAAAATAAATAAAATCCGTTAAAAATTCTGTTAAAATTGTAAAAATACCGAATATAGACGTTGTATTAGGGTCTATACGACGATGTGGACCTGCATAGGCAACTTTTGTCATAAGCCATACAATATTCAAATGCGAAACTTGAAAAAAAAAATCGTTGAATAATATAGGCAAAATCATCAAAATACCGAATATCGGGAGGTACCGTTATATGAGGGCTATACGAAGACGTGGACCTGCACGGGCAATTTTCTGTCATAGGCTGTAGTATCCATTACGAACTTCAAATACCAAATTTGAAACAATTTCGGTGACAAATGTCGCTAAAATCATCAAAATACCCAATATCGGGAGGTACCGATATATGGGGGCTATACGAAGACGTGGACCTGCACAGACAATTTTCTGTCATAGGCAGTAGTATCCATTACAAACTTTAAATACCAAATTTGAAACAATTCTGATGAACAATGTCGCTTCAATGACCAAAATACCGATAATAGGGAGGGACCATTATATGGGGGCTATAATACGAAGACGTGGACCTGCACAGACAATATTCTGCCGTAGGCAGTAATATCCATTACGAACTGTATATACCAAATTGGAAACAATTTCGGTGAAAAATGTCACTAAAATCATCAAAATGCCGAATATCAGGAGGTACCGTTATATGGGGGCTATACGAAGACGTGGAACTGCACAGACAATTTTCTGTCATAGGCTGTAGTATCCATTACGAACTTCAAATACAGAATTTAAAACAATTCCGGTGAAAAATGTCTCTAAAATCATCAAAGTACCGAATATCAAGAAGTACCGTTATATGGGGGCTATACGAAGACGTGGACCTACATGTCCCATTTTCAATACCAAACGTCCTGCAGACATAATATACATTTGAGTAAAATTTTATGAACATACTACATTTCGTTCAGAAGCTACAGACGTATAGACGGACAGACGGACGGACGGACATCGCTAAATCGACATAGAATTTTATGCTGATCAAGAATATTCAGGGTGAGATGAAAAAATTGCACCCAACTTCAGACTGCTGTCATTTTAAGCCATTCGTCTGACAGCTGTTAAAATTATTCCAGTGACTCATTATATGAACTGCCAAATTTGGGTTTCTCCGATGAGAAAACATTCGTTGCCAATGAGGTCAGCTGAAAATGTGCACCTTCGGTTGGCCACCAGAACTCAATCGAAGGCCATGGTAATGGTGTGGGCAGCCATAACAGCCGATGGTCGCTCTCCAAAGTGTCGATCACCTCAACCAAGCGCTTCGCCGGGAATGGGCCAAAATACCGCAGAGCAACATTCGGGCAGCGTGTAACGGTTTCATTGGCCGTTTGAAGGTCATAATTCGTGCCAAAGGTGAGCAATTCGAACAAATCTAAATTTATTCTAAAATTTGATGCTATTTCCGACATTTTTTGCTTTCATTCAATAACATTAAAAAAAAAAATAATGGGGTTTGACTTTGTTGCAGATTTTTTATCGCACCCTGTATATATATGTATTTTACAAACGGAATGACAAACTTAATAAACCCTCCATACTATGGTGGAGGCTATAAAAATATTCATTTCTTCTCTAATCAATAAATCACATTATCCATTAACCCAATGAGCAAAAAAATTATACCTCGCCCAAAATCTGATTTCTTCCTCTAAAAGTCTCTGATTACGGATATATCTCCAATGATTTACGATTACATTTCCTACGGTACCGGTCTCAAATCAATTAATTACATTGCATTGCCCATCATTAAAAAATAAGAAACAAAGCAACACTTATAGAACTGCACCTAATCCAATAATCGCAGTTTTAACCAAAACGAAAATATTAAAAAACCAGTTTCCCAATTAAAAATTCAAACTTGTCAGAATCTTGTCCTCAATAAAAAATTAAAAAAACATTCAATATTTTATAGTAGACATATAAATTTGGCAGACAAAAGAAAAATATTTAGAAGTGCACTACAAACAGTTGGAGCAGCAGGTGGAACGGCCAAAAATTCGGTTGACAATGAAATTTTGCATTTTTATAACGTTTCTTATTCTACAAATTGCCTATGGAGGATATCGTAAGTGAACCGACTTTTCTGTTATTATCAGCCTTATAATTATTTTAACCATTATTATAACTATTATTATTTACTATTATTGTTTACCAATATTATTTACTATTACTATATAATCACACATATTTGTTGTTTTTAGCATCCAACTTTCCCAAATGCAAACACGGCGATGAGCCCTGCTTCATAAAAGGCGCAGCTGATATTCTAAAGAATCACATCAGTGGTGTTGCAGATGTCAATTTGCTGCCAATCGATCCATTTTCCCTGAAAACGTTAAATGTGGCCAGAAATCCCGCAAGTCCTGTGAATGTGGATATCAAACTGAAGGATGTAATTGTAGAAGGTTTCAAGGACATCAAATTAGAAAAGTTCCAGTAAGTCCGTCCATCGCCTAAAAGATAAGAGAAATGTTAAAAATGTTTTTGTTTTTAGGGGCTTAAAGGAAGATTTAAGTGGTCGCAATGTTATAGCGGGCTCCCTGGACTCCTTAACAATCAAGGGCAAATATATGCTTGATGGCAATGTACTGGTGTTGCCGATTAAGGGCGATGGAAATTCTGAAATTAAATGCAGTAAGTATAGGCCAGTTTCTCTATGGCGATACGAAAGTGAAGGCAAACGAAAAGCACCATTCCAAATTGTCATTCAAATTAAACAAGGCCTATATAAGGTGAGCCCATGTGGCTAAAAAGTTTGTTGTGAGAAACATATGACTTGTTCCAGAACCTGCAAGAATGAAATTGGCGTCAAAAGTGGTTCTGATCGACACTTCGATATTTGACCTGACCTCTTTGGCAAGTAAACACGATCATTTTGTTTGTTTACAAACTGCTGATGTTTGATGAATGTTTTCTCATCGGAGAAAACCAAATTCGGCAGTTCACCACTCTTTAGCTCTTTTAAGTCTATTTTCTTTCTGTTGCGATGTAAGTTCTTGCATTTTTTGGAATTTCAATGGCTTTACCACGAGCCCGAGCTAATTTTTCAATATTTGCCGAATGGTATATTACGATATGTTCAGCTCACGAACCATCTTTCGGCCACTGCGACGTGAGTTTCGTGCTTTTCATTCTCATTCATTCGTTTTGGTATCGTCAACAGGTCACAATTTTTTTTTTTTAATTTCCATAATTCATATTTAATTTTTGCAAGAAAATATAAAATTCGACTTTTCATGGGATTTCAAAAAAGTCGAAAAGGATGGAAAAATCTACGCCGCCTTAGAGCATGTCAAGTTGCAATTTGAACCCGACAATGTACACTTTTTCTTTGACCACTTATTCGATGGTGATGCAGCATTGCAGGCGTCAACAAATGATTTCTTAAATGCCAATTGGAGTGAGATATTCCATGAAATTCAGCCGGGTCTCAGCAAAGCTCTGGGTTTGGTTTTTAAGTCATATATTGGTAAATTCTTTGCACACCAACCTTATGCTGAATATTTCCAATGAATTTATGAAAAATAAATTTTATAAAAATATTGTTATTGTGTGTTAATTTCTTTTAAGGTACTCAACAAAGTAAGTAGAATTATGCCTGTCAAAATTCTAATATTTCAATGTTTAATACCAATGCCTTTATAACCACAATTATTATATTAATGGAGATGCGTTTACTGGCCCTTTTTTAAAGTCAGAATTCAATTGCAATCAAGTTCGTAGACCTTTTCATCCGTCATAGGTAGGATCATTATTTAGTTGATTTTTACGCCTTTTTTAATGCAAGGAATATGAAAATATACGGCACGAGATAAACGCCCACACATCTCATCACATGGACAGCGGTGATAATACTATCACAAGTAATAAAGCTGTAAAGCCGGGCCGAGCTTTAAACGCCTTCCATCATTGGGAACAAATATAGCAATTTAAAAAAAAATAAATCCGTTAAAAATTCTGTTCACATCTTAAAAATACCGAATTTAGCCGTTATATTAGGGTCTATACATACGACGACGTGGACCTGCGTAGGATACTTTTGTCATAAGTCATTACAATAATCAAATGCGAAACTTGAAAAAAATCGGTGAATAATGACGTGGATCTGCACAGACAATTTTCTGTCCTAAGCTGTAGTATCCATTAAGAACTTCAAATAATAAATTTGAAACAAGTCCGGTGAATAATGTCGCTAAAATCATCAAAATACCGAATATGGGGAGGTACCGTTATATGGGCTACACGAAGACGTGGACTTGCACAGACAATTTTCTGTCGTAGGCTGTAATATCCCTTACGAACTTCAAATACCAAATTTGAAACCATTCCGGTTAATAATGTTGCCAAAATCATCAAAATACCGAATATCGGGAGGAGCCGTTATATGGAGGCTATACGAATGACAAACTTAATATAACCTCCATACCGTTCGATGTATGGTACAATGAAGATAAGATGGGGCATTCTACTCCTCAGGACTGGATCGGAATTGATTGTAGAAGAGCCGCTTGACTATCCACATAAACAGCAACCGCTTTCATTCTCTATAGTTTTAATCAAGCATGCCGCTTTAATGATCAATTTGCAATTTCTACCCAACTTGGGAATAGACCATTCCTAGTTGCTCATAAAAGACTCCGGCTGCCGTGCCTTCTTTCATCTTTGAGCCAAACGCAGCTTTATACATCCAGGGTATGTTAGGAGGAGGCGGGAGGAAGCTAAATATTATTGATCACCACTTTGAAAGGTTAAGAAATAAAACAAAATATAATTGGAATTCAATTTTATTTTTGAAAATAAATAAAATCATTGAACATTAAAAATGGATATTGTTAAAAGCAAATAATTCAAAAGACTAGCATATGTTTTTGTATTCATTAAGTGAATTAATTCTTAAAGGAATTTAAAAATAGTTTCCATTGCAAAAAAAGAAATAATTCATTGTATAAATGTTAAATGTGTTAAAATAATCCTAAACTTTGCAACAAAAAATATGTTTAGATTTCATGTAAAAGATTAAAACTCAAAGATATTTTTGACAAATTTTGGGAAAACAGAAAATTAAAAACAATTGGAGTGCTAGGAAAATTTGGGTGTTCAAGGCTAACTTAAGTATTTGTAATAAATTAAAATGAAGCTTATTCAGGAGAACATTGAGTATTAGGAACGGTTTAAATCTACTAATTTAGGGATTAAATGTATCATGTTGAGATATCTAAAATCGAAGACATTTTTAACAAATTTTATGAAAACAAAAATCAAAAATCAATTTTGGAAACTTAGAAATGTTTTATGTTAAACCTATTATTGTAGCCCTAAAGATTTCTAACAAATTAAAAAACAGGAGATTATGCAGGAGGTTGCTTCAACAGAGAGACTATTCAGGTTACTTCAACCGAATATTATGGACGGTTGTCTGAAACTTTGAAATAACAAAACCTCAGGAATCCACTTATTTAGGGGTTTAATGTATCATCTTGAAGTATTAAGAC
The DNA here is from genome assembly GCF_030504385.1 of Musca domestica. Classification (NCBI taxonomy): domain Eukaryota; kingdom Metazoa; phylum Arthropoda; class Insecta; order Diptera; family Muscidae; genus Musca; species Musca domestica. Next base: position 263,647 of record NW_026712225.1, on the reverse strand, counting down.
ATTTTTAATAAATTTTATGAAAGCCAATGGATTTGTAAGAAAAAATTGATTATTCAAAGGGTTGTTTTAACGAAGTATTTTGGAATGTTTTTTCCAAAATTTTAAATAAAAAATTCAGTTTCAATCCAGAAATGTGGGGGATTTCAAAATATGTATATTACATTGCTTCAGAAAGAGTATCAAATAGATTCCATTTAAAGATCAAAAGATCCCATAACGCATTTAAAAATATAGGACTTCTAAAATATTAATAAAACTGAAAGTATGAGTTTCGAAAGAGGTTTTTCGTTAAATTATTTTTGTTATATTATAGATGCTTAGGGATTTGAATAACAAACCTTAAGATAGGACCTCAAATTAAGTATAACTAAAAACTTGCACAATTGTGCTTGGAATTTGGGGAAAATTGTAAAACAAAGACTACAAATACAAGAAGACATAAATAATTACAATAAAAGGGGAAAATAAATCAAATAATCCATTACAAAACAAGCAAATGCAACAATAGAAAAACGGAGAATATAAATAAAGTGGAATAAAAAAATATCCACTAAAATAATTACAAAAAGTTTGTTAGAGAAATAATTACGAAAAAATTGTTAAATAATTATAATATTGTATAAATAATTTAAAATAATATGTACAAACAATTAAAAAGTATAAATAAATTGAACAAAAATATTTACAATTTTAAGTTATAAAAACTTAAACCTAAACAAATAATTAATAAAGGCCTTTTTCTGTAGGACAATACGAAAGTGAATGCAAAGGAAAAACGTCATTCCAAATGTAATTTTTAAAATTGTAAAATATAATTTTTAAAATGTAATTTTTAAAATTTTAATTGAAAATACGAAAATTTTAAAAACTAATTTGGAATGGTGTTTTCTTCACATTGCCCTTTGTATCGTCATACAGAAAAAGATTCTAAAAATGGAATGGAACTACAAACTAATATTTCAAAAGAAAATACTTAAAATAGGCATATAAAACAAAACTACAAGCTAATATTTTGTTTTTGAAAATAATTAAAAATTAATATATATAAATTTGTGTAATAAAGCATTTTTTCACGCAATCATCACAGATTGATTGATGGCCTTTAACCAATATAAAAAACCGGTTGGCGATTATGAGCTGGATGGCCATTAAATTTAGTTAAACATGTGGCACCAACAGCAGTAGTAGCAGCATGGTTGTCTACGGCAGCTGCTCTGGACAACTCTGCATTAGCCGAGTTTATTTGGGTCACACCGTTTGCTGCATTATCCAAGCCGTCAGCTGCTTCTTTGGCATTGGCGGTTGGAGCACAGAGTTGTAATATTTCATTAATGACCCCATTATCGATCGTATACGGCAGATCAGCTGGTTTAGTTGCAGCCTTGGGAGTAACTCCCATGTTACGTCCATACTTCTTGGCTATAAACCAATCGGCTGCAATAACACGTAGATTTACTTCTCGTATCTGATGGTTCATTTGCTCCATGATTTTTTCCAAATGTTCAGCATGCACTAAGAACGCATTTTTTCCCAATTAGTACTTTTTTTTAATAAATATAAACTATAAAAAATGTAACTGTTGCAAAATAATCGGACTTAATCCCATTGTTGTTGTTTTTATAAAAGAACGTTTGTTAGTAAAGAAAGATGATAATGTTTACCAGGGGGTAAGGCAGGGAATACCTAGGTTTCGGAAAGAGCCACCAATCCTCATCATCACTTGTATTTGTCTGAGATATTCACTTGTCACTTGGGTAAATAATTAATTTAATAACCAGTGGCGAACAAATCGCATTTTTTTTAAATTTTAGAGATGAGTTGGTAAAAGGATATGTCCATCGAATAAGAAACTTATTTAAAAACAAGTAAAAAAGCTGTAAGTTCGGCCGGGCCGAACTTTGAATACCCTCCACTATTTGAAACGAATTTGGCAGTTCTCAAAAACCACAAAATCCGTTAAAAATTCGGTTAAAATCTTAATAATACCGAATGTAATATTAGGGTCTATACGACGACATGGACCTGCATAGGTTACTTAAACTTAAAGAAAAAATCGGTGAATAATGTTGCTAAAATCATCAAAATATCGAATATCGGGAGGTACCGTTATATAGGGGCTATACCAAAACGTGGACATGCATAGACAATTTTCTGTAATAGGCTGTAGTATCCATTACGTACCAAATTTGAAGCAATTCCGGTATATAATGTCGCTAAAGTCATCAAAATACGGAATATCGGGAGGTTCCGTCATACGGGGGCTATACCAAAACGTGGACCCACATGGTCCATTTTCAATATCAAAAGTCTTGCAGATATAATATACATTAACCTTTTCAGAAGAGATTCTGTCAGAACATGGCTGTCCAATCACCAATTTAAAACTTTTCAATTTAAACCCAACCAGAACAAAAACGACACCAGCCAAACAAAATTTGTAATTTGCCTCAACATTTCCAACAACAAATTAGGAGGTTTAAGTATGGGTTTAAATTGTTTTTGTGTCTTAAGAAGTTTTGATAAAGTAAATTCAAGGTCATAACTACAACCATTACTTTAATATATAAGAGGAATATCCTCCTCTGAATCGATTTCTACTAAATTTGCCAAGACATTTGTGCCTTTTCAATTCGGTATTATATTACCCATTTGGTGCACAATTAACTTGAAATCGGATAAAAAATATATAATATATATGGGAGCTAAATCCAAATCTGAACAAAAATGACAAATCGAATGAACAATATATATTGGAGCTATATCTATATCTCAACCGATCTTCACCACATTTCACATACTTATTTCTAGGCTCAATTCTAAATTCTAATTCTATCCCATTTGTGCTAATATTACACCCTTGGGACACAATAAAAGACAAATCGGACGAAGATATGTATGGGAGCTAGATCCAAATCTGAACCGATCTCGAAAAAACTTGGCATTTCTAAGGTTTATTTGATATATTTCCTCGAATATCGTCGTTGCGGAGTGTATATTACGGCTGTGGACGAGAAATTTAACAAATCGGATGAAGAATATATATGGGAGCTATAGCTATATCTGAATTTGGCATATTTATATTTTCAGGCTTAATTTGGTCGTATGTAAAAATTCCATACTTTTTGGGCTGATATTACACGTTTGGTGCACAATAAAAGGCAAATCGGGCAAAGATATATTGACTGATTTCCTACAATTTCAATAGGGTTCATCCTTGGGTCAAAGAAATGACTTGTGCAAAATTTCTTCGGACAATGCGACCTGTACTTCGTTTACAATGATACATGGACAGACGGGCGGACATGCATAAATCGACTCAGAATGTAATTCTATGCAGATCATCAAAAGGAATTATGGGTCTATCTCGCTTCCTTTTCCGTGTTACAAAAAAATGCACAAAGACATAACCCTTACCACTATGTGGTGTAAAGTATAAAAAGCTTTAATAACACTCAGTTCCACTTTTAGAAATGCATTTGATAGTATCCACAAGCAAGGTTTCGAGCTATACAAATTGTGTTCAAGGTCATTGTCTTTATCTAATGACGAAGTCGAGAAAGTTGAATATCGTATTAATTTAATTCTTTTAGGGCAAAGGTATCTTTCGACTCTGGTTAGAGATAGATTTCGATAGCAGTAGAGGTCTGGTAACAAAAAATTAATATCGATTACAAAGACCCGGTTACATATCTTCTTAACTTTCATTCATTAAATTTAAAAAAAATTTAGAAACTCCAATTCAAATACGATTTTTTTCATTCTACTTACCTCTTACACTCTCATTGATAAACTGTCCACGTTTGTGTTTCAACTCGACGAATTTGTACATTTCAAACTGGGCCAACATTTGACGTAACTTTATGATATATAATTCACATTCGGCATTCAAATTATGATCGTAAACGATATTCACAGCCATCAAACGTTTCATGGCATACAGAAAAGTAGCTACCTGGGTTGTGGCATATTTCACCTGACACTGCACACTCATGGTGCAAGGTAAAACAATTTTGGGTAATGGGGCAAATGTTGGCACATAAACACTTTCATTTGATGTAGGGGGTTCGATTATTGGTGGTTGTTCGCCAATGGCAATGTGCAAGTCACGAAAGAGGCCAAACAGACGCAGCACCAAATTGGGCTCTTTTCTGAAAGAGAAAAATTGAAACATGTGGCATATTTTGGAAAAATATTGACTTACCCATCCTTTCTAATACCCAACGCCAAGAGATCCACAACAATGTTTTTATAATCATAATCATGATTTTTTGACATCATGTTGAATCTGGTATTTGGTTTAACGAACTTTTTATATGATCCTCCAGATGCACTGTGCGGGCCATTAAGATTGTCTGTAGCGGCTATAGATAATAGGGGAGGAGAGTTGATTTTGTGAGCATTCATTTGCTGTCTCCGATAAGGTTGCATAGGAGCATAACCAAGAGGTGTTGTATAAGCACTATTAAGTGCTGGTCCAGAATAACCAGAAGTAGAGAAACATGGGGCATTTGATGCAGTAATGCTGTTTGCATTTCCCTGGGGAAGTTGTGATTCATGTGATGCAAAAGAATGATTCATATAGGTATCTCCAAGCGAATTAGGATTTAGCTGATACTGGTTGGTCAACATATACGGACTTTGATGACAATTGTTAACATATTGCGTCCCAGCAAACTTGGGAGGAATACTGCTAATAATATTCTGGTTTCCTGAGTGCTGCATTTTGTCCGCAACCACTGTTCCACAATCTTTCACATGCGTAACCACCAAATCATTTAACTCCTTCGAAATAATTTCCATATTTATTTGCAATGCATCTTTTTCGGGGCAGCCATTAAGGGAATACATTTCTTATACTAGGAAAGGAAATATAATACTTTTGTATACAGAGATATGAAAAAATTGATAAATTCTTACTTGTTCAAAGTATTTCACTTGTGTTTCTTCCAAAGGCCAACGTGAAAAAGGAAAATTGCTGCACAGTTTGGCCGTTTTTCAATTTGAAATGATCCGAAGTGTTTTTTGGTTTGGTAATACTTGAGCGTATTAGTGTTGCCAACTCATTTAGAGTTGAAGTAGTAGTGGACGTGTTGTGTTTTTTTAATGGCTGTGTTATGCATTGTTTACACTCCATCCCTTTATGAGATGCATCAAATCACGTTTTTCATGCAAGTTTATTATTGTTGGAATTTTGAAAAAAGAAAACATTTAATCGGCAGCTCTGGACAGAAGTTATTGCACTTGTTAAATACTTGTTTCATGGAAAGTTCACACAATTTGTAACACTACTTTTCCATGTATTTTACATAAAACATATCATGATAGAGCACATGAACGTAATAAAGACACACACGGGTGCTACACTTATTACGAGACATCTGCTACTTTTTACGTTTGAATATGACATTATACAAACAGAATCGGAAGAAATTCAACAATTCTATTCTTTGTAGTAGAACAAATATTAAAAATTTGACAAACCCTCAAGTAATGAATGCATTTTTTTCGCATTTATTTATTATGACATTGTAAAACATTAACTACATATGCATATATAAATACACGACAAAAATCTTAAAGAACCTGATATTGTGGGTAGAATCATCTTTTTTTATTCAAAGATTTATTACTTCATGTCATACTTTGAGTCTATGGCTTAAAGAAGCCATCATTAATTTATAAGCAATACTTGTCTCTTTACACTAGGATCTTTCCTTTTTTATTTTTGTCAATGGAAACTTTTGATACAATTGTATATCATATTTTTGCAAAAGATTTCATAGCACATAAATAGAAGGCAAAACCAATCTACCTCCTAAGTACAATTTTTTTTTTTGATGCCCCTATTCTGTCAAAACATATACTCAGTTTGTATATTACTGAATATTATTTTAAATAAAAAAGAAAATCTCAAAATTATTTCAAATTCAGTTGAAAAAAAAAAACAAAATCAACTGTTGAATACTTAAGTGACTATTTGACACAATAGGACTCCAGCCTATAGTTGCATTTTCCCAGTTGTTTTGAAGTTGAACAACATTGTTTACATTGGAGCTTTTAAGTTCCTTTATCATATCGATATTCATAAGGGCACCTGGCTGTCAAAAATCGCGACTTCGACGTGAATCGTGAATAGAAAAAAGCATGAAATTCTTCAAATTTAGTTGAAAAAAAATTAATTCGTTTGACGTTAAGTTGGAATAAATTTTACAATTTTCGAATAAAGCAATACTGTACTCCTGTTTCTTTTTTAATTTGGTAGACAATTTTTTGAAGTAATCTCTACCAATTGTTGTGTGCTCTAAAATTCTAATTTAAACAAGTAAAAAAGCTGTAAGATCGGCCGGGCCGAACTTTGAATACCATCCACCATTTGGAAGGAATTTGGCATTAAAAAAAATAAAATCCGTTAAAAAGTCTATACGACGACTTGGACCTGCATAGGCAACTTTTGTCATAAGCCATTATTCAAATGCGAAACTTAAAAAGAAAATCTTTGAATAATGTGGCTAAAATCATAAATATACGGAGTTACTATTATATGGGGGCTATACCAAAATGTGGACATGCACAGACAATTTTCTGCCTTAGACCGTAGTACCCATTACGAACTTAAAGTACTAAATTTGAAACCATTCCAGTAAATAATGTCGCTTAAATCATCAAAATACCGAATAATGGGAGGTATGGGGCTATGCGAAGACATGGACCTGCACAGACACTTTTCTGTCATAGGCTGTAGTATTCATTACGAACTTCACATACCAAATTTGAAAAAATTCCGATGAATAATGTCGCTAAAATCATTAAAATACCGAATATCGGGATGTACCGTTATATGGGGGCTATAGGAAGACGTGGACCTGCACACAAAATTTTCTGTCATATGCTGTAGTATTCAGTACAAACTTCAAATACCAAATTTGAAACAATTCTGGTAAATAATGTCGCTAAAATCATCAAAGTGCCGAATATCGGGAGGTACCGTTATATGGGGACTATACGTAGACGTGGACCTACACAGACAATCTCCTGTCATATGCTATAGTATTCTGTACAAATTTCAAATACCAAATTTGAAACAATTCCAGTAAATAATGTCGCTAAAATCATCAAAATACCGAATTTCGGGTGATACCGTTATATGGGAGCGATACCAAAACGTGGACGTACATGAGCCATTTGCAATAGCAAGAGTCCTGCAGACATGATATACATCTGAGTAAAATGTTATCAATCTACTTAATTTCGTTCGAAAGCTAGAGTGATTTCCACAGACTGATAGACGGACGGACATCGCTAAATCGACATAGAATTTAATACTGATCAAGAATATATATACTTTATAGGGTCTAAAATGTATATTTCGGAATGGCAAACTTAATATACCATTCATACTATGATGGAGGCTATAACAATGACAGAGTTGCATTTTTCCCACTTCCTTCGAAGTTAAACTACCTTTCTGATTTTGCCATGCTAGAACCAATGTCTTAAAATATCTTTAACCAATTATCTACCACAGTTCTTATATGTTGTCTATAGGATCGTTTTAGTGTTTTCATGTTTTTGTTCGGGGAAAATGTTTCTACTTTTTCTTTTGTTACAATATTTTTCGTTGATTTTTGTTAATTTTTGCAAAATTTATTTCGAGAGAGATTACGGTGCTTTTATATCATAACAAAAATATATAAAGCGTTTTGTTAATACTATCAACATGTGTAAGTGTATTCTTTAGAACCACAACTAGAATGAAATCGATTGTTACCCCATACAACTTGGTTACATTTTATTAAACACTGTGCTCCGACGTACTGTGGTAAGAAATTAACAAATGTCATGAAATTAATAACTCCATGCAGCCATCTGGTAACACTCTTATAATTTCACAAATATATGAACAGGGCGACTCACACATACATAAAAATGTTTTGTAATGAAACTATAAAAAATCACATAAATACTGATTAACATATATGCTGAAATAAGAAGAAAAATATATTAACTGTAAAACAAACCAATACTCGAAAAAATATGCATCAAAACGCGATTTTAAGTGCAAAACAAACATGTACATATTTTGCGTTCCTTGTGATTACCCTGTTATCCCATGGAAATGCAACCCTGAATACTATGCACTGATAGATGGCACTAGTGTTTCTAGTGGTGAAATTGTCATACATATAAACCACATCTAACTTCGCTCGCCCATAATCTACTTCCTTTTCCGTGTTAGCTGTGAAAGAATAAACATGCCGGTGGGTGAAAATTTTCAGAAAAATGCCTTAAAATAAACGAAAAAATTGCAAAACTGTTCGGAAAATATGCACAAATTGTTTGCAAGTCCTAGTGTTGCATGAAAAACATGGGAAAACTAGCGAAATCTTGTGGAAAGTGGCAAAAATGAATAAATTTGTGTCTGTTGTGTGGTTGTGCGTGAGACGAGTAAAAGAGAGGGAATAACATACACATGGCATTTCTTTTATGAGTGAATGAATGTCAGCAAATAGCTGCAATATGACCGACCAATGCAATTGATAAGTGATAACTAATGGATAAAGTTTCAGAATGTTGTGAAATTTTCCAACAAAAAAATTTTGTCTGGAAATTAGCATACGGTGAAACAATGAACTCGAAGAAGTGGTACTGATAAACAACTTTAAGACATAACCTCCCTCCACATTCTCTGGGCATGGACAACCAAGTTTTGCAATTTTTTCTTCTGTTGATACCAACATTTTAAGGCGTGGACCTCTGGAGATCATGTCTCCAAAGTGATGGTGACTAATGTTGTCAATTTATTGTTTTGCAGCTAGCCAAAGATTTGTTACACCCATTGCCCGCTCAAGAGAAGCGTAAACACAAGCTGAAGCGCTTGGTGCAACACCCCAACTCCTACTTCATGGATGTTAAGTGCCCCGGCTGCTACAGAATCACAACCGTCTTCAGCCACGCTCAAGGCGTTGTTGTATGTGCGGGATGTGCTACCATCTTGTGCCAGCCAACCGGTGGTCGCGCTAAGCTCACAGAAGGTAAGTTCCCACTGCATGCTTTTCCCTCACCAATATGTGAATCCATTAATAATGTTGTTTTTGTTTTCCAATTTACAGGTTGCTCTTTCAGAAGGAAGCCTCAATAAATGTGACGTTTTAGTTTCTTTGCTGCCTCCATTGAATTTTTTTCAAATTATAATTTTTTAACATCCAGATCATAAATCAATAAAAACCTTTTCGTTGTGAAAAGCTTAAAAGAGATGTGAACACAAAATTGATTGGAACAATTTTAAAACATGCATGAATGATGGACATGGGCTGCTGAGCTCTGGTGTATAGGTGCTGTTTATTGTTGTATACAAATCAAAGGAGGATATTTTTGCAAAACAAGAAAAAAATGTAAATTTGAAAAAAGTGCTATTCCATGAATACAGAAACTTAAAGGTTATCATTGTGTTTAATTCAGGGTTTGTGAGAGATATTTTAGTAAATTTTTGTATTGTGTTGAACGTGGAAATGATGAAAATGGAAAATTTTATATTGAATGTGGCATCACAAGCAGTTGACTAGCCATATCTTGACTGAATTGTATTAAGCTGACTTACTATAAGTTTCGTTCAGACATCTTAAAAATATTTGATAGATTCTGTGCCAGAACAGAGGGACATTGTAATATAAGCGTAATATGCAAGCTTTAGCAAATTGTAATACAGATTAAAAACCAGGCAAGAATTGTGCCATCCCCAAAGTAAAACTCATTTTAAATGACCATATTTGTCAACGACTTAATACAATTTCAGGCCCCTGTGTTGTGTATTAAGTTTTGCATACGTTCATAGAAGATAGCAATAAAACCCTTCCGAAGGATTCTAAATGAATTTTGACCGAACTTTCCTAGGCAACATTGTTTTACAGAAGAGCCTGAAAATTATATGATCATAAATAGATATAAGTTTATCTGGATTAGTGCTAAAAGAAAATGCATACTTCGTTGTTTAAATCTTATTACAGTCCATCTGGACGTACATTGGAGTCTATAAGTACATAGTATTATTTTCTATGCAAATAGAGTGAAATTAATTATTTTAGGGTAGAAGACCATCTCGAAAAATGATGGCGTAGTATGACTTACACTATGGTTATTCTGTTTTGATTATTTTAACCAAATTTTTCCATTGAGATGGATAAAATGAAATGTATGATTAAAAATGTGGAAAGACGATCGAAGTACGTTACCTTTTGTACCTTACTTTCCTTTTTATACCCTCAGCCATATGGTTAGAGAAGTTATACATATATCATTCGATACGGCCAAAACGTGCATCATCGAAATAACGATTTAATACCCTATTTCTCTTTGGATCAAATCCATTTCAGGGCATTTGAAGTCGATCTAGCGATGTCCATCTGTCCGTCTGGCTGGCTGGTGCGCACGATAAATCTCGAAGGAATTGTCCGATTGGTTCCAAACTTGGTACATCATAATATTATTATCAAACTAAGATCGAGTTCGGAGATGGGCAATGTCGATCCACTCCTTCTGTACCTCCCACACAAAATGTCAACTTTTTTAAAGAAAATAATTTACTGCACAGAAAGAAAAAGGATAATCCTATTTTGCTCCAACTTTGTAAATCCTAATGTTTGCATCAATTCTACGTCAGGTGCGAAAATAGACAATAATATCGGTTCACTCTATCAAGTACCTCCCTCACAGAGTGTCGACATTTTGAATAATTATAAGTCTTATAAAATGTTATTTAAGAATTTGATTGTCTTCAAATTACATACTTGTATTAAGCCATGGCCTGGTGTGAACCCACAAATCTTTTGGACAAAAACATTTCTTCAGGGGTATTTGTTTTACTGACTTGAAATCAATTCCAAGACTGTAGCTCTTATACCGATTTATTTAAAAGATTATGGCCTTAACCATTGTGACCGACAATTTTTGAATACTTAGATGCAAATGTTTTAATTATTTTATGAAAAAAAAATAAGAATTTGGGTGGTAAGACCCATGGTAAAGCTCCAAACTGAATACAATTTTTCTAAGTGTGCCCGACTTCTGCCAATTTTGTGTATGTATTTGTTGATTTGAAAAATTAAAACAAAATATTTTCAAAATCAATGATTGGAAGAAACTTAAATTGCGGGCGCGCATTAGTGATATTAACCAGATTTGCCACGGAATTGAAAGATTGAACACTTAGGATCATATTTTTGAGAGAACATCAAGGCATTTCATTCATTTTCGCGCTGTAGAAATGAACAAAAATACCAAATAAATAAAAACAACTTGTTGCCTACAATTTTGAATAATTCTGACAGGAAGTGGTCATAGCCTGAGGGCTGTTTTTCTGAAGTTTTACGAAGCTTATCTACCTCCTTATTGTATCATGGTAAGACCTAACAGTGGAATATGAGCTATTGTATCTGTATGCAGATGACCTATACGTACCTATAGAAATATTGCTATGCATAACCCATAGGAGAAAATTCAAATTGCATTCTGCCTGTCGTTAGTGGTTATATATGTACAGTATACCTATAGAATGTTAAAATCCTTCTACAGGAAAGTAGACATATTTTCTATCTACAAAATATGCCTTAAATATATGACAGGTTTTACAAGATTTCCATTTATTTAAGGCCCATGGGGGTTTTATATAGATTTATATAAAATAGCCATTAAATAATCTAATCTTAACAATGTAAATAATTTTAAACTTACCCCAACATTCAAGTGAATGGTTCTTGGCTTTTGATGGCACATCTATCTTTGGTATAGATAAGGGAAACTTGCAAATTTGTAATGCCATGATTTTTATAGATCTTCTTTTAACTTGAATGAACTTATGACCTATTTCACCAAAAATGAAGCATTTTCTTTGAACACAGCGAAATTAATTCGCGAACTAGCTTCGTAAACTATAAAAACATATTATTTGATTTACAAATTAAAAACTTTCTTGTGATGCCTTTAAAACATAAGCACTTCTATTTTTTCACTTGGCCACAAATTTATAACTACAGGATTCTAGACTTTTTTGATACCTTTTCAATAAAACACATTTCACCCAAAAGGAAGCATTTTTTGAACACTACGAAAATATTTCGCGAGATGGATTTTCTTCCTGCGGAAAAAATTTTAAGCTTTGTAAAAACTATAACACATATTTATTTCTTTTTACGGAGTATAGAATTCTTTGTGATGCCTTAACAAAATATTTGGATATCATTCACTTGACCAACAAAAATGGATCTTTTTCTTTGCAAATTTATAATCACTTTTTATTAATTTCCTTTTGATGCTTTTTCATATAACCAATTTCAATCACTTTTGCAGATTATAAACGACAAAGACTTAAAACTTAATCAATTCTATTTTTTCACTAAACCACCAAAAATGGCGCATTTTTCTTGCAAATAATTTATAATAACTGGATTTTATCAATTTTCTTTCAACTCCTCTCAATATAATAAATTTCACCAAAGAGCAAGCATTTTCTTTTGAAATTGATTATATTAACGCGGGAAATAATCCAAGCTTTGTTAACTATAACACCGTTTTATTTCTTTTACACACTATACAAATTTATTCTGATGCCTTTTCAACATAAGCGATCACATATTTTTTTCACTTGACCACGAAAAATGGCGCATTTTCTTTGTACGCAACGAAACTACTTATTAACTATACTTATTTTCTTTTCGCGGAAACTGAGCCGATCATTGTAAACCTTATCATCATTTTTTTTGTTTTACATAATAAAATATATTATTTATAGCTTCAGAAAATAAAAACACAATTTGACTTCAAATTCAAGGCGTAAGAATCTGTTTTTTTATTTCTTTTTGTGGAGCGCTTTTTCTTGGGATCTATTTATGTGTCATTGTTGGCAACGCTCTTGAAGTAACGTACGAGACAGCTGTTTTGTGCAACACAACCATAAAGACTCATTTAGACTATTTAAATGCGATTATAAATGGTTTTGGAATATATGACATCAGAGAATAGCAAAAAAGTAAGTGTTCAAAAAAAAAAAAATACATTACAAAAATGTTCTATATACAGAATAATAACTCATATTGTACAAAGAAACAGGACAATAAATAGGATAATTCCCAAATAATCATACAGTCTAATGTCACTTTAGTGACAACTTAAAGCTTCTTCACGAAATACAACCATGTGTTGGTTTGTAGTTTTTGGCGGAAAATGCAGTTGATGTCAGAAAACTTTTGCTGTGCAATTTTCATATTTTTAACAATTAATCAAATTGGAAATTTTGAATAAAATAAATGAATTTTCGTTAATCCGGTTATAGTTTAGTTTTCTTTAAATAATACGAAATGAAAGTGGCCAAATTAATTCATCCAGTTTATACGTTAAACCTTTAAAGTGTCGTCATTTCCACAGTGGACATCCCTCTCCACAAAGATTTGAAGATATTTCGTTTGCAACCCTCAAAAGTTCGAAAGTGGTTACCCGAAATCATGGGAAGACATGTGAGTTCATCAAGGTGAGTTATCAAGACATCGATTCCAGAAATTATTTCTAAAAACGCGTATTTTCTTTACTAAGTAGGTGGTACTACATTATTAAGGGGACTTTGAACCACATCAAAGGAAATCAACAAAGGTTTCAGATTACTTGCCAGTTGTTATGGATGAATGGTGTAAGTTAACGATTCGTTTATTAGATTATTCTTATTGGATTCTATCCTACGTACCACAAAGAAACGTATTTGGGAGAAAACTGTTGACTTCAAAGGAATACTTTTGTTGGTATTTAAATTTAAAAGGAGATGAATACAGGGTCATACTCTTCAACAATTACAGATAAATAAGCAAATATTGGTTTCCTAGCCTATATGTATACGACGTGATACAACATCTTTATTTGATCTGTAGGACTATTTTTGTGTAGCTCAAGTGAGAAATCTTTGGGCATATGTAAATTGCTTTAAACGAAATTCACTAAAGTTTAAGAGATTTAAATTATTCTATGTACACAATGTTGTGGCAGAAGCATTGATTTTTAGGAATCAAAAAACACCTCCTAGTCTATTTTAAGGGACACAACTTAAATCAAGCTTTTGTGAAAATGTTTAGAATTTTGGTGAAATTCATTTAAAAAAACTCAGTAACAAAATTTATTATCTCTTAAAACGTATATGACTTTCAAAAGAATTATACTTGGTCATCTAAAAAGTTGTTGCTAACTTGGATCTTTTCAGACTACCAGAAGAAGAAGAAGACATTATGATCAGCATTAGGGAAACTTTACGTTCATTTATATCAACATTTTCTACAGTAACAACGAAAATGCAACTCTTTAAAAATCACAAAAAATCCCAATGCATTATTTCGAATAAACACCCACGACCTTCATTGCATTCAAGTAGGACACTTACCCATATATTCTTTTTCTTTGCTTTATATAAACATTAAACTAGAAATGTCCTTAAGACTGTATGTGTGAATGGATATACAATTTTATTTAGTATAGAAATCAAGTTAATATGGTTAGATGTATACTTTATTTGTTGTTACAATTTTTTGTGGACATTGCCTGGCAAAGCCATCAGCAATGGTGATGATGACGAGTATAATGCGAATAAGGATTGTCGCTTCCATTTATCGGGCCAATGTGTAGAGGGTGCATGATAATATATGATTGCAATAAAAACATTTTGGTCATTTGCCAACATCCGGTTTTGGGTCTGTTGCATTTTTTGGATATATGGCTGCAGGTCGGCAAAGAAACTACAATGGAATGTAAATCTGAAAATGGATTGAGAAAGCTGTTAGCGGATATTTTAAGATGGCGGAATATTCATTGACCAAAAAATATGATAAAGTATTTGTAGACCGAAAAGAATGCTACACGAGCAGGATAAACTGTAGATTAACCCAAAATTGTGTTTATAATGAAATCAGAATATATGGAATTGATTTTTTAATTGAACATTGTTTGAGAAATGCTTGATTTTTGCAATTTTCTTGACTCTTGTTGTTCTTTGTTTCCACTTCAAGTAAAGAAATTGAAAAAAATGCATCCACCAAGTCAAATCTACCATCCAGTCAAGATGTTAAGTGAGCAAAAAAATATTGCCAAGAAGCGAAAAAGTAGTGAAGTTAAGAAAAACAAAACAAACAAAATATTCTCTTCGAAGTAGAAGAAAACGGATACCAATCCCTTTACTGCTTTTGGTATGAGTTCTTGCATGAAAATGACAATGAAACGTTATGCTACGGCAGCGAACTATAAGCGCTAACTGTTGGTTGTTGACTGGTATAGTTTTTGCTGAGTGCATACTTTGTATTTCGCCTCGCCTCGCCCACCCACAAACCTAAAAGAGAAAAGTGCATTAAAAAGAAAAGCAAAATGAAAAAGGAAATAAAGTGGGAGTACCATTACATGGTATTGCAATCGGCTTGAGATAATATTCATTTTTTACAGTTTCTATATAAATATGTACATAAGGTCGGCCAACTTGTGAATTGGAAAATATCGTTCCATTAAATTTGGATTATTCCACTATTGAATTTCATCATTTTGTCAAAATAATGCAACTTGGTTGGGGTGGAATAAGGTTGACTTGCTGGTATTATTGCCAGCAATTGAATTTGTGTTTCCGGAAGTTGAATAAATAAAGGGATGTAGAAGTGGTTTGGTTGGAAGTAAAGATAATGTTTCTCATGGTTATACACATTTTATTAATACATTTTATTTTAAGTAATATGCAGTTGATTTATATGGCAGCGATAGGCGATAAATAGAAGTACCAGTTTCAATCGCTATGGATTAGCCATTCTAGGAAAGTACTGAGTTCTTGTTGTAACTTATGATATTGTGCTTATGTAAGATTAGAAGAATTAAATATTTGTATTTGTAGGACTCCTAGAGCAATTAAAACATTTGGATCCATCCATTATCAAATCTCAAGTCGAAATTTTTCATTTTTCTATGTAAAGATATTCATTCCTAAGTCCCTAGAGTGTTTATATGGTTTGAAGTTGGAATTATGCCATTTAAAATAAATCAATTTCAAGTGTGTCAAGTATGTAGTGGAATAATAAGGCAGCGAGAAGTAGGGGTAGAACACTTTCTATGACTATATATTTGTTCACCAGATTATGTTTGTGAAGTTTAAACTATTTACATATTTGTATTTCTGGGACACCTAGAAATATTTACACATGTGGATATGTCCCTTACCAAATACCCTTAGCCACATGGCTACTGAATCCGTCAGTCACTCATTATACCCTCAGCCATATGGCTAGAGAGATCAAATGATATAGATCATTTGAGGTAAAACGTGCCTCATCGAAATAAAGGTTTTAGGTCCTAGGTCTATTTGGACCAAAATACGTTTCAGGACATTTGGAGTCGATCTAGTGACGTCCGTCTGTCTGTCTCTCTGGTGTGCATAATAACTCTCGAAGGAAGTATCCGATTTGATCCAAATTTGGTACATCGTAATATTATTATCAAACTTAGATCAAGTTACGAGCAAAACGTCGCAACCGAAGCAACGGTTTTAAACCCTAGATCTTTTTGGACCGAATCGGTTTCAGGACATTTGGAGTCGATCCAGGGGTGTCCGCCCGTCTGACTGGTGTGCATGATAACTCTCAAAGGGAGCAACCGACTAGTTCCAAACTTAATACATCGTAATATTATTAACAAACTTAGACCAAGTTCGGAGATGGGCAATATCGGGCCATTTAATCAAGTACCTCCTCCACAAAGAGTTAAAATCTTGAATTGTCATAACTCTTACAAAATGTGAAATAAGAGTTTTCAAGTTTCGCACATCTCAATATTTCTACCAATACAAGGTCTGATATGAAAAATGGATAGAACGGACCACTCCTGGCACTTCCTCCACAACTGGTCAAAATGTTGAATAACCAAAACGCTCATAAAATGCTAAACAAGCATCCAAATCTTTCTAAATTTGACACATTCCAATATTTCTACGAGCATAAGATGTGTAATGAAGATGGTATATATCGGACCACTGCTTCTGGTACCTCCCCCATAACGGGTAAACATTTTATAATAATTATAACTCTCATAAAATCGAAATAAGCTTCCAATTCTCTTCAAATTTCGCACATTTTTTAATACAGATATGTAATTTATCGTCCCACTCTTTCTAGTACTTTCCCCAGAAGGGGTCAACATTTGAAATAATTATCATCAAACCTTGATATCCGCTATTTTTATTTTATATGTAAAATAGAAAATATCGGTACCTTTCTCCACAAAAAGGGTCAATATTTGGAATAATCATAGTGCATATCAACATATATTTGAATAAGCGGGCCAAAGCCGAGGGTATATATCTGTAGGCAAAAGCGACTGATACTTTTTACGTGTTTTATCATAAATGCTTTTTATTCCTAATGTAATAGAATGGAGGATCATATATGTTTATCCAGAAGTTGATGGTCGCATTTGACTTTAAACATGAACTAAATTAATACGTTATTTTTTGGAATTCTAGAATATTTAAATCCCTCATCCGTACCCAAGGTGTGTATAGCTATCATATATTTATTACAAAATCTCATATCGTACTTTTTCATCCATTCCAGATAAAGAAGTTTGTTTCCAATTTAAACGGCCATTATCCGCGCAGTATGACCTTGCATTTGTAAAGTAAAACAAAAATCCCTAACCTCTCTAAAAGTGCAACCACAACTGTTGAGCAAATTTGCACCTGATTCTGAGCGTTCCCCCCGCACATGGAACGGTTAACCTTTGCGGTTGTCAGGTTTCTGACCTACTGACACAAATATGCAATGCATGCCACACACATGCATTCATATTTGTTTTCCTTGCGCCATAATGTAAATGGTTTGTTGTCCTTTTTTACTGTGGGTTCATATGGCGAGGAGACAAAGTGTCTGAGGGTACACGCTGGCACATTGTCTTATGATAATGGTGTTTGTGGAAAGGGGGCTTGGTCGGTCGGTCGGTCGTTCGGTCATGTGTTAGATTGAGAAATTGTATGGAGTTGAATAAATGTCAATAAATTTGAAAGCCACTTCCGTTTTCCGTTTCCGCCATTACCGCAGCAGTGTTTTTCGTTCATTCACTCAGTTATCGATTTAATGACCACACAAATTTTCCTTAATTTCACCATGGACATGCTGACAAACATGGTTATGAATGTTTCCTGTGACTTTTTACTCTGCAAATGTTGTTCGTATGAATGTGTGTAGAGCATTGGCAGTCTATTTGTAATGTCCATACATACATTTGCCTTACTATCTGTCTGTCTGTCTGCATGTCTATGTCTTTGCCATGTGAAAATGTGTCGTTGAGTGTGTGTGCCACAGTTGTGCTGTGCAAGTTTCACGTTTTGTAAACATAAAGTAAAATGTCCTTACAAGCTGTTGCAAAGACTATACATATATGTATGTATGTATATATCTATATGGTTATTGGATGTATGACCATACTCAGTCATGTGTATGCCGATTGTAGCTGTGTATGAAGATTTGTTCATTATTAATAATATGTTTGTTTGTATGGCTTATCATGTCAATGATATTTATATATGTGTTAGTGAATTGTTGCTGATCATCAAAAATGCTTATGAAATTACCCTTTAATATACAGATACTTATGTGTATAAAGATATGTATGTATGTATTTATATTTGTGTGCACATTCAGTCATATTTATGTAACATATGTTGGAAATTTGTCAGTTGTTTGTGTTATTATTGCTAAAGTTGACAGGGTTATTAGTCTTCTATAAGGGATATGTTATTTCAAATGTATTTTTTTGGGATAGTGTTTGACTGATCCATATATATGTAGGTCATTTGTAATTTAAACTTAAACAATGTTTCCATTTTTGGGAAAACGTCCCTCTGCACTTCACTTTACTTTTGGAGAATTTGATTATCAACCGTTAATATTTTATACAAATCTCCTAATTCAATAATTTCCATTTGCAAAGAATAAACATTTTTATCCTACAATTCAAATTAAAAAATGGATATTCTAATTTTATTTACAGTCTTCAACACATCACTCTTCTTTTTGAATTTACTTTGTATTTTGGAAAAGTTCTTTCAAGTGCAACTTTTTCCCTTTTATACTTTACATATCTCCTTTCTACCTCTCAATGTTACCGTCCTCATGTTTCCATTCATCCTTAACCACACATAATCGATTAATTGCCATGTAATTGTATTTCACGTCTGACTTGTTCTATCCTTTAATATATGTGTGTGTGTGCAAATGTTGTAACATAACCTCAAGTCAGCAATAATTTTGATCCCTAATACGATTTGCTAAACTCGTAATGGCTTGGCATAGTCCAAAGTTATTGAATATCCATTAAAAAAGTTTCCACTTCAGGTAACACAAATGGAAAGAAGAAGAAGAAAATCTTTGTCAGAGACTTTTTGAACTTTTTATGTGTTCGAATTCGTTCTTTTAGGGTCCTTTTGATGTGAAACAATAGCAACAAAGAGTGAAGAGAAATGTTTCTCTTAGGAATATTTTTGATTAGAAAATTCAAAGGATTTTCCAGGGAAAAAATATGATTCCAACTTTTTGTATAGAAAATCATTGAAGGTCCCTCTCTCTCAGAAATTTTCGAAGGGTGAGGGACCCTTCAAAAATTTTCTGTATTTTATTCCTTTACTCTTCGAGAATTTTACATAGAAAATTTTTTAAAATTTCTTTACCGAGAATTTTTTATAGAAAATTTTTAAAGAATCCCTCCTCACACTTCGAGAATTTTCTGTAGAAAATTTTTGAAGGATACCCTCACCCTTCAAGGATTTTTTATAGAAACATTTTGAAGTATACCCTCATCCTTCGAGGAGTTTCTATAGAAAAAATTTGAAATTTTTAAATTTTTGAGAACTTTCTATAAAAATTTTTTTAAGAATCCCCAATCCCTTCTAGGATTTTTTATAGAAATTTTTTGAAGAGTCCCTTCACCCTTCGACAATTTTCTATGGAAAATTTGTGAAGGGTCCCTCACCCTTCGAGGATTTTCTATAGAAAATTTTTGAAGGGTCCCCGCTCACCCTTCGAGGATTTTCTATAGAAAATTTTTGAAGGGTCCCCGCTCACCCTTCGAGGATTTTCTATAGAAAATTTTTGAAGGGTCCCCGCTCACCCTTCGAGGATTTTCTATCGAAAATTTTTGAAGGGTCCCCGCTCACCCTTCGAGGATTTTCTATAGAAAATTTTTGAAGGGTCCCCGCTCACCCTTCGAGGATTTTCTATAGAAAATTTTTGAAGGGTCCCCGCTCACCCTTCGAGGATTTTTTATAGAAAATTTTTGAAGGGTCCCCGCTCACCCTTCGAGGATTTTCTATAGAAAATTTTTGAAGGGTCCCCGCTCAACCTTCGAGAATTTTCTATAGAAAATTTTTGAAGGGTCCCCGCTCACCCTTCGAGGATTTTTTATAGAAAATTTTTGAAGGGTCCCCGCTCACCCTTCGTGAATTTTCTATAGAAAATTTTTGAAGGGTCCCCGCTCACACTTCGCGAATTTTCTATAGAAAATTTTTGAAGGGTCCCCGCTCACACTTCGCGAATTTTCTACAGAAAATTTTTGAAGGGTCCCCGCTCACCCTTCGAGAATTTTCTATAGAAAATTTTTGAAGGGTCCCCTCACCATTCGAGGATTTTCTATAGAAAATTTTTGAAGGATCCCATCTCACCCTTTGAGAATTTTCTATAGAAAATTTTTGAAGGGTCCTTCCTCAGCCTTCGAGAATTTTCTATAGAAAATTTTTGAAGGGTCCTTCCTCAGCCTTCGAGAATTTTCTATAGAAAATTTTTGAAGAATTCCTCACCCTTCGAGAATTTTCTATAGATAATTTTTAAAGGATCCCTCACACTTCGAGAATTTTCTATAGAAAATTTTTGAAGGATCCCTCCTCACCCTTCGAGGATTTTCTATAGACAAATTTAAAAGGGTCCCTTATCCTTCGAGAAATTTTTAGATAGCATTATTGATGGATCCCTCAACCTTCGAGACTTTTCCTCAACCTTCGAGACTTTGACATTTTCAGGGGAACCACAATCTATAGATTATTTTTCAAGTGTCTCTCCTCGAAGATTGAATTTATGTTTGCAGAACATTTAAAAAGGTTTGGTTTTTATTCTACATTATTCTTATGAATTCCAAGGACTTTGTTGTAGCATCATTCTACTGACCACTTGTATCCAAAGCATACATAGCTATGCATTTACAACGATATACACACATATGTGTGTCTGCATATGTACATGATATAGCTAGAAAATAAATGTAAGTTCATTTATGTGTTGTTTTTTTGAAACACAATCTATTGGGTGTTTTTATTTGTCCAAGCAATTTGTTGCTTGTCAAATGCAGTTGACTTTTAGCTCATTTTTTTGCAGAAACCCAAAAAAAAAAAAAAAAAAAAGAAACAACAAAATGGAAAGATGAAAGATGAAGTTTTTCAATCCATTTCTGCTTTTTTTTGCAGTATACTCTACTATTTACTGGAAGTCTGGGGTATATGAATAGTAGAACTAGTTCCCACCTTATGAGTCCGTCTGATGCCATGCTTCCACATGAAATTGATATTAAAGAACACAGTTATTTTTGTAGCTTTGCGGTTTATGCCCTCCAAAGGATCCCATTTAAAGAAACGCTCGTTTCAAAAACCCAAGAAGGAACTATTGAAATAATTGCAATCATTGGCAGCATCTGCAACACGTCCAATGACCATACATCACCCCCTCTGCTATCATTCTACTTTTTGGGTTTTCTGGTGAGTGCAAGAATTCCAATAGCAATGGGTTTTTTGTTAAATATTTAATGAAATTAGTTTGCGGTTTAATGTGGAATCTTTTGAAATAGGAGAAAAGGGAAGATTGATACGCTATAATATTAATTAAACATAAAACACAAACGTTTAGAGAACTTTCAAAAATATTTGATCAATAGCAATAGATTTTTCTATCGGGAAGGATTTTACTGTAAAAGACTTAAATACATAAGCAAGCATACAAAAGGATACTACTGTAAAGGCTTTTAAAAGACTTTATTGCAAGGAGCAGGACACAGAAGTATTATTGAACAAGAGGCATAATAAGATCTTATAAGTACTCAAGCAAGGAAATTTAATTGAAGGAAATTAAGTTTAGATTTGTTCGAATTAGTCACCATTGGCACGAATTATGGCCTTCAAACGGCCAATCAAGCCGTCACACGCTGACCGAATGTTGCTCTGTGGTATTTTGGCTCAGTCCCGTCGAGGTAATCGACACTTTGGTATTTTTTAGTGCCAACCTTCTTTCCAAAATACTCCAGACACAATAGTCCAACGGATTAGTATCCGAAGATTTTGTGCGCTGGAAATGAAGCGAGGATCCTCGTTTTGTAAACATTCTTGGTTGGTTGGTTGGTGCGATGTTGCTCAGTCCTGTTGGAATGTTTGCGTGCCCAATGCTTTAATAACCCCAGGAACATTTTCGCGACAATTTTCGGCATTTATTCTGATGCCACGGTCGATTAATACGAGCGGAGAGCGAACATCGGCTGTTATGGCGGCACACACACGATCACCATGGCCGGCGCTTGAGTTCTGGTGGCCAACCCAAGGTGCACATTTTCAGCTGACCTCTTTGGCAAGTAAACACGATCATTTTCTTTGTTTAAAAACTGCTGGACAACGAATGTTTTCTCATCGGAGAAAAGCAAATTTGGCAGATCTCCACTTTCGGCCAAGCGAAGCAAGTCTTTACCTCTTTTGAGTCTATTTTCTTTCTGTTGCGGTGTACGTTCTTGCACTTTTTGGAACTTCAATGGCTTTCCCCGAGCTCATTTTTCAATATTTGCCGAATGGAGTATTGGGTTGTGTTTAGCTCACGAGCCATTTTTCGGCCACTGCGACGCGGGTTTCGACCAAGTCGCTTCTTTACTTGTTGAACCATTTCTGTTGATGTTGCTGTTTTCTTCCGTCCACTACCTTGGCGTCGGGCTACGCTACCAATATCTCGGTAAAGAGCGATGGTAGGAGCCACAAAAAATTTATTCACATTTAAATGTTGGAGTGTTCTAACGATAGCCACTTGTGGTTTTCCAGCCAAATATAAAGAAATCATATTATCACGCTTGAATTCCATCAGGAATAACTTTTTTCTGGAAGATTCTCACTCAAATTCTTTCGTACGCTTGTAAACAATATAATGAGCTGTCACTGGAATAATTTTAACGGCTGCCGGACGAGGGGCTTAGAATTGACAGCAGTACATCCCGATGATTTTTCGGCATTTCGATGATTTTAGTCACATTTTTCCACGGAATCGTTCCAAATTATTAAGAGGGTGTAACGGGTTCTACCTCTGGTGGCAGAGCATTTTCTGTATATGTTTTACAAAAGCACCCCAAATATCGGTACCTTCGGATATTCGTTTTATTTATGATTAAAGCCACATTTTCTAACAGAATTGTCTAAAATATTGTATTTTTAGCTCGTAATAGTAACAGTACCACCCAATATTCGGTATTTTGGCCATTTTTTCCAGAGCGTACTTCTTTCGTTTCAGAAAAAAAAAACATTTAAGTGCAGCTTTATAAAAAGACAAATGATAAATATATTTTAAATCCTATTCCAAATTTAACCATACTCTAACTTCATTCCTCTTATAACCCATTGCTACCTCATTAAACATCATTGACCTGCTGCGAATTTCAAGGCCAATGGCGACAAGTAAATACGAAAAATAAATATTCTACTTGTTACATTATTTTTATGGTTATTCGTTCGTGTTCATCATTTCTTAGTGTGGTCAACAGACAAATGTCAGGGAATTCATGAATGTGAATGCCATCCATTCATTGTTGGTTGGCTAGCTGCTTTTCAATTCTAAGAAATCTGAGATCAGACCGTATGAGCAATGTAATACATTTGTATGTCATCAATTACTCATACGCCTTTGTTGGGGGCAAAATACAAACAAACACACATTTATTTTTGTAGAAATATAAATAGAGACATCGTTTTTTCTATTTCGGCAAATTATGAAGCGTAGTTTTAGTATGCCATTTATAAACAATTTGTCACATTCATTCAAGTATTAGGAGGTTGGAAGATGTGTGGGTTGAGCAGTGGCTTTTCCATTTTCTCTTCAAACCTTAGGGTATGTCATAAACAAACAATATTAAATTCAAAAGAAAACGAAATATTCATTCATTAAAAAGAGCTTGTAAAATAAAGTCATATTCCCACATTTATTCTGACATATTTCTCCACATCTTTAAGATATATGAAATATGTTAGGTATTTGTTATAAAATGTTATGGTATCTATTCATATAAAATTCCCAAAGAAATCAAAACACACCCATTGGAAATGTATGAAAATACAAAATACAAATCATAAAATCATATTAAGTATCCGAAATTGTAAATATGTAGCATTATAAATGTTTATACACACGCACACACACTCATTTCAATCTATATGTGTAAACAACATAAAGAAGAAAAAGCCATGCAATGGGAAATGTCAGTAACCTTCACATTTGGCAACAACTACAACAACACCATTATAAAGCTTCAACAACCTACTCTAACATACATACATACCCACTCACACAGAGAAGAAAACAACAACAACAACAATAAATACCATGTAAAATACAATCAAACCAACAAATAAATAAATAGGATAATAGAAGGAGAGCCTGTCGAAGGCATCGTTGGCGATATGATGGCAAAGCAACAAAGCACGAATTATATAGACTTCGACATTGGAAAGAAATAAGCCAATATAATGCTTAGCAGCAGTCATACATCCATACAAGTGTCTGTTGAGGGAAAACAAATACCACCGAATATTTTCTTCGGCAATACAGGGATTCGGCAGTGCAAATATGGTCCTTTGGGATTCAGGATTTGTGTAAGATTTATTACTAAGACACTATAACATCATATGCAGGGCGTCTAGGCAAAAAAATTGTCAAGCTTGCCTTATGGTTTTGCAGGTGCCAAATTAATTTTTGCCGAATTTCTTAGTGGTTATGAAATGTAAAAAAATTATATTATACTTATTCCAGAGCGTTAATTTAAGTTCGGCATTTCATAAAAATCTCCCTCTTATTTCTTTAATTCCAGACAACGAAGTGGAGGAATTCTCAAAATGAATTATTATTTCCGTCATTCTGATTGGAATATCTCAAAATAATTGTCTGAGATCCCATAAAGTACACAAATTGAAGTGAATTTAAAAATTCCGTCCGGCTGTCTTTTGAAATCAAGACAGAGGCTACATTTTCTATTTAAGAGTTTTAAATTTCACAAACAAACTTGTATTATATTTAGAATGAAAGATACTTAAAATTGGACTATGTGACAGCCCCTTCCGATTTTCGATATTTTGAATGTTCTGATATTCCTCTGTCGGTTTGCTAGTTCTACATTTCATCCGAGATCGTAATAATCGTTGGTTAATGTTCCCGAATTTTAAAAAAACAAAATCTAAAATGAAATTCTAAATTTAGTTTGTCTTGTGTGAAGAAAACATACCTTAACTTATTTTGGTAAGCACTTTTGTCAGAAAAATATCTAGTTTTTCGAAATGTTACCGAATTTCTGAATTTTTAGTTCTATGTTGAAAACAAATAATATTTATCCCTGTCTGTTTCAAGACATTTGGAGGCGATCTACCCATGTGCATCCGATAACACTCGAAGGGGTTACTCGATTCGATTTAGAATTTATCTTGGTATATCGTAATATTTTTCTCAAACTTGAAGTACCCGATATAGGCCTTTGAAATATTTATATAAGACTTATGTCAGCTGCGAAAATGGACAATATTCCCGTACTCCACAATCGAGTTGGAAATCTAAAATTTAGTATTAGGATTACTTTTTTGGACGGTGCTGTTCATATATAGATGGATATATGTGGGATCTGGAAATGCATAAGTTAGCATATTTTTAACGATTGGTCTAACAGTTATGAATAGAGACGTCACTTAAAATTCTCAAAACGGCTGTAAGATTACAGAGATTTTCATTAAAAAAAAAGAAAAAAAATACATAAATAAATAAAATAATAATAAATAAATAAATAAAATTTAAAAAAAAATCATAAAAAAATCACTCGTTATTTGAACAATATTCTGTCACAGGAGGTAGAACCCAAAACGGACTCTATTTACGGATTTTTTTACGATTCCATTTGAAAAAGTGACCATAATCATCGAAGTACAGAGTATTAGAGGTACCAAAAATGTGGACCGATACCATCCATCTTTGAACCGATATAATTCCTTCGGCAGTTGGAGTGATTTCAACTGATCCAGAGAGTAACAAGTAAAAACGCGTGAACTTCGTCCTGGCTTAACTTTCAATACCCTCCGCCATTAAGATAGGGATTTGATCCGCTTCCACAAGATAGGGATTTGCTCAACTTTTCATATTCGGTTGGAAAGAAGTCTTGAAAATTCCGTAACATCGATGGTACCCAAGGCCATTGACAAAGTGTAAAATACCAAATTAAAAAAGATCTGCTAAAAATGTGGCTAAAATCACCAAAATACTAAATTTTCGGAGGCATCGCCGTATGAGCGATAAAAGGAATAATGAGTGTATTCCAACCGTCTTCTGTCTTAGAAGAGAGAACCCCCTTCCAAAATGTGCCTAAAATTATCGGAATATCTGCTACAGGAGGTAGAACCGAAATACAATCTCTAAGTACGAATATTAAATAATGTGGCTTAAATCGTGGGAAGGTATAGTTATAAGAGGGATATACAAAAACGTGGACCGACATGGCCCATTTACGAACTTAACCTGCCTACTGACAAAATACAAGTGTGTTTAATATGATACACAAAATGTTTAATATAATATACAAATATGGGGCCTATTTCTTATTATCAGTTTATTTCAGAGTTCCGAAAGACTCGCCAGAATTCGAGTAGAGACTGAAACTGTCTCGAAGTTAAGCGGAAACACTCGTAGGAGTAGAGAAAACACATTTTCTCAAACCACATCAGCAAACAAAACTCCGGAAGTATGTTTCGCTACCTATTATTGATTTAAATATCAAGTTTATCTGCTAATTTTGGTGTTTTTTTGGAAATATATCCAACCAAATTAGCTACTGTTGATATTTTAAGCTATTAGGAAATAGAAGCCTCCTAGTAAACTGCCCTTTTTTCCCATATTTCGGTATTATCCAAATCTAAGGTATTTTTTCAATTTTGAATATATATCATCAATTTTGAATATCATATGTATCCAATGACTGAGTTGCCATTTCGTATTTAGGGTTTTAGGGAAGTATACATTTTAGAAAAAATCTCCATTTTAGATTTGTATAATTTATCCCAGAAGAGGCTTGAAAAGCTCTGATCACCCTCACCGGGATTGTTTTCAATAATTTCTGAATAAGGTCTATAATATTCGGCCGATTTCATTTCTCGACTACCATATCATATTCGAATTCCACTTAGTTCTTACTATTCGGTCGTACTACTCTACAAATGCATACACACACAAATATATTGCTACACACACACACATACTTACATAAAAAGAAAAGTAACGGCATACATTTGAGATTTTCAGACTCACAAACAGCGAACGAGTGAGAGAGGCAAGATGTTGCCTAAGTATTTGGGGGGAAAACGTTTAATTGCAAAAGGGAGCGGTTTTTTGTTTGGTTTAAGGATTAAAACCAAACAACAACAAACACCCACAACAGCAACAACAACTACAACAGCTGTCAACAACAAAAATACACAAAGGCACTCTCATGAGACAACGAAAAAATAAAACTGTTGAGCTTTGTTGCTAAAAACACCGTTCTCAACTCAAGAGCACCACAGAGACATTGGAGAAAGAGAGAAAGCCAGAGAGTTGCTGAGCAAGAAAGAGTTTATTCTGGGGGCGGCTGATAGAAGAACAAGAGAGTCTCAATAGAAATGGAGCAAAACAAAAAAAAAAAAACAACTTTCAGTGTCAATGAATTGTTTGTGTGTGTGTGTGTGTAAGGAGAAACGTTTTAACTCCAATTGTGAAAAACTCATTGAGTACCACAGGCTTAAGGTTGAGGATGGTAATGTTTGTTGGTAACTGTCGCTTTCATTATTTTCCACATCAAGTTGTTGTTGTTGTTGCTGCTCTTGTTGTTGATTTCAGTCAGAGTAAACACTGTGGACTACTCGTTTGTTGTGTACAATGGGGAGACCCTCAAATGAATGACTGACTGGATGGCTGGTTGCTTGGCTGGCTGAGTTAGCGAGTGAGTGATTGAGTATGTGAGTGTTTGTTTGTTTGTACGTTCGTTCGCTCGCTTGCTTGCTCGTCCATGGATAGATAGCTTGGTGTGTGAACTTTGTTTTTGTGCGGACAAAAGTGAAATTCGGTTAAGAGGTTATATTCAGGACTTTAATGGCACAATCAAAGGAATTCCATGTTTAGTTTTGGTTTAAACGTTAGACAGACACGAAAGGATAATACGTGCGTCGCGTAACGTGTCAACACTCCTCTTTTGTCCTCTCAAAAAATAAAGCAAAGCAAAAAAACCAACAACAACAAAAAATATATAAATGAAAATAAAAGAAAATTATACACCCAATAAATCCACTCACCAGGATAAAGTCGTTCTCTTTACTCGAGGCAAATGCGAAAGTTAAAAGTGCAAAAATAAAATATATTGAAATATGCGAAGAAAAATGAAATGAAATGATTAATAACAAATACACAAATTGCAAAAAAGAAATTCGAAGAAGAAAATAATTAATGCAGAGAAGCAATTGCCACAGAAAAAAAGTAATAAATTATTGTAAAAAATTAATGTAATTGAAATTTATTGCCAAAAGTTATGTAAAATCCAAAAATGAAGAATAGTTTCTAAAACAACAACCATAAAAGAAAGAATTAAATCATTATCCACAAAATATCTCAAAAATATTCAAAACTCCCATTAAGAAAAATTAACTACACTTGACCCCAGGGCAAATTCATTCATAACCCCAGGATCTTGACTTTTTCGCAATGATAAAACAAAAACTAATTACTCAAACAGCATAGATACCTGCTGTTGTTGCTCCCTAGAAGAGGGAGGGGAGAGGGGTGTTGCTGTCATTTTCTTTTCTAAATTAAAACTCAAAACTAAAACCATACGACGTAATCTTTACTAATTTTGCTAATGAACTTGACATAAAACTTCTCCGAAAGCAAGCGAGTGAGTGAGTGTGTGTCTGTTTTGGGGAAAACACATGCATGCCCACCTTTCTGTCTGTGTCGGTCTGTTTGTCTGTCCGCCTGTTTGTCGGCAACACCCATATGTGTTTTTTTGGAGATTCGTGCAAAACATTCAAACATTCCATTCCCAGCAATGCCGTTGAAAAAGAAAGTTATATCAAGAGCAATAATAAAATTAAAACCACCAACAACAATGAAGCATAATAATAACAACAACAACTATAACAATTCGCATACACACACATTCGTACGTACATACATACAACAAGCCATTAGAATGTTATTTCCCAACATTTTGTAACGCTACCCACTTCCCAACAGCCCAACTGCTCCGCCGATTTTACATGGTTCAGGGCTTCTCCTATCATTATTGCTTTGTTGGATTTTATTTAAGGTGTATTTCCATGAAGCTCTCAGCGAGTGAGTGTGTGTATGTATGTGTATTACTCTGTTTGTGTGGGTAGAGTTCATAATAATCATCATCCTCGTCGTCGTCATCATCATCAGGTCTCATTGCCGCTACGGCGTCTATGACGACGACCATAGTTTAGTATGACTTGTTCACGAAAAAAAAAACAAAAAAAAAAAACGGAGAGAGACAAAGAAAATAAAATAGAAAACAAATCGACGAGTCTGATTATTTGCAAAAATCACACTCATCACTCACACACACACAGACAACATGCATACATACGCACCCACAAGTTGTACTGGTAGTTGGCCTAGTAATGCACAGTGTCTGATATTGATTGAATATTGAAAATAAGTCGATTCAGTTTATGAGCGAAACTCGTTTCAAATATTTTTTTGTAAAGCTAATTGAATTATAAGCGGCCGATGCCTTAAAAATACCTAGCTAATTCAAATTTAACCACGGAGTTTTCGAAATACCAAATTACAATCAGTAAGGAAAAGTCAAAAGTCGATCAGGACCGACATTATGATACCCTATCTATCTTATATCACCTATCAACCTTTGGCTTTAGACCAGTTATAAATTGGTTTCAGAGGGAACTAATATATGGGAGGCATATCGAAATTCTGAATCGATTTTCATCAAATTTGACAGACATTTTTATCTTTTATACCAAATAACATTGCTATAGATTCCATGATATCACTTCGAGAAGGTTTATATTAAGAAAAATATGTATCGGAGCCGAGTTCCGCTAAAGTTACGAAATTCACTCCATTTGGTTTGATATTAGCCATTATTTGCACAATAAACCTGAAATCGGTTGAAAATGTATATAGGAGCTATATCCAAATCTGAACTGATCTTGATAAAATTTGGCATTGTTGTGGAGTGCATATTTCACATGCGAGATACTTAAAACCTCAAATCGGATGAAACACATATATGGGGGCTATAGCTATATCCGAAGCAATTTTTAACAAATTTGATGTACTTACTTCTAGACTGAATGCAGGTGGAAATCAGGTCATTTAGACTGATATGGCCCATTTGGTGCACAATTAACAAGACGTCGGTTGAAGATATGTATGGGAGCTATGTCCAAATCTATATCAATCTTGAAAAAAATTGACAGAGGTATTTCGGAGCTGTAAATGACATCTGGTACCAAATATCATTGTTGTGGAGTGCATATCGCGAATGTGAGGGACTTAAAACCTCAAATCGGATGAAACATATATATGGGAGCTATAGCTATATCTGAAGCGATTTTCGTCAAATTTGATGTACTTGCTTCTAGACTGAATTTGGTCGGACGTGCCAACATTCAGGTCATTTAGACTGATATTGGCCATTAGGTGAACAATTAACCCGAAATCGGATGAAAATACATAAGGGGGCTATATCTAAATTTAAACGTACTCTCACCAATAGGGTTCGTCCTTTGGCCAGACAAATACAGGGTGAGATGAAAAAACTGCAACCAACTTCAGACTGCTTTCTAAGCCACTCCGACCGACAGCTGTTACAATTATTGGAGTGAAAGAATTTTGGTGAGAATTTAACAGAAAAAAGTGGCCGTGGCCGAAAAATGGCTCGTGAGCTGAACATATCGCAATGTTCCATTTGGCAAGTATTGAAAAATGAGCTCGGGGTAAAGCCATTAAAATTCCAAAAAGTGCATGAACTTACACCGTAACAGAAAGAAAATCGACTCAAGCTAGAGCTAAAGATTTGCTTCGCTTGGCTAAAAGTGGTGAATTGGCGAATTTGGTTTTCCCCGATGAGAAAACAAACAAAATTATAATGTTTACTTGCCAAAGAGGTCAGGTGAAAATGTTCACCTTTGGTTGCCCACCAGAACTCAAACGCCGGCCTTGGTTATGGGTTGGACCGCCATAACAGCCGATGGTCGCTCTCCGCTCGTATTAATCGACCGTGGCTTCAGAATAAATGCCGAATATTTTAGCGAAAATATTCTGGAGGGTGTATTAAAGCCTTGGGTACGCAAACATTTTGGCCGCAGACCTTGGACATTCCAACAGGACTCAGCACGCGCCACCCAAGAATGGTTACAAAATTAAGTTCCTCGCTTCATTTCCAGCGCACAATGACCACCAAAATCTATTTCGGAAAGCAAGGTTGGCACTAAAAAATACCCAAGTGTCGATCACCTCAAGCTAGCGCTTCGCCAGGAACGGGCCAAAATGCCGCAGAGCAATATTCGGGCAGCATGTGACGGTTTCATTGACCGTTTGAAGGCCATAATTCGTGCCAAAGGTGACCAATAATGCTATTTCCGACATTTTTTGCTTTCATTCAATAAAATTAAAAATAAAATGTAAAAATTATGGCATTTGACTTGTTGCAGTTTTTATACCCTCTACCTTGGAAAGGAGGGTATATTAACTTTGTCATTCCGTTTGTAACATCCTTAAATATTCGTCTTAGACCCCATAAAGTATATATATTCATAATCAGCATAAAATTCTAAGTCGATTTAACGATGTCCGTCTGTCTGTCTGTCTGTCCGTCTGTCTGTCTGTTGAAATCACGATACAGCCCACACTATTTCACGTAGAGCGCCAAAATTTAGCAGAGCTATTTACATTGTGTCTAGGAAGGTTGGTATTGAAAATGAGATATATCGGTCCACGTTCTGGTATAATCCCCATATAACGGTACCTCCCGATATTCGGTTTTTTGATGATTTATGCCACATTTTTTCACGGATTTGTCTGGAAATTGGTATTTGTAGGTCATAACGCGTCCCTGAGCGTGTGGCAAAACATTGCATGTATAGGTTCACGTTGTGGTATAGCCCCCATATAAAGGTACCTCCCGATATTCGGTATTTTAGTTTTTTTTTCACATTTTTTCACGGATTTGTCTGAAAATTGGTATTTGTAGGTCATAACGGGTCCCTGAGCGTGTGGCAAAACATTGCATGTTTAGGTCCACGTTGTGGTATAGCCCCCATATATCGGTACCTCCCGATATTCGGCATTTTAATGGTTTTTGCCACATTTTTTCACTGATTTGTCTAAAAATTGGCATTTGTTGGTCATAATGGGTCCTAGTTCGTGTGGCGAAACATTGTAATTATAGGTCCAGGTTTTGGTGTAGCCCCCATATAACGGTACCTCCCGATATTCGGCATTTTAATGGTTTTTGCCACATTTCTTCTAATGTTTCTTTTACCCTAAGGTGGAGGGTATTAAAAGTTTGGTCCGGCCGAACTTAATGTTTTTTTACTTGTTTTATCTCACCCTGAATATAAAATTGATCAGCATACATTCGTGTGTCTTTCTGTTCAATCATTGATATTATATCAAGGATGTTTGGTATTGCACGTTGAATATTTCAGTTTATCGTACCTCCTGATTTCAATATTGAAGGTTTCTTATCAGTGGCTTCGCTACTACTTAATATTCTTACAGTAATTCCCGATTATATGATAGATAGTTCTTAACAAATTTTCTTGAGAAACACAATTATAGCTCGATTAGGGGGAATGCCTTTTCGTATCACAATCTTCAAAATCTCTGCACATTGTCGAATTTTGAAAAAATAGTAGGAATCGATTAGGACCCATTTGTTTATTGCTTGGCAAGGTATTTAAGAGTTGCTCCCATCCACTTTCAAACCCGTTTCCCAAAACAGTCATTTACTCACAATAGAACAACCTGTATATGATTTACATTTTTCATTTCAATACAGGAAAACCTCGTCATCTTGGAAACATGTTGTGGTAGTCAGTGTGTGTGTGAGAGAGAGAGACTAGGTGCAAGTGAACTTACGCTGCATGTTGTTTGTATTTGTAATTGTGTGTATGTTTTTTTGTTGTTGATGATTTGTTATTGCCTTTCAGCGATGACAATCATGATGCCAATGCTCATGTCGACGACGAAGGCGAAGACGACGACAGTGAAAACGATGATGATGATGTGGACGTGGACATGGATGTTGACGACAATGTTGTCGCTGTTGTTTATGTTGACGTTTGCGTTGGCAGCAGCATCATTCGCCTTCTTTCTTTGCTCAGAGTAGAATTTCTTCTTTTGAAAATGATTTGTGAACATCTTGAAAATAGCAAAGAGTCTGTGTCGCCTATGTTTGGCGTTTTCTTATTCTTATTATTTTTGCCACACGACAACAAACGAAAGAGTACTAGGAAATGAGCAACAAGAACAACAGAAGAAGAATAAGAAAACGGAATATAACGGAGACTCATGGACCCGTTTTGTTGAATAAGCACACACTCACACTCAAACACGTGTAGCTCCCACAAAAAAGGAGAAAACCAAGAAAAAATTTGGTCCTCTACGAAAAGGATAAGCAAAGCAATTTGCTTGAATAGATCCCACACGCTGGTTCCTCGTTCTCGCCCGTCCTCGTCTTTGAGACAGTCTTTTTTCGGTATTCACAGAGGCCATGCGACATTGAATCAATGGGTTTCTTTGCCTTGCTTTGGTTTTTTTTTTTTTGGTTTTGTTCTTTTCTGTTGTTTGTTTTTTAGTTTGTATTTTTTTTTTGAAATTCCTTAAAAACTGTTTGTTTGTGAAGGTGAGTAAAGGTTTGTGTATTTTGAGCTGGTGTCTGAGAATGAATATGGGCTTTGCTTTTTTTCTTTGTTATTTTCATCTCAAAAGTTGAGCACAAATATTGGATTTGATATTCGATTTGTAACATTGTCTTGATCAATGTTAATATAAATCTTCATTCTATCCCCTTCCACGATCTTTATACCCCTATAAAACGATAAAAATCAAATTCTGCAACAAATATATAAAAATACGATATACCTTTGAGGTCCTAAAAAAATCTAACTATTCAAGAATTCTTTGACAGATCCATAACCGTAGAAAGTACTTCAAAAAAAATTAAAAACAAAATTAATATTGGAAATTTTTGCAATAAGTTAAAAAGTATAAGTCGGTTTTACCGACATATTTTACGTGATGATTATAAAAACTGTTGATATTGTGTCAATATTGTAGATATTAATAATATACAGGGTGAGATAAAAAAAGACTGCAAAGAAGTCAAACGCCAACATTTTTACATTTGCTTTCAAATTTTATTGAATGAAAGCAAAAATGTCGGAAATAGCATCAAATTTTAGAATAAGTTTAGATTTGTCACCTTTGGTGCGAATTATGGCCTTCAAACGGCCAATGAAACCGTCACACCCTGTCCGAATGTTGCTCTACGGTATTTTGGCCCATTCAAGCGATTGCTTGAGGTGATTTAACGAGTCGATTTAACGATGTCCGTCTGTCTGTCCGTCTGTCTTTTGAAATCACGATATAGGCCACATTATTTGACGTAGAGCGTCAAAATTTAGCAGAATAACTTGTATTGTGTCTAGGATGGTTGGTATTGAAAATGACATATATCGGTCCACGTTTTGGTATAGCCCCCATAT
The DNA here is from genome assembly GCF_030504385.1 of Musca domestica. Lineage (NCBI taxonomy): Eukaryota > Metazoa > Arthropoda > Insecta > Diptera > Muscidae > Musca > Musca domestica. Next base: position 228,555 of record NW_026712225.1, on the reverse strand, counting down.
GGCTGTACCTCCCCATATTCGGTATTTTGATGATTTTTGCCACATTTTTTTTATGGGTTTGTCTTAAAATTGGCGTTTGTTGGTTATAATGGGTTCTAGCTCCGGTGGCGAAACATTGCATCTACGAGTCCACGTTTTGGTATAGGCCCCATATTCGGTATTTTGATGATTTTTGCACATTTTTTCACGGATTTGTCTGAGAATTGGTATTTGTAGGTCATAATGGGTCCTTATGTTTCAATTACCCTAAGTTGGAGGGTATTAAAAGTTCGGCCCGGCCGAACTTAATGTTTTTTTACTTGTTTAGTGCCAACTTTGCTTTCCAAAATACTCCAGACACAATAGTCCAACCGATTGGTATCCGGAGATTTCGGTGGTCATTGTGGGCTGGAAATGAAGCGAGGGACCTCATTTTGTAACCATTCTTGGGTGGCGCGTGCTGAGAGCGATGATGCTAAGTCCTGTTGGAATGTCAAAGGTCTGCGGCCAAAATGTTTGCTTGCCCAAGGCTTTAATACACCCTCCAGAATATTTTCGCAATAATATTCGGCATTTATTCTGATGCCACAGTCGATTAATACGAGCGGAGAGTGACCATCGGCTGTTATAGGGGCCCACACCATCATCATGGCCGGCGCTTGAGTTCTGGTGGCCAACCGAAGGTGCACATTTTCAGCTGACCTCTTTGGCAAGTACACACGATCGAATCAGCAGTTTCTCATCGGAGAAAACCAAATTTGAGAATTCACCAATTCCGGCCAAGCGAAGCAACTCATCAGCTCTTTTGAGTCTAATTTCTTTCTTTTGCAGTGTAAGTTCTTGCACTTTTTGGAATTTCAATGGCTTTACCCCGAGCTCACTTTTCAATATTTGCCGAATGGAATATTGCGATATGTTCACCTCTCGAGCCATTTTTCGGTCACTGCGACGCGGGTTTCGATCAAGTCGCTTCTTAACTTTTCGAACCATTATCACTTTTAGTACAATTTTGTTTCTTACAATTATAGTACACATTTCCAAAACAACCTCCATATGACCAGACTACACATGAAAAGTGACCCCAATACCAAATTTCAGATTTCAAGTACTATTTGTCCACCCAGTATAAAATTGTACCAATTATATTACTATTTCGTTCTATTCGTGCACTTTTAGTACATATTTCCAAAACCACCTCTTCGTCATAAACCTACCCCAAACTTCATCTTAAACTTACCCACCAGCAGAGACCCCAATATCAACATTTTAAATTTCTAGCTTTATCCGTTCAAAAACATAATTTCCGTTCTCAAAATGCCAAAATGTACGAAATGTCGTGTTTTTTCGTACTTTTAGTGCACTATCCATCAACATTGACCCACATGCAAAATTTTAATATTCTAGCATTAGCCGTTTCACCTGGGCGTTGATGAATCTCTCAGTCAGTCACATCCTTTGAAAAGTATTCGTAAAAATGTACGTTTGTAGTTCTTCTAGTCTTTCAAAATATTCTTAAACTTTGCCTTTATAAGTCGGAAAGTCATATACATATTCAATACATATTCTTAAAGAATCACGGAAGCTCAGATTCTGATAGTCCTCCAAAAAATACTCTTGATCACGATTTTAGTTTTGCTCGTCCTTCAAAGTATGCTCTGAAAATCCACGAAAATGGGCCGGATGGTTGTGGAATGTTTTTTTCTGAAAAATTTTGTTTTGGGAGTAAACAATCTTTAAAATTTCAAAACAAATATGCTTCCATAATGCCAAATATCCTCCTTTCGGAGGGTCTTTAGAATTCGTCCTTGCCGATTTGATCGTCGCCTTTCTCACTTTTATTTTTATTTTTGTCGACTCTGCCGTTTTTTTTTACTTTTTCTTTTTGTTGAGTGTGTGTGTGTTTGCTTTTTTGCCAATCCAAAATATGATGTTGAAAGGTTGTTGTATTTGTTGTTCGCCTTTTCCTTGGCGTTTTCTTTGACTAGTTTCTTTTATTTTCTTCTCGCTGTGCCTGTTTCTTCTTTTTGCCTTTTTATGTGTGTGCTGCTTTTTTCGATTCATCCTCTCCTTGATATCCTTTGTGAGGGTGTTTTTCTAGTATTTTTTTTTTTGGCCAGTAGGTGAGAGTGTGCTGCGTCGCATCGCGTGGGGCATAAAGTGTGTACTTTGTGGTATTGTGGCAAATATCTTTGACCTATGTCGCTGTCTGTGCGTGCGTGAGTGTGTGTAGATGTATGCGTGAGTGAATGTCGTCTGAGCCTGTTTTTCCTGCAATTAATTGGTTGTCTTTTATGTTTTGATGTTCATAAAACTTAAAAAACAGACGAGGAGATTCCAAATGCTTTTTGTCGCAACAAAATTGGCCCATAAAACATATGAACATATGCCGTTGCCCCGAAGAAAAAGAAAAACACACACACTCGACTGAGCAAATCACTGACTACGTTTTTTAGTGGTGTTGTTGGCCTCAGACGTCACACACACACAAACTGAAAGTCATTCCCCACCTTTTGATTTTTTCATTATTTATTTTTTCTTTTTTTTCCTTTCTTTGTTTGCCACTTGCGTTTTCTTTCCCGTGAGTAGTTTAGCGGCGGTCTCTCGTTCTCTCACTCTCTCTCCCTCTCTTGGGGGAATTGTTAAATAAATAAACATTAATCATACGTCTGTAAGAGAAATTGTTTGTTTATCTACTGCTTTGCTCCAGGGAATCAACGACTTTTGGGAAGCAAACCAAAAAAAAAAAAAAAAAAACACGCTTTCGTGTGACTGGCGACTAGCGGTGGCAGCCCAGCTAAGTTAGTAACAAATTAAGCAATATGGCTGTTTTGGCAGCAGTAGTGGAAACAACAATAACATTATAGTTGAAGGTGTCATGTTTTTGTTCGGAACAAATGAGCAGCTCTATTTTTCCTGCCATCCACCAAAAGGAAGACAATTAATTTTTACTTTGGAGTGGATTAATTTCTTCTACTCAGGATAAACGATGGCAACGTGTTTTTTCGGGCTGGCTTAGATCTGTTTGGGGGGTGGAGAGAGAGAGGAACTAAATAAATGTTGAAGTTCATTGTAATAGTGGAGAATAAATAAAATATTACCAAACATCAATGTTGAATGTCAGAACGCCATTGATGGTCATTTTTGCTAAATGAGAAAAACAAGCAAAAGGATAATGGTTTTGTTACAAAAAAATTCTACAGACTAATTCATAATTTGACTCTTATAGGGTTCTGCAGGGAAATGTTTTGAAATTGCAGAAATTTTAAATCAAACACAATCATTCTAAAAAATACATCAAAAACACAATTGTCCCGCAGAAACATAACTAAAACATGACTAAAATGAAGGGCTAAATCTTTTGTCTTTGAAAGTCTACGATTTTAGCTATAACGACCCCAGAAAAAAACACAAAGCAATAATAGTCCTTGATAAATGTTCTTATAAGGCCCTTAAAAAAGTGATTTTAAGAAATTCCAGAATATAGTATTTTAAACATAATTCCTATACTACAGTTCTGGATAGTCCTTCAAAAAATAAAAAAAAATCTAAAAATCCACCATTGTAGCTCTGAAATCTCTTTTTTTCTAAATATCCACTGTTTCATCTCTGCTAGTCCTTAAAATTATGCTTAAAACTCGCACAAAGAAAGCAATTATAGTCCTTGATAAATGTTCTTATAAGGCCCTTAAAAAAGTGATTTTAAGAAATTCCAGAATATAGTATTTTAAACATAATTCCTATACTACAGTTCTGGATAGTCCTTCAAAAAATAAAAAAAATAGTCTAAAAATCCACCATTGTAGCTCTGAAAACTCTTTTTTTTTTCTAAATATCCACTGTTTCATCTCTGCTAGTCCTTAAAATTATGCTTAAAACTCTTTTAATTAAAAATATTCGGAATAATTACACCTTCTGTAATATGGCTATCATTGGATACCGGTTTTAGACCCTTTTAGACTAAATCTGTTTCAGGACATTTGGAGTCGATCTAGAGGTGTTCGTCCGTCTATCCGTTAATACTTTGTATTGGACAAACGGAATGAGCTTGAATTCTGAATTCTGGAATAAGAGACGCTGATGTAGTGCAGGATAGATGTACGAAAGTGTTTTTGTAAATTCGAACTTTAAGGTTACAAATAGTTCTAAAATGGTACCGTTTGGTATTATGTGAACGGATTGAGCTTAGGACCAAATGGTACTTAATTTGGAAAAGTTTGGTTTACGAATGGGTGAACGGAAACTGTAATTTTGAAATTTTGTATTGGGTTGGTGGTTGGTTTGTGATAAAGAGGTGATATTGGAAATGTGTATTGCAAGTGCACAAAAAGTACTAAACAGTACTGTCTTTGGTACAATTTGGTATTGAGTAAGCAGATAGTGCATGAAATCTGAAATTTGGTATTAGGATCGCTTTCCATGTGTAGCCTTAACATATGGAGGTTATTTCGGGAATGTGTAGTACAATTGTATGAGGAGGACTAATAGTACAAAATTTGGTATTGAGTTGAAGGAATAGAGCTCAAATCCGAAATTTGGTATGTATGTCACTGTTGGTGTCTGCGATTAAGATATGGAGATGGCTTTTGAAATGCGAAATATAAATTGTTCGAATAGTACTAAGTGGTACTAAATTGGGTATTTGGTGAAGGAATAGAGCTGAAATCCCGAAATTTGATATTGAGGTCTCTGTTGGTATCTGGTTTTGAGATCTGGTGGTGGTTTTGCGAATGCGAACTATAATTGTTTGAAAAGTAACAAGTGGTACTAAATAGGTTATTTGGTGAATGGATAAAGCTGGAATCACGCTGGAAATTTGATACTGAGGTACTGAGGAAAAGTACTAAAAAGTACTAAGTTTGGTATTGGATGAAGGAAAGGAGCTGAAATTCTGCAATTGCAATATTGAGATCTTTGTTGGAATCTGATTTTGAGATCTGATGGTGGTTTTGTAAAGTATTGTAAAGTATAATCCTTCAAAAATATTTCTAGAAATCCAGGACTATAGCTCTTAAAAACTTTTCCAATTCTAGTTCCAAAAGTCCTACAACAATATGTATAAAAATCTAAAAATGGCTTTTAAAAGTCATTAAAAAATATATTTAAATAAAATAAAAAAATCCGAAAAATCCTTTACTATAGTTCTGACAATCATTAAGACGTTATTTAAAAAAAATTCCAAGATTATATATAATATAATTGCTCTTCTAAAAAAATGAAAAATTCAGTATTACATTCCTCTTTGTCCTTTAGAAATATTTTTAACATGGACTCGATTGTCGTCCTTAAAGTCCTTCTAAAATGTTCTTAAAAATCCAGACACATAGCCTTGATTAAGGTTCTGATAGTTCTTCTAAAAATATTTAGAAAAATCAACGTTTATTATCCTCACAATCGATCTAAAATTATCCTTATGATAGTTCTAGGAAACTTTTGATTATAGGTCTGATAGTCCTTCTAAAAATATGTTAAAAAGTCAGTTAGTTAGTTGTTTCTAAAAACACATGATTATAGTCCTAACAGTCTTTTTAAAAATTTTCTTAAAATCCACGATTATAGTCTGTTTTCTAAGACGAAGTCATTCAAATCCACAATTATAACGTTTCAAAAAAATTAATTCCTAACAGTCCTAACAGTCTTTTTAAAATTTTCATAAAATCTCCGATAATAGCCTGTTTTCTAAGACGATATATTTCAAATTCACAATCCTAACGCTTCTAAAAAAATATTCTCCCGTGACCACAACTCTTATTTTTATTTAAGAAGCATTCCTAAAAATCCAGGTTTATGTATCTGAAAGTACTTTAATTTGTTTTAAAATCAACGCAACTGATCCTGACCCTTTTAATAATATTGTTATGACCCAGTTGTATTTCAAAAAATATTCTTAAATGTCAAGAATATAGCCCTGATAGTCCTTCCTAAAAGTTTTTTTTAATCAGTGACTTAGTTCTCATTATCCTTCCAATATTTTTTCCGTGGTAGTTCTTCTACAAGAGACAAAATCGCTATTAAAGCCCTGTAGTTAACGTATAAATGAATTGTTTTAAAAATTCCCAATTATAACCTTGATAGCCCCTTAAAAATATTCCTCACGAATGAAAAGCTCTGATAGTGTTACCAAATATATTCTTCAAACAATCCAGATTTCAGTTTCGAAATATTCATAAAAAATATTGCTATAATGGTCTAAAATGTCTTTTAAAAATATCCCTTAAATATAAAATTTTTTAAAATCCATTATAATTCTTCGAAAAAAAGCATTTAAAGTTTAGCTAAAGTTTTTCCAAAACCACTGACCAAAATCATCGTGCTCAGGTGCACCCACACGTCCACTTTCCATAATTTCTCAAATGTTGCTCATACGCACCCATTAACCAAACTTTGAAATTTTGGTTTTAAAATCCATTTTTGTTGGCTTTTAATGTTTATTTTGTTTAAAACGCTATTTGGATTTGGAAACTTTAAAACACAAAAAAGTTCACTAAATTTTAATTACTTGAAAAAAAAAAAAAAAAAATAAAACACAAACTTTTCAATGATTATTGTGGCCTTCACCTACCCGCACCAGGCGTTTAGTTGTCGTCGTCATCGTCGTTTCGCCGTTGCAGGTCACCACGTACGTTACCACCCAACCACCTGCTTTTACACGGAGAAAATTCGTATTCGTGTTTTAATTAAATTTAGTTTTAATGAAATATCTTTTTTTTGAGTTGTTGTTGTTGTTGCTGTGGTTTTAGTTACCGCCACCGCCACCATCATCAGCTCTGCTAACATCATCATCGTCGTTTTTGGTATTGTTGTTGTTATTGTTGTATTGTTGAGTTTTGGGTTTTTTCTCCTTGTTTTGCAACAATCCAATATTTAATGTTAGCATGCAAGTGAGTCATTTTTATTGCCAACTGTTGTAATTTTTACCGGTTTTTTGCGCGCTCTCTCTCCCTGTTTTTTTTTTGTTTTGTTGGGTTGTGGTTTTTGCGGAGCTTTACCTTTTATTTGAAACATTTGTCAAATAAAAGTTAAATTAATTGTATTTTCGCTACAGCTGGAGAGGGAAGGAGAGCAAAAGGTATTTTATGGTGGAAATTGTAAAAATGAATGGCTAACTGAAGAAGGAAATGACCATAGAATTTTTTAAAAGCTTAACTACCGGATTTTTTTAAAGAAAATAGAATTTATTTTTATAGAAGAAATAACCCTTAATGGCTATAGAATACTTCTTGAGCAGAACATAAAAATCTCTTTAAAGGTCATCCTCTAGAATATAGCAGAGATTTTCTATAGAGAACCATTAAAGGTTTCTTACAGCAAATAATTAAGATCTGCTTATGGAAGAGTCTTCTAACAGAAGAAATGTTAGGCATATAAAAGTCATATAGCAGACCATTAAGGCCTTCTTATGGAAGACCATTTAAGTCTTCCATTAAGGTCTTCTAATAAGAGACCATGGAAGATCATTATGGAATTTTTATAAAAGGTAGCTAAGGCTTCTTATAAAGTACTAGCAAGTTCCAGCTGCTTTCTAAGCGAAAAGTCAACCTCAAATTTTTAGAATTGTTCCAACAGTTAGTGTTAGCCGTTTTTAATACTCAACATGCACAATTTGTTCACTTTGACAATATTTTTTAATGAAATCTATATGGTAGAACTAATGTAGTACGTATTTCCACATTCACCTCCAAAACTCAACTTCTGATACCGGCACTTATATAAATATGAAAATTTTGGAATATTTTCTCTATCCCTTCACAGTAGTACTTTTCGAACAATTTTAGAACATATTTCCCAAACCTCCTCTATTTCCAGATATCAACAGAGATCTCAATAGCACATTTGAAGATTCCAGACCTATATCTTCAACCAATATCAAATTAAGTAACATTTAGTACTTTTAGCATCAAATTTTAGAATAAGTTTAGATTTGTTCGAATTGGTCACCTTTGGCACGAATTATGTCCTTCAAACGGCCAATGAAACCGTCACACACTGTCCGTATGTTGCTCTGCGGTATTTTAGCCCATTTCCGGCGAAGCGCTTGCTTGAGGTGATCGACACTTTGGTATTCTGCAGTGCTAACGTTGCTTTTCAAAATCCAGACACAATAGTCCAACGGATTGGTATAAGGAGATTTTGGTGACCATTGTGCGCTGGTAATGAAGCGAGAAACCTCATTTTGTAACCATTCTGGGGGGCGCGTGCTGAGTCCTGTTGGAATGTCCAAGGTCTGCGGCCAAAATGTTTGCGTGCCCAAGGCTTTAACACACCCTCCAGAATATTTTCGCGATAATATTCGGCATTTATTCTAATGCCACAGGTCGATAAATACGAGCGGGGAGCGACCATCGGCTGATATGGCGGTTCACCCCATAACCATGGCCGGCGCTTGAGTTCTGGTTGCCAACCGAAGGTGCACATTTTCAGCTGACCCCTTTGGGAAGTAAACACGATCATTTTGTTTGTTTAGAACAACGAGAAATTTGGACAACGAGAAAACCAAATTCGACAGTTCACCACTTTCGGCCAAGCGAAGCAACTCCTTAGCTCTTTTGAGTCTATTTTTTTGTTGCGGTGTAAGTTCCTGCACTTTTTGGAATTTCAATGGCTCATTCAGCTCACGAGCCATTTTTCGGCCACTGCGACGCGGGTTCCGATCAAGTCGCTTATTTACTTTTCGAACCATTTCTGCTGGTGTTGCTGTTTTCTTCCGACCACTTCCTTGGCATATGTCGGACTACGCTACCAGTATCACGGTAACGAGCGATGGTCCGAGACACAAAAGATTTATTCGCATTTAAATGCTAGAGTGCTCTAACGATAGCCACTTGTGGTTTTCCAGCCAAATGTAGAGGAATCACTCTATCACGCTTGAATTCCATCACGAATAATTTTTTTCCTGGAAAATTCTCACCACAATGCTTTTGTACGCTTGTAAACAATATAATGAGCTGTCACTGGAAAAATTTTAACAGCTGTCGGATGAGTGGTTTAGAAATGACAGCTGTCTGAATTTTGTTGCAGTTTTTTGATCTCACCCTGTATATAGATTACTTAGGACTTCTCATAGAATATGGATGGATATTAATGTCTCATGTATGATGATATTTGCTATAAGAAGACCACCAATGCCTTCTTACAGAACATTAAGAAGTATTCTTATGAAGGATAAAAGGAGGAAGGCCCTTTTATAGAAAAACTAGATTTCGAATCTTCTAATGGAGGTCCATTTAGGTATTCTTATAGAAGAGCAAAAGAACTTTTCATTTAAGGCATTCAGAATCTTGTCATAGAAAATGGTAAAGGTCTTCTTCTTAAAGATGAATATTATAAGAGAAAATGTGTCCTTATGGACGATTAAAGTCTTCTTATGATATATAATGTCTCCTTATAGACGACCATTATAATTTTTTTAGATATTGCTGTCAGAAAATAATTTTTGCTTCTTTGGAATCCCCAATCTCGTTGTATAGGTGATTTTACAATATGGCCTTTTTCTCGACCTTCTCAACAAATATTTTTTTTTGTTGTTTTATGCAAATTCATTCGTGTTTCCCTAACAAAAATCCTTCGACTCTTAATTTTCTGCGAAATTCCTTAACCCTTTGCTAAGGTGGAAATTTAATAAAAATTCTATTTTACGATACTCGTTAGGCCGGCTGACACGTTTTTCTTGCACTGACCAACAAGCAAACGATCAACCCACCCAACCACATAACAAGAAATCTCGTTCGCCCGCTACTAGTTTTTTTTTTTGCATTTCTATTCGATTTCATTGGCGAAAGTGTAAAACTCTATCTATTATTGCTGGAAAATGCAAATGCAGTTTATAATTGTTTCTATAAACGATATGGCGGCAGTGCCTGCCTCACTTCTGCAACGACGACATAACCACACACAGACACACACACACTCACGATTACATGCATGGCCTATGGCCCATGTCCTGCGTCCAATGTGGCGTATGATTATTTTTAATTTTTAATTTCTTTTATACGTTTGCCTTTTTTTAATTGTTGTTGTGGCTGGTGTTGTTGTTGTTGGTAGTGCTGGCGTTATCGTTGTTGCAGAAAAAACTGAATATAAGTTATAAATATACACACATACATGCATTCATTGGAGTGTAAATGTGTGGGTGTTTGCATGTGCTGAGATTTATATTGACACTGTGGGAAATTCTGAAGAGCAGGATGAGAGCGAGGGGGAGGAGTCTTGCTTGTTGGTCCTAGCTGACTGGTCGAATACTTTGGTGGTTGCTAGAATAATGCAGATTTTTATAATGAATGAAGAAAGAGGAGGTTTATAATAATGCCATCTTAAATAAAGTAATGAAATCATACATAGGCCTTTTCACACACACACACACATACATACAAATTCCAGCAGTATTTTGTTTTTGTATGAATCCAATTTGTTTTTATGTTGCGTGCGATAGGTATTGGGTTTTGTCGCCTCTACTTTGTCAGTGACTTTGCTTGCATTTTTTGTAGGTGCTAGCAGTGTTGCCAATATTGACTAAGATTCTCCAACTTTTTTGAGAATTACTCAAAAGACTTGAGATTTATTTTGGTTTTTATGCCCTCAGCCATATGGCTAGAGAGGGCCAAAACGTGCCTTATCGAAAAAAAAAACGGTTTTAGACCCTATTTCTTTTTGGACCAAATCCATTTAATGACATTTGGAGTCGATCTAGGGGTGTACGACCGTTTGTCTGTCTGGCTGGTGCGTACGATAACTCTCGAATAGAGCATCCGATTTGGTCCAAACTTGGAATATCGTAAGGTTATTATCAAACTCAAATTGAATTCGGAAACGGGCAATATCGGTCCACTTCTTCTGGTACCTCCCTCACGGAAGTTCAACATTTTCATAGAAAATAAATTACCTAACGGAACAAGATAGGATCATTCAATTTTGTTTAAATATTGCAAATCCCAATATTCATGTCAGTGCTTTGCCAGGTGCGTAAATGGACAATATAGACCAACTCCATCATGTACCTCCCACACAAAGAGTCAAAATTTTAAATCATCTTAACGCTAATAAAATATGAAATAAGTGTCCAATTGTTTTGAAATTGCGCACATTACAAAATTTGTATCAACACAAGATCTGGTGTGAAGATGATAAATATTGATCGACTCCTTCTGGTACCTCCCCCGCAAAGGGGTAAAAAATTTGAATAACCGTGAGCTCATAAAACGCGAAATGTTCATCCGATTATTTTCAAACTCTGTATTTCCCAATATTTCTATCAACACAAGATCTGATGTGACGATGGAATATGTCAGGCCACTGCTTTTGGCTTACGACTATGGGAACGACTTATGAATAGAAGAAAGTCTTATGCCTATTGAAGAGCTGAAGAAAATATTCTATCTATCTTTAGAAGACCCGCAGGACGTCTTCCATCTCTAAAAGACCTAGAGATGGGTTTCTGTCCTCTTTATACAGAAGACCCACAGAAGGTCTACAAAAGATTTTCTGCTTTTCAAAGACATTGGGAAGATTTTCTGTCTACAGAAGACTTATAGAAGGTCTTCTGTCCATGGAAGACCTATAGAAGGTCTTCTGGCCATGGAAGACCTATAGAAGGTCTTCTGTCTGTAAACGACCCGTAGAAGATATTCTGTCAATAAATGACCTATAGAACGTCTTTTTTTTTCCTTAGAAGACCTGCGAAAGGTCTTAAGCCTATGGAAGCCCTGTAGAGGTTTTCTATCCAAATAGAGGGTTCTGCTTAGTGCTTCTAAAAAGACTTGTAGAAGGTTTTACAGATGGGGTTCTTGTGCCAAATTTGTAGTGCCAACGGCCCCTTATCTGTGTTATGATGTTATCCTTAAGGTCATATAGACCATAATGATTTTAAGAATTATTAAGGATATATATTGATTTTTCAAGGACTATTAGGTCACAAAAGGTACCTGGATCTCTTGAGCGGTACCGGATAACAAACATATATCCTTTAAAGGCTATGAGAATTATTTGAGTAGATGTTCTATAAACTACTAAGAATCATCAAGGCTATAAACGAAAATAGGTATTTTTAGGATCTAAATAAAAGTGTGTGTTTAAATTAAAATTTTATTATTATTAATTTTTTTACATTTATCAAATACATCCGGCCACATTTTTTCTAATCAGAAAAGTCCCCAAAACGACAACCCTGATGACGTATTCTATGCATTCATAGTTTTTTTTGTTGTTCCCCTATTCTTCGTATGCGTTCATACAGTCATCGTTAGACATACATACATATTTACTCATAAGTTTGAATATGTGTGTGTGTGTATGTTTGTAGCAATGAGGTGTTCTGTTTAAGGTGTTCCAGTGGCTGAATGTGAAAATGCGTGCGTGAGTCAGTGTTTTTCCTTTTTTGTTTTTTGCCATTGTCTTTGCTCATTGAATATGTAAAGAAGGTGTTTATGTCTGCGGCTTTCGAATCCATTCATATAATTATAATGAAGACAGTGGAAGTTTGGAATCGAAAAACAAATATGAATATGGGATTTAAGAGCTTTTCACAACATTCTTCAACAGAAAAACTTCTGGAAATATACGAGTTTTTTGGAAAGAACCTCAGGTCTTCGATATATATATATATTATTGTAACACAGTTTTTACTATCTTCCATTTCATTTTTAATGACATTAAATCTTTCTCATTCTTCTTATATACGGTGGAAATTGCACCGATAAAACCTTTTAAAAAAATTTCCTATGACGTAGAAACATAGGCCTGCTACCTTATACAATTCTCTTTTTTTCATTTAGACAATCTCTTCCAAAGATCAGAGATCTTCTCAAAGCTTTCTATCAATATTTTATAAAAAAATTGTTAAGTTCATCAATCTTTTGAAAGGTCATCATTCTTTAGTAGACTTTCCAGTGAGTCAAGTTCTTTCTGTAAGGCATTTGTTTGGGTCTGCCTTGCACAATTCAGACCTAAGTTGTTATATAGGAAAAACTTCTCAGGATTAGGTGATAATTTCTTTTCCACTGAAAAAATGCCTAGGCCTATAGAAAACGTACTCAGGGCCCATTGTGGGTCATTCTTTTTATTTATTATACTAGCAAGTGCCAGCATTTAACGTTCTCTACAACAGTTTGTGTTCGGCTTTTTAGTACTCAAAATTCACAATTTGTTCAGTTTGACAATTTTTATTTCATCTACACTTCATACATTGTGCAAAAATTTTCAAGGTTTCAATGGAAAATGTTAAACTTTCACAACGAATGGTCTTAAAATCTTTTATTTTAAAGTTTACCGAGGACACCCATTTTTCGGTCCAAAACTATTTCAACGTCTCCATATGTTGACACTAGAAATCAACAGTAACCTCTATATCAAATTTTGCGATCACAGTTCTATCCCTTCACCCAGTAACAACTTGAGTTACATTTAATACGCAATCAATCTACTTTTCTCCATCCCTAGTGATTCAAAATTAATACGATTTAGTACTTTTCGAAAAATTTTAGTACGCGTTGGTAGAACTACCACCAGGTCTCAACACCAGATACCAACGAAGATCTCAATATCAAATTTCGGCCTCACAGCTTTATCCCTTCACCCAATACCCAACTTGGTATTTTTCATGCAATTAGTACGCATTCTAAGCCCGTCTACATCAAATTTCAGAATTTCAACTCTATCTCTTCAACCATAAATATATTACTATTTAGAACTAAATATAGTACTATTTAGAACACATTTCCTAAAACACCTCCATATCTCAATCCCAGATACCAACAGAGACACCAATATTAAATTTCGTGATACCAGCTCTATCCCTTCACCAAATAACCAATATAGTACCATTTAGTACTTTTCGTACAATTATCGTACATATTTCCAAAAATACCTTCAAATATGAAGCACAGGCACTAACAGTGACATCGACATCAAATTTCAGGATTTCCGCTCTATCCCTTCACCCTAAATCAAATTTAGTACTTTATATAGTGCACATTTCTAAAAGCACCAAACCGACCCATGCCTCAATCCCGTTACCAACATGGACATCAATATCAAATTTCGGAAATTCCACCTCTATCCCTTCACCAAATACCCAATATAGTACCACTTAGTACTTTTCGGTACTATTCCTTCACCCAATACCAAATATAGTACCATTCAGTACTTTTCGTACAATTATAGTACATATTTCCATAAACACCTCTATATCTCAATCCCATATACCATGATAGACATCAATATCAAATTTTGGGATTTCAGCTCTTTCCCTACACCAAATAACCAATATAGTACCACTTAGTACTATTCGTACAATTATCGTACATTTTTTTTCCAAAACTACCTTCATATATAAACCACAGACACCTACAGTGACATCCACATCAAATTTCAGGGCTCTATCCCTCCATCCTATACCAAGTTTAGTACTATTTTGTACTTTTTATACAATTATAGTACACATTTCCAGAAACCACCCCCATATCTTAATTCCAGATAGACCTCCATATGAAATTTCAGGATTCCAGCCCTATTCCTTCACATAATACCAAACTTAGTACTATTCCGTACTTTTTGTATAAATATAGGAATGCCAAAGCTCGAACGCAGATACCATCAGTAATTTAAATATCAAATTTCAGGAATTCGACTCTATTCCTTCATCCAATACCAAATTTAGTACTATTCTGTTATTTTCGTACACATTTCAGAAAACAACCTCCATATGCCCAGTCAAGACATGAAAAGCTACCCTAATACCAAATTTCAGATACTATCTGTTCACCCAATATCAAATTATAACAAATATAGTACTATTTAGTACTTTTCATGCACTTGTGGCACACATTTCCAAAACCAGCTCTTTATCACAAACTTACCACCAACTAGTACCCCAATACAAAATTTCAAAATGTCAGCTTGATCCGTTAATCCTAAACCAAACTCTACAAATTTAGTACCACTTAGAACAGTTCGCACACTTGGTACACCTTTGCAAAATCACCTTCATATCTCAAACTTGCTTTCCAACGTTGAATCTCATACCGAATTTAAAAGTCTTCAGCTCTATTCGTTCATATAAATTTCTAGCTCATTTCGTTTGTCCAATACAAAGTATTAAAATTTTTGTAAATTTTAGTAAGTTCAAAATTCTAGCTTCAGCCTTTTCGTTTAGTCCTTGATTCTCGGTCAAGGACTGTCTGTGTGTCTGTCAGTCTGTCTGTCTGTCTGTCTGTTGTAATCATGCTATCTTTCGAACGAATTGAGATAGAATGCTAAAATTTTGCACATATGTATATTTCTTCAGTAGGCAGGTGAAGTTCGTAAATGGGCCATGTAGGTCAACGTTCTCATATAGCCCCCATATAACGGTACCCCCCGATATTCGGTATTTTTGATGATTTTAGCGATATTATTCACCGGAATTGTTTCATATTTGGCATTTGAAGTTCGAAATGGATACTACAGCCTGAGACAGAAAATTGTCTGTGCAAGTCCACGTCTTCGTATAGCCCCCATATAACGGTACCTCTCTATATTCGGTATTTTGATGATTTTAGGGACATTTTTCACCAGAATTGTTTCAAATTTGGTGTCTGAAGTTCGGAATGGATACTACAGCCTATGACAGAGTATTGTCTGTGCCGGTTCACGTCTTCGTATAGCCCCCATATAACGGTACCTTCCGATATTCGGTATTTTGATTTTGTCGACATTATAACCGATTTTTTGTTAAGTTTCGCAATTGAATATTGTAATGGCTTATGACAAATGTTACCTACGCAGATTCGTGTCGTCGTATAGACCTTAATATAATAACTACATTGGGTATTTTTAAGATTTTAACAGAATTTTTAACGGATTTCATTGTTTTTGAGAATTGCTAAATTCGATCCAAATGGTGGAGGGTATTCAAAGTTCGGCCTGGCCGAACTTACAGCTTTTTTACTTGTTTAATAGAAAGAAGTTCTCTGGACCTGTGGCCAATACTGGGAATTTTTTTTTCAGAAAAAGCTTGTCCTCATGTCCTGAAGATTTACTTCTGTAGAAAAAAATATCCTTAAATCCTGAAAAAAATTTTTCATAAAAAAGTTTTAGCCACTGGTTTAGAGAAATTTTTCGTATTGAAAAAAATATGTCCTCACGTCCCTTGTATTAATAATGCACAGGAACATAGCCCATTTAAAACATTACCTTCCTACGTGGAAATTATGCCATTCAATCTATTCCATCGGCAGCTTTAACCCTTTTCCTTATCAATTGCTGCTAATTTTTCATTACTGAAATCAGATGCCACTGTGACAAAAGGAAATTGCAAAACAGGCACACACACACACCAACACACACACAAACCTTAGCCTCACGTACATATATTTTACTCACATAATAAATAACATGACTGCCTATGTATGGGTATTTTTAAACTATGACATATGTGGAATGACGATAATATCATTGGCGTTTTCGTGTGTGTGAGCATGTGTGTGTGCCTGTGTGAGTGTTGTGTCGACAACGCTGTGACTGTCGCTGTAGCCGACGCTGACGGCTGTCGACATTCATGTGCGTGTTACACCCACATGTTAAACACCATAAACTTGATGGCAATATAACAGTCCTGTGTATCTAATGAGCAAAAAAAAAAGAGGAGGAAAAACGAAATAGGAAAACACAAACGTAAATAACAACAACAAAGCCACAACTAAGCAAAAAACAAAAATGATATAGCGGCAAAATAAGCACAGCAAAGGATAATGGAAAAAACACAACAGCACAGCACACAAAAAAAGAAATACAAATAGAAAAATGGAAAGAATAACAAAAAGAAATTAAATAAATAAATGACTTTGTAGTGTAGAGTGGTGACTAGGAGCAGCAGCGGGTTGGTGGGTTTGTTTGGCTGCTTGGTTGGTTTGCTAGCTGGTTGGTTTGCTAGCTGGTTGACCAACATCTCAAAGTCACGCAATCTAATTCCAATAGACCGAAAACCAATGCCAACATCAACAGAATAACCACAGCTTGAAAAAGAAAACGAAGAACTCCCAAAACACCACACACACACACACTGACACACAGAACATTACAATTATCCTCAAATACCAGCAAACAATAACAACATTATTTGATCATAAATACAGTGTTGTGGGGGGTGGTGGGGTTGTAGGAGAGCCACATTAGCACCCGAAAAACGCGTTTCTGCTACTACTCATAAAACGTGTTAATGGCAAAATAATGGATTTGAATTGCATTGGAATTTTTTTTTTTGGAACAAAAAGAGTAAATGTAGGATACCTTAATCTTAATTTGGATAGGGATGGGGTTCGCTGAAAAATGAAGATGTGTGAAAAGCCAACTGTCACTCAAACCATTAGTGTCTGGTTTTTATGACTGGAAAATTGAATGATTTTTGAGAACTTCTTTATGAAAAATAATACCTTCCACCTTAGGGTAATGGAAACATTAGAACCAATTATGTCCCACAAATACCAATTTTTAGACATATTCGTGGGAAAATGTGGCAAAAATCATCAAAATACTGAATATCGGGAAATACCGAATAACGGGGCTATACCAAAGCTTGGACCAATACATACAATGTTTCGCCACACGAACTAGGACCAATTATGACCTACAAATACCAATTCTCAGACAAATCCGAGAAAAAATGTGGCAAAAATTATCAAAATACCGAATATCGGAAGGTACCGTTATGTAGGGGCTATACCAAAACGAGGACTTATACATGCAATGTTTCGCCACCGAAGCTAGAAACTACTATGACCAACAAATACCAATTTTTAGACAACTCCATAAAAAAATGCGGCAAAAATCATCAAAATACCGAATATCGGGAGGTACCGTTATATGGGGACTATACCAAAACGTGGACCGATATATGTCATTTTCAATACCAACCATCCTAGACACAATACAAATTATTCTGCTAAATTTTGATGCTCTACGTCAAATAATGTGCCCTGTATCGTGATTTCAACAGACAGACAGACAGACATCGTTAAATCGACTTAGAATTTTATGCTGATTATGAATATATATTTATACATTATGGGGTCTACGACGTATATTTAGACATGTAACAAACGGAATGACAAAGTTAAGTTAATTATATTAATTACAGATTACTTGCCGATTATTCTGAGGACATTGTCCCAATATCCCTCCATTAAAAAAATCTAGGGGGTTTAAAAGTACAAAAGACATCCACTTTTCCATTAATAAATGGTCCTCGGTACTTGAGACTGACCTATGTAAAGTTGTTCTCTCATATTGAAGGGTTTGTAGATAAATTTTTCAATTGAATAAATATGTCACAAAGCGTAGAGGAGCTCTTCAAAAAAAAAAAAAAAATAATAAAAAAATATCTACCCTCACGTAATGCAGAATTAGAATTCCTATACAGAAAAAATAACATCAAGTCCTGTCATTCTGATTTCCATGGCAAACATTGTTTTTGCTTATTGAAATTTTTTTTTTTCTGTAGAAAAAAATGTTCTATAAAAATGTTTCTCAAATGGAGATATTTTTCTCTTTGATTTTTTTTGTAGAAACCCTTGATCTGAGCATTTTGATAATAGAGAAAAAATTGTCCTTTAGAACCGAATATATTTTACTGTGGAAAAGACATTATTCTCAGGCAATAATTTTTTTTTTTCATTCTCATGACATGAGATTTTTTTTTCACAGAAAAAATTGACAGGTCCTGCACATGTTTTTCTATAGAAAAAAATCCATAGCCCATAATTTGTTTCTTTAGAAAAAAATTGTCCTCAGATCCAGAGAACTTTGTCCTATTGGAAACAATTTTTCGTCTGCTGCACAGGACACAGAAAACCATGCATCTTCAAGCCTTGAGAATTATATGTCTTCAGACATAGATCCTGAGGATGTTTTTGTATAGAAAAAAATACCTTTGGGTCCTGAAGATTTTTCTTATACAAATGTTGTCCTCAGGTCTTAGAAACTTAAAAAAATTGTCCTGGGGGATATTTTTATATGGCTAAAAAGGGTATACATATATCATTTGATACCGCAAGAACGTACCTTATTGAGAAACTGTGTCTTTGGACCAAATCCTTTTCAGGTCATTTGGAGTCAATATATGGATTTCCGATCGTTTTCTGGGCTGCTTTGTGCTTACGATAACTCTCGAAAAGAGTACCTGATTTGGTCCAAACTTGGTACATCGTAATATTATTGTCAAAGATCGAGTTCGGATGTGGGAAACATCGTTCAACTCCCTTTGGTACCCTACCGCATATAAAAGGCGAAGTAAACATCAGAAGCTTTTCAAATAGCACTCATTGCAAAATTTCTCCTAACATATGATCTAATGTGACGATGAGATATACCGGCCCACTCCTTCTGGCACCTTCCCCACAATGGAGTCCACATTTTGAAAAAAAAAAAAAAAAATACACTTATAAAACCGAAACTGACATCCGATTGTTTTCAAATTCCACTCATCCCAATATTTTTACTAACATATAATCTGGTGTGAGTATGATAGATATCGGCCCCACGAATTTTGAATAATGATATTCCTTATTTCTCAATATTTCTATTTTATCAATAGCTTGTATGTGGAACGGACCGCTTTTTCTGGACCCATAACGGGTCCAACACTTCTATCACACAACATCAGGTGTCAAAATGGATTACATCGGCCAACTCATTTTGATACCTTCCCCATAACGGTACAGCATTTTTAATAAGTATAACTCACATAAAATGCGGAATAAGCGTCTGATTCCTTACAAACGTCGCTTATTCCAATATTTCTGCTAACACAAGATCTGGTGTAAAGATGGAATATATCGGACAACCCCTTCTGGTACCTCCCCTACAAAGGGTCACAATTTTCAATACTTATATCTCTCACAACTTGTGCTTTTCAAACCTGTTATATCTAAATATTTCTCTCAACCAGAAATGAAATGTGAATATGGAATTTTTCAGACCACTCCATGTTGTACCTCCCCACAAAAGGTGAAATTTTTGATAATTATTCGCATAAAATCGGTAAAAGAAGTCTGATTTTTATTAATTTAGAACCTCCCAATACGTTATCCGTATTAGATGAATGGAATACTTCGGTCCACTATATTTGATACCTCACACACATTTCAACATTTTCCAAATATTACACATATCTCATATAAAGTGAAGGAAGTTGTCGCGATAGTTCAAATCTGGAACGTTGTAATATTTTTCAGACTTATGTCAGATACGAAACGGGCAATATTGACCAATATCGAAACCTCTATCATAACGCAAGTCAAATACATTAAAAAAAAGGAATATTAGGTGAGGGTACACATCTTTCGGCAAAACTGATTAATACTTTTAAACGTCTTTTCTGTTGATGTTAAAATTGTACTCAAGTCTTGGACGTTTTTTAGAAAGAGAAAAAGAAATTCCTTAGTCCATGAAGATCTTTTTTTATAGAAAAACATTTTTTTTTGCTCTTAAAGTTTGTTTTCTGTAGAAAAATTTCATTCATATCCTGAGGATATTTTTCTGGATAGAAATGTGTCCTTAGATCCATACAGAGCTATTTTTTTCTAAAGAAGAAATTTTTTGGATCGAGTCCTAGAATTTTTTTTTTTAACATCCGGATGTTGTTCTCAAGTTGTGAAGATTTTTTCTTGTAGAAAAAATTGTTATAAGATCCTGAGAATTATTTTTCTATGGAAAATTTGAATTTTGTTCCCAAAGAAAAGTAAGGAAGTAAAAGATAAGGTTTTTAGCATGTGGAATATATTTAAGCAAATAAACTTCATTATGGATCCAATGCTTGGTATAGGTCCCATTATAAAGACACTTTATTATTTTCGTTATTTTGGAGGTTTCCACCCAAGTGGTATTAATTTAGCATTATGTATTCCCTGTTGAATGCTTCTCCCATATGGATATTTAAGAACAGATCCTCGTTTTGACTTAAGCCTTCTATTATCATCTTCTATGGTGGAGCCTTGTGTCGTATAAGTTATGACAATACGTATACGTTTATGCCCATTTAAGCAGTGCTTAATTGTAAATTTTAATAATAAACCCCTTTTCAAAGCTTCAAATGGGAATATTTTGTTTATGGAAACTTTGACCAAAAATCGAACGTTTTGTTTATTTTATAAATATTTCTACCCTGAACTTTTGTAATTGGTAAATTAATTTTTTACGACTGTTCTATTTACAAACTAAATTCACTACACCCAAAATCTATAATTTATAACGAAAACTAATTTTATCGCCAAATAATGGCATAATTGGTAACAAATTACAGTAATTTGAAATTAAAATATTTATGAAATTTGTACTTTGCACTACATAAACTTGAAATTTGCATTATTGGCCGCCCATTTATACAATGCAAAAATAGTAAAACCAACCTCAACAAGAACAGAAACAACAACAAACAACCAACGAAAGCATAAGAGCAAAAAAAAAAAACTGAAATGAACAGCAAAACCAAACCGAGGAACGAGAGCTCATAAATAATAAATTCCACCCACTCACTGTGTTTTTAAAGGTTACAGTCAGTCAATATAAGGGCAAATAACTTGTAATAAACGGTCGTGTATGCGTGTGTGTGTGTTTAAGGCAAGTACTCGAGTTGTAGTGAATGAGAGAAATGAAAAAAACAAAACAAATGAGACCAATGTCTACATTGAGCAAGGGCATGGTGGCCACAACAAGGAGTGCTTGAGTTTTCGAGAGAGGGCCCATCTACTCAAGGGAAATGTTATGCATATCCTAGTATTTTTAATTGGAACTTGACATTTGCAAAGAGAGAGAGAGAGGGATGGAGAGCGAGAGAAATGTATTATTTTCTCTTCACATGAGAGCGGCTGAGAAATATAGTTCGCTAAAAAGGGAATAAAATGGCCTGATTTTCTTTTTTTCCCAACATCGTACTAACCTACATCAACAAAATGTATAAAAATGGGTCTATGCTTGTGTTTTTTTAGTGTAATGTTAACCAGGCACACACACACATATACTTGTGAGAATAAACACACATACACATATGTTGTGTACATTCACACCTTCCTTCTTGTGTTGTTGTGGCATTTCATTTTCAATGAAATTTCCGTTGTCATCGTTGTGTAGAAATGTACATTAGTTTCATTTGGTTGGATGGAAAAGCAATCATCAAAATGAGAGTTGGGTTTCATCAGGGCTACAGGGTTTCGAAAATATGCTCATATTTGTGTGTGTTGAATAAATTTTCGTGGTGCAAATTTTTATGAATGAAAATTACAGAACGGTTTATTTTTCGATTATTCTGGATGAAAAACTTTTTGGAATTTTGCGATTTTGAATACAGATTTTGAGTGAAGATTTTTAACCTAGGTCACTCTTCTTATTACCTCCCTTTGGTATTGTTATATATTACTAGTTAATGGAGAATAATGCTTTTGAGCACATATAGAGAATAGGCCTATTCAGAACCAACAACAGTTGGGCTAAGAGAAGATCGTTAGTGAAACACACGATTATTAAGGAACAGAATTTGTGCTAAGGGATCAAAGGGATCTTCTTAAAAAAATGTGAAATAAATGTTCCAGAGAGTTGCATAAACTGAAAAATGGTATAAAACCTGTTTTATAAAATATTTCAATGTTTGAATTTAGGGACGAAAAATACGAAACATTTTAAAGGGATTGAAACCAATTTAATAGTGTATCGATTTACTATGTACCAAGTTGGGGCCAAATCGGGTACCCCATTGAATTCAGACCTGTCACGTTCCAGAATGCGCAGTTCAAATATATAAGAGTGAACCCTTAGATAATGGCGCAGAACATTAGTACAGGCTATGGTATGAAAGTCAAAGCTTTATTGAAACCCGTTTATGAAGGAATTTGCTCTCGGAGTATAGTTTACTTATCCAGAAGAGGTGTTACCGGTTATTAAACGCCAAAGTATTGTCTATAAAGGTCAAAGTCCCCACATATTATCGATATACAGAAGGTATCGGCTACAGAGGGATAGACAGATCCTAGGTCTCTTTAGACCAAATCCGTTTCACGACAATTGGAGTCGATTTATCGATGTCCCGCCGTCCGTCTGTCTGCCTGGTGTGCATGATAACTCTCGAAGGGAGTATCCGATTTGATCCGAACTTGGTACATCGTAATATTATGATCAAACAAAGTTCGAATTCGATGATGGACAATATCGGTCCACTTCATCGGGTACCTCCCCCACAAAAGATCGAAGTTTAAGAAAAAATATTTTACTGCACAGAAAGAGAAATGATTATCCGATTTTGCTACAACTTTACAAATCCAAATATTTGCATCAGTGCTAGGTCAGGTGCGAAAAGGGACAATATCGGTCCACTCCATCAAGTACCTCCCCTACAAAGGGTCAAAGTTTTGAATAACCAAAACGATTATAAAATGCGAAATAAGCATCCGGTTTTGTTCATATTTCACACAACCTATTACCACACTAGATCTGATGTGAAGATAGTATATAATGGTCCACTCCTTTTGTTAGCTCCCCCACAAAGGGTAAAATTTTTGAATATCTATGAAGCTCAAAAAACTCGAAATTAAGATTCGATTCCATTCAGATTTGGTACATTTCGATATTTTCATCAAAAAAAGATCTGTTTTAAAGATGGTAGAAATCGGACCATTTCTTTTGGTACCTTCTCCACATAGGGTTCAAGATCTTGAAAAACGAAATTTTCAAAGAAAGCGAAATAAGCTTCTGTTATAAAGATATAAAGATGATGAAAATGGAATACTTCGGTCGATTATATCTGGCACCTCACGCACATTTTAACATTTTCTAAAACTTATCACATGCTGCATATAAAGAGAAGGAAGTAACTAATATGGTCCAAACCTGGCACGTCGCAATATTTATATCATATTTATTTAGATCCGATACGAAATGACTCATTCCTTCGGAACATACTCCATCAAGGATCATATATTTGAATAATCATAACAGAAGTAAAAATATATTTACATAATTACATAACCTTTTTAACAAAGACCTTAATTAAAGAACTACCTTTGTATGGAGTCTATAGCAAATGCTAGACCTATATAGAGACGTTTTTCAAGAAGAAATTCTACTTAAAAAGAACTCTAAATATCAAATTCAAAATGCCGAGAATCATAAGGTACTTTGTACGGTGTCCAGGGACGCACGCAGGATGGGGCCTTGAGTAAGGGTGCTCTGCGAAATGCCTAGGTTTCTGACATGCTCAGTTCATTTTTTAAAGAAAGGCACATTTTCCAGCTGTGTCCCACCGGATTTGTTTCGAAATGTGTACTGTCCTTATGGGAACTATACCAACTAGTGAACCTACATCGAGAACTTTTCAAATAAAAACCCAAAATGTAGAACTGCAGCTGATTCAGGTGGAAAATATGGCTGAAAACTTCAAACATTGAAAATTGGGAGGTATAGCTATGTAAGGGCAAATGGAGCTCATTTTCGGAACCCATCTTGGAAAACACAATACTAATTTTTGTGACGAATTTTGGATACCTTCTACAAATAATGTAGGAATCTCTCTTGACTACAGGCAGTTGATGGACATTGTTAAATCGGTTAAGAATATTTCGAGATATTGCAAACAGAATGACAAATTGAATATTCCATCCATTTTATGGTGGAGGATATAAAAACATATTGCAGCCAATAAAATATTTCCATGGAGCCTTCTATAGATGGGGAACATTCAAGAGAAGACCTTCGAAATTTGCTTTGCAAGAAAGATACAACTGTGATTCTTTGATAATGGAATGATTAATATTCAAAGAACTGTTGTTTCCAATTAATATATTTTTTATAATATAATTTATCATTAACAAAAATCCATTTTGTCTAACTTATATTTACACTCTTCTATTTTCAGATATAATTCACTCAAGAAAAATCTCCAGTGAAACATAATATATCTCCTATTAAAATAAAAGAAAAGCCAACAACCAAAACAAGTTTATTTCTCATTCGAATTTACCTGTGACATTTGCAAAGCAAAAAAAGAAAAAAAAACAAACGAGAAAAAACCCCAACATCACAACAATAACAAAAGTGTCATTCCTTTTTCAATTCAAATCAACTCAAAAAGAAAAACAACAAGAAATCGAAAATGTAAACAAAAACCGAAATACCACCCAAAATTCTCTCTCACGCATTTTGTTTTCGAAATCAGCTGTGAAGTGAAGAAAAAGTGTAAAAAAAAGAGCAAAAGAAAGATAAAAGGGACAACAAAAACATAAACAAATCTTTCATTATCAGTAGGCCACCAATACATCTATCCGTCAACCAAACATAAACGAGAAATCCAGAAGAGGAAGAGTTGAAAATAAAGAGAAAAGAATCTGCGCTGTAAAATATATCACAAAAAAGTAACAACAAACAAAAATCACAACAAACACATCAGCTGTTCTGGTAAAACATTGCCATGAAATTAACTCGTGAACTCCTCTAATACTCAATGAAAGTTATTCTCTTTTTGTCATAGTGTCTCTCTCTCTCTCTCCCTCTTTACTACAATCTCAACTCATCATTCCGTGAAAAGTTAACAAGTTATAACTCAAAGAGTGTGTTTTATGTAACAGCAAATCTCTCTCAATTTCCATATATTTTGGAGCAGGCGCCAACAAGAGAGAAAGAGAGTGTGCCATCATCATCACTGTCAGCAGCTGAGGCAGGAACAACGACAACAACAACAGCAACAGCCACCAATGTTCTATGACAGGATAACGATTAGTTTCGAACACAGTGCGGGTGTGTTTGTCAGTTAGCGCCTGAGCAGGCCAGCGAGTGATACCGTTATGTGTTGTGAATACCACTGCTACCACGACTACTACTACTCTCCCCGAAATTACTCTGTGTTCTGTTCCCACTCTGTCACTATCTATCGGGCGTTGTGTTTGTGTCTCTCGCGACTCTCGCTCTACGCTGTTCGAAGATAGGCATTTATGTAGTAGGTACCACCCGTGAATTTGTCAACGTGTTCGTGTTTGTGTTCATGTGTCTCTGTGTGTGTGCGTGTGTGAGAGTGTTTACATGTAATGCCCAGTTGAAGGGATACCATCTGCGATGAGAGTGCATTTCCGCTTTTCCAACGTAACAGAGCAGTCATTCGTTTGAACGGCGGCAGTCAACGCAAGCGTCCATATTTGATTGCTCCGTCTTTCGTCGGTAGGTCGGTCGGTCGGTCCGTTGCTCGCTCGCTCGTTCGTTAGTCAATGAATTATTATCCCAGTACAATGTTGTGATTTGTTTTTTTTTTCTGCTGTCGTTGTAATTCGCCCGTTCGCTATACCGAGAAGAAGAAGAAGCAAAAGAATAAACAAAAAATAAAGAAGAAAAGCAAAAAAAAAGTATTCCAAACAAAAAACAAGAGAAATCCCCAAGAAAATAAATTCCCTACCACTCACTCTTACTGTTGTTCAAGCTGCCCGAACGCTATCATTGAGGATATTTGCCCAACAATTTGAAAACAAACAACAACAACAACAACAACAAAAACAACCTCAAATATTTACCTTGACCAACAATCAACACTAATTACTCCTCCCCCATGTCTTGCATTGAGAGACCAGCAACATCGAAATCCTAAGATTCGCCTCTCCCACCCCCACCCTCCCCAAAACTGCAAAGAGAATTCGGCGGCGAGAGACGAGGACGAGAACGAGGTGATTCTCGGTAGTTTTCTTTTTTGTTTTCCAAATTCTCAACAACACTGGCAACATACAATCCTCAAAAGTTAGCAAACACGACGACGTCGTTTGCGTCGCTGACGCTACGGCTGCCCCTGCTGCTCAGCGTTCTGTTCCCCGTGCAGCCGGCAGCACCAACGTCGTCGTCGTCACCCCAGCCAGCGCATCGGCATCGGAACACTCGGAGAGTCCGAGTAGCAACACCAACACCAGCATCATTCAGACTTCGGCAGCCATACACAAACATAACAGTAACGACGACGACAACATCAACCTCACGCCCACTCCCACCCCCATTCCCAGCAACAAGACCACCAAAGCCGCACAACCCACCACCTGCACAACAGCAGCAACAGCAACACCAGGTTCCGTATCCATCTCTACAGCAGCAGCAACAACTCAAGCATCCGTCCCCTCCACCTGCCCCCCATCAGCAGGAGCGACAACAACAAAAGCATCCAAAAATAAGAGAACCACAAGATTTGCCACTGAAAAGCGAGACGCCAGCGACGAAAATAACATTACACCTCTGGAACCCATTGTCGTCACCTGCTCACCCTCACCCACAGCCGCAACAACTGCCAGCAACAGCAACACCGCCGTCGTCGCCGCCGCCGCCGTCATTGCCGCCTCCTCGGCCAGCACGAGTAAACGCTCGCCAACGTTTACAGCTGTTACATCTCCCGGCCAGCAACAGAGCTCTGTTAGCCATCAACAGAGCCATAACACCCCCACAACAGAGGCTGTGTGTATCCTCGGAGGCGGTGGCGGCGTAGGCCCACTTCCGAAATCGGTCACTGCATCGTATCTGCGCTGTGCAACGTGTGACGACTTGAGGAGGCAGCAATATCCTCCCCGTTATTCTCTGAGTGGTGCTGGTGGTGGCACGACCAGGGGTGGCAAGGCATCATCATCATCGTCGGCATTTGCTGCAACCAACAACACGTCTACGTGCCGAGAGTGCGCTGTTGCTGCAGCTGCAGTGTCGACATCATCATCGTCGGCTGCTGTCGCTGGCGCTGGTGCTGGTGCTGCTGCTTCCGGAGACTATCAACATCACCAAAATAATCGCCCTGTGTGCACGGACAATAATATGAGGAGTGGCAGTTCGGAATTACTACTCGAGCAGCAACAACAAGAGTTACGGTTACGTAAACTACGAGAACTGGCTCCGAAAAAGAAAAATGGTAACCGGCGCTTTCGTTCGTGGCGCGAACGTGCCCGCTTTTACGCTACCTCCACACTCGCCTTCTTCTCGGTGACCGCCGGTGCCTCGCTACTGTTCCTCGTGCCCCTCTACGTCGATCCGGCGATATCGACCCTCAGCCACGACTTCATCGAGAATCCCACGCTCTGCACCACATCGCGCCGCGAAGATCTCGTCGGCATCTTCAACTGCTCGTGGAGCTCGTGCCGCGAGGGCTGCACCTCCGATCTATACAAGTGTGTTCATATCTATGTGACGTTTATCGAGGACAATATCACGATACCCGAGAACATGACCGACTACACGAACTACACGGCCGACTGGACGCAGTCGGACGAGGCGACGCTGCTCGTCAACATCAAGGGCTGCGGCTATCCGCCCACGGTGACGTGCAAAACGTTCAATGCATTTTACGGCGTCGAGGGCGCCATCTATCCATGCTACTATTCGCGCAAAAACAAAACGGTCGTTCTCACGTCGTACAGTCACGACGACCAGGTCCACGTGATTGTCCACTTCTTCGCCGTGCCATTTGTGATAACACTGATCTCATCGATAGCTTTGTGCATCATGCACTGTGACTGCCGCTGCAAAAAGGATCGCAGCCATCGGCGCAATCGGCCGCAGTGCCGAAGGCCGCGAATTGATAATTTAAGGTAAGTTGGAGGTGTTTCGTTTACGTTGTTCTTGTTGTTATTATACCAATGGGAGCGGGAAAAATTAATAAGTGAATGTGAAATTAGAAATTCCAAGATTGGAGTTACGGACTTTTGGTAAATGTTGAAAAATATCGGAGTTTTTCAATTGAACATCAAATTTTGAAATAAGAAAATGAAGGGTTAAAAGGTATTTATTTCTAATATAAAATATATTGTAGAAATAAATGGTCAGCTGACAATTATTGAAAAATACAGTTTCAACCTCCTGAGGAAAATTTTCCATTTTTGGATTTATTTCATCAGATATGTTATAAATCGGAAATATATCGCGAGTGTTCATACTTCCTTGCGATAAAAATACGTTAGGTCCTGACTTCATTTAAGACCCCTCTCACGGTAAAGTGCTGAAATAAAATAACTTTAATGTAAACGTTCATAAAAAGTACCATTTGGTTTTTGATATTCTAAATATTCCACCACAATATCCACTCAAACCTGTCGTATTTTGAATTTCTAGATTTTGAAGGTGGCATCTCTTTATGAATAAAAGTTACAAATGCGAGGTATCGTATGGTCATAGCTCCACATATTCATAAGCCTTCTTATTTCTTACCGAATAAGCTGCAGTGTTTGCTGTGGCCCTTTGAATTTTAAAGCTTATAAACACGGTAAATAATTTAGAAGAGGGTAGGAGGATTTGTCTCAATATTGCAGTCGAGTGAAAATCATGAGTAGCCATGATGATAAGCGCACCAAAGCAAGTTTATAAATAACTCTAAATCCTTTCAACATAAATTAATGTTTAAAAAAATAATATTAAAAACTGGGATACCTTTAGAAAATTTTCTCGAGCTAAGAAATAAAGACAGTTCTCCTTGTACCTTTCATTTACAACGTTTAAAATATTGTTTATAGAAAAACTGGCTTGTGCCCCTACTTCGTCAGCAAAAGGCCCACCTTAATATTTAATGTTTGCCTTTTGCAGCAAAATGTCTTCCAGAACTTTTAATTTTGAAGTTTAGCGAGGAGGATATTAGTAAAACTATTGAACAATGGACTCACATCCAATTTTTCTGTCCAAAATTATTTCAACGTCTCCGTTAGAATGTCAGCTCTATCCCCTTACTCAATCCTAAATTTAATAAGACTTAGTAGTCATATCCAAAATCATCTACATCTCTCCATCCTAGACAACAACAGTTATCCAAAATTTATAACCTTTGGTACTTTCAAACAATTATAGTATACATTTGCAAAACCAGCTCCTTCTCCCAAGCACAGACACCAACAGTGACATCCATAGCACATTTTAGGATTTCAGCTCTTTTCCTTCACCCATTCAAAATTTAGTACTTTTCGTATAATTATAGTACACTTTTCCAAAACCATCTCCATATCTCAATGCCAGATACCAACAGACATATCAACATCAAATTTCGGCTTTTCAGGATTTCAGATCTATTTCTTCGACCAATACCAAGTTAAGTACTATTTAGCATTTTTCGAACTATTATAGTACACATTTCCAAATTCAGTACTACACAGTTCTTTATAGCACAACAGGGACCTCAGGGATTCCAGCCCCATTCCTTTACCCAATACCAAATTTAGTACTATTTAGTACTTTCGTAAAATTATAGTACACATTTCCAAAAACAACCTCCATATCTCAATTCCAGATACCAACAGAATGCTCGATACCAAAATTTGAGTATTCCAGCTTTATCCTTTCAACCAATTCCCAATTTAGTATCACTTAGTACTTTTCGGACAATCATATTACACATTTCCAAAACCAACTCCATCTCTGAACCACAGACACCAACAGTGACATTTAAATCAAATTTCAGTTACCTCCTTTCACCCAATGCCAAATTTAGTACTATTTAGTACTTTTCGCAAAATTAAAGTACATATTTCCAAACCCCCCTACACAACTCAATCATAGACACCAATAGTTATAGCAATATACAATTTCACGACTTCAACTCTATCCCGCCAAATCTCAAACAAATTTTAATCTCTATTCCCAATATCAAATATAGGACCACTCAGTACTTTTCTCATAATTATATTGCACATATCCGAAACCACCTCCAATACCAAATTTCAGATTTCAAGCACTATCTGTTCACCCAATACCAAATTGTAGCGAATATAGTAATATGTTGTTGTTGCAAAATGGTCAGGCTTAATCCCTTTATTGTTGTTTTTATCAGTTCTCTTACCCCTTACCCCTTGGTAAACATTACAATCGTTCTCCACTTATAAACAAACGTTTTTTGTTTGTATAAAAACAACAATAAAGGGATTAAGCCTGACCATTTTGCAACCACAAAATACTATGGCATCCCGAACAAACAAGCCAACACTGTTCTAAATATAAGCTTCTCTGTTCACCCTAAACCAAACTTTTCCAAATTTAGTACGATTGTACAGTTTGTGCCCTTCGTTCACATTTCCAAAACTGGAATCCATTATGAACTACAAATACCATTTTTTAGATAAATCCGTGAAAAAATAGATTGCGAAAATCATCAAAATACCGAATATCGGGAGGTACCGCTATATGGGGGCTATATTTATGATACCCTACACCACTTTGCATATTTAGTAGACCTTCACATAACAAATAAAAGTTTTCATGGGGAGTTTGTGAGAATTATATCATAACAGCTATGATTATAATTATAATTTAAAGTCCGAAGGACTAAATTTGTCGGGACATTTGTATCTTTCGGGCTTGTATTACCCATTTAGTGCATAATTAACTTGAAATCGGATAAAAATATAAATGGGAGCAATCACCAAATCTGAACTGCTCGCGATAAAATTATCAAAGATATTTCTGAGCTGTATTTGATATATTTCCCTGAATATTGTTATTACGGACTGCATATTACGGCTGTGGGGAACAAATATAACAAATCGGATGAACAATATATATGGGAGCTATTGCCATATCTGAACTGATTTTCACCAAATTTGACGTACTTGTTTCTATGCTCAATTTGGTGGCAATTGCCAAATTCCACCCCATTTAGGCTAATATTACACGTATGGTGCACAATAAAGGGCAAATCGGACGAAGTTGTATGTGGGAGCTATATCCAAATCTGAGCCGATCTCCATAAAATTTAGCAAAGGTATTTATGAGCTTTATTTGATACATTTCCCCAAACATCGCTGTTACAGAGTGCATATTACGGCTGCGGAGAACAAAAATAGCAAATCGAATGAACAATATGGGAGCTTAAGCTTTATTTGAACCGATTTCGATCAAATCAAATTTGTCATACTTATTTTAGGGTCTAATTTGGTATGTTGTGCAAAATTCCATACAATATGGTCTGATATTACACGTTTGGTGCACAATAAAAAGCAAATCGGTCGAAGATGTATATGAGAGCTATATCTAAATTTTGACCGATTATATCCAATTTCAATGGAGGTCGTCCTTGTGCCAAAGAAATTATTTGTGCGAAATTTCATCTGGATCGGGCAGTAAATTCGACCTGTACTTTGTTTACAAAAATACATGGACAGACGGACGGACGGACATGCATATATCGACTCAGAATGTAATTCTGTGCAGATCATCAAAAGGAACTTTGGGTCTATCTCGTTTCTTTTTCCGTGTTACAAACAAATGCACAAAGACATAATACCCTGACCACCTTCTGGTGTAGGGTATAAAAATGTATCAACCAAAATCCAGTTTTGGGGGATTTATCCTTATATACGCGTGAGTCGGCTCTTAAGAAGAACGTAGGAAGATTTATCCCTATATTGCTCCCCAGTGATAGGCATGAGAAGCCAAGAATATAAGCGCAACAAAAAAAATATTAGTTACTCTAGTATTCCTTTCAGAAAAGCTCCTCGAGCTAAGGAATAGAATTAGGTAATGTTTTATGTTCCCATCCTTCCTGCTGCGCCAGAATAAGCTCTAAGGCTCTCTATATCGAGTTAACTTAATTAGTCCACACAATTTCCAAAAATTAGAATTCTCCATTAACACTTGACGAATAACTGTCTGAACATAAAAGAAAAGGTTTTTTAGACTCCTGAAAGTACAACAACATTTAAGGCGGACTAAGACTAAGCTGGTCAACTCCTTACCCCTGTTGTATTTCAAATCCAGATACCAACAGAACGCTCGATATCAAAATTTGAGTATTCCAGCTTTGTTCCAATTTAGTATCACTTAGTACTCTTCGTATTTAGTACTTGCACAAAGACATAATACCCTGCCCACCTTCTGGTGTAGGGTATAACACAAATAATTTGTTTTGTTATCATTACGGCAGATATCCAAAATTCAATGGATATCTACGGCAAGGGTGTATGGCGTTATGGTATGTCACAAAAATTCAATTACATTATAGCCCATAAGATTAGTTCGGAAAGCTGTTTCATATGATTATGGTTGAGGCACGTCTAATTGAACTTAAAAGTTTTTTTCCGATGCCCAAAAATCGGGCCTCGACTTCAAGGTTGTGCTATTGTATAATTATGTTTTCAATAACTAAAATAAAAAATCCGACTGTTGTTTATGTCAGAAATCTAATATTCCACACAATTCGATCTTAATCATGTCGCTTATTATCCATTTGGAACAAATGGACAAATAAACCCTTGTTCCATTGTCAAATGATCTCTGTTGAATTACCGGGTTAATGGCGGTTAATCAGTTGCAGCCGAATCGCAAATTGACGCTGATGACAGCTGGCAGTTCTAATGTGAAATTTTAATTTAAAACCGCATAACTTTTTAATGGTACAACCAAAGCTTCTGCTCACAAAAGGAGTGTATGTGTGTGTGTGTGTGCTCTGGTGTGTAACTGACAGCCAGCCAGCCAGGCAGTGAGTAGGAAAGAGAGTAAAATAGGAAAAAAAGAATAAGTGATTGATATGGATTTATTTTATTTGCTCCAAATGTGTCACACAACTGCAATCAACACTTTTGCACAGCTCCGAACAGCACTGCTAGCCTGCAGCTATAGCCGACATTTATCATCTGACAATGTGTTGCTTTAAATTGTGGGTTAGTTGGTTAGCAGAAATACCGACCGACCAACCGACTGACTGACAGTCTGGTTGTTTGCTTGCCTGCCTGCCAGCCTGCCTGCCTCCTCGGTGGCTAAATCCATCTAATGTTGATGAAAATCAATCACAACATTCAATTTTCGCATTGATTGGATTTAAAATTAAATTGTCATTTTGTTGTTGTAGTTTGTCTGGCAGACACTAACAAAAGTGTTGTTGTTGTTGTTTGTCGTCCATTGTTCCATTCCCCATAGAATCAACAATTCATTTAAACTATTTCTCTGTGGCAACATTTTCAGTTTCAATTTTATGTGTATAAGTATGTGTGCGTGCGTATTACAATCCCAACATACCAAATTGACTTGAGAATAATATTTTAATAAGCTTACAAACATAAGCCTAAAGCTTGAGAAAATCTTGAGAAAGTATTGAGAAATGTTTGTTTAACAATTATAGAATAATCGAAAAGGAACCCTTATTCATAAGCTTATTCTTGTAATTGCAGAATAAGCTTACGAAAGTAATATTTTATAAAGCTTATTTTTTCAATGGTAAAAAATATTTATTTATTCATTTTTTAATTCCAGCTGTCACTGCATCCTGTTGCCTTGACACCTAGATGCTTTCTTTCCCCTTATTTGAGCTTCTGTATCTCCTCCACTTATTCTTCACTTCTGTTGAATTCCTGCAACTTTTTGACGCCTCCATTCTGAAATGAGATTGAAATAATTTATACTACAGATTCCCAGATTTATTATTCATCATTACCTTACAGATTCGTCCGGAAATGGGTCCTAAATTCGCGTGATTTTGATTTTAACCAAAGAAAATAATTTTTTGTTGACAATTTTCACAAAAAAATTCAAAACAAATTTGTCAACAAAGGACAGATTTGAGAAAAGTTTGTGCAAAAAAGTGTTTCTCAAGCATTGTTGAAAAATTCTTACGATAAACTATTTTCATAATATTAATCTCAAGCTGTATTGTATTTTTGGTATGTTGGGAAAGACTTGCCTAACTACTACAACTCGACATTTTTTTTTGTTCTGCTGCCATTCTACTTTCTTCGGTCTTTTGTGTTACGCATTTGGAAAATTCTCTTTTTTTTAAATACAAATAGAAAAAAAGCCCCGAACTACTATCACTATCTTAATTGAATTTCAGTTTTGTGTGTGTGTATGTGTTTAAGTATAGTTGGTTAGTGGTGTGTGAGTGTGTATGTTTGTATGGTTTTTGAGAAAATTTCTCCAATGTGTTTACCAGAAGTAACCTCAAAATTAAATTGGTTTATCTAAATATTTAAGACCAGTTGGATCACTTCAAATTCCCTTAATATCAGATGCGTTGAATGCAACGTGTTGTCAGTGGCAAAATGATTTTTGAATACAAATCAAGTTCTTACAATTTGATATGATTTTAAGGTCAAGTTACCACTGGTGGCCTAGAGAATTCGGACGATGGCTTAATGGGGTATATAGGGTGAAAAAACTGCAAAAAAGTCAAACGCCATAATTTTAACATTTTTTTTAAATTTTATTGAATGAAAGCAAAAATGTCGGAAACTACATTAAATTTTAGAAAGAGTTTAGATTTGTTCGAATTGGTCACCTCTGGCACGAATTATGGCCTTCAAACGGCCAATGAAACCGTCACACGCTACTCGAAAGATGCTCTGCGGTATTTTGGCCCATTCCCGGAGAAGCGCTTGCTTGAGGTGATCGACACTTTGGTATTTTTAGTGCCAACCTTGCTTTCCAAAATACTCCAGACACAATAGTCCAACGGCTAGGTATCCGGAGATTTTGCTGGTCATTGTGCGCTGGAAATGTAGCGACAACCTCATTTTTTAACCATTCTTGGGTGGCGCGTGCTGAGTGTGATGGTGCTGAGCCCTGTTGAAATGTCCAAGGTCTGCGGCCAAAATGTTTGCGTGCCCAAGGCTTTAATACACCCTCCAGAATATTTTTGCGATAGTATTCGACATTTATTCTGATGCCAAGGTCGATTAATACGAGCGGAGAGCGACCATCGGCTGTTATGGCAGCCCACTCCATCACCATGGCCGGTGCTTGAGTTCTGGTGGCCAACCGAAGGTGCACATTTTCAGCTGACCTCTTTGGCAAGTAAACACGATCATTTTGTTTGTTTATCAACTGCTGAACAGCGAATGTTTTCTCATCGGAGAAAACCAAATTCGGCAGTTCACCACTTTCGGCCAAGTGAAGCAAACTCTTTAGCTCTTTTGAGTCCATTTTCTTTCTGTTGCGGTGTAAGTTCTTGCACTTTTTATAATTTCAATGACTTTACCCCGAGCTCATTTTTCAATATTTGCCGAATGGAATATGTTCAGCTTACGAGTCATTTTTCGGCCACTGCAAAGCGGGTTTCGATCAAGTCGCTTCTTTACATTTCAAACCATTTCTGCTGATGTTGCTGTTTTCTTCCATCCACTTCTTTGACGTCAGGCTACGCTACCAGTATCACGGTAACGAGCGATGGTACGAGGCACAAATGATTTATTCACATTTAAATGCTGGAGTGCTCTAGCGATATCCACTTGTGTTTTTGCAGCCAAATATGAAGAAATCACACTATCACGCTTGAATTCCATCACGAATAATTTTTTTTCTGAAAAATTCTCACCAAAGTCTTTTTGTAGGCTTGTAAACAATATGATAAGCTGTCACTGGAATAATTTCAACAGCTGTCGGACGGACGAGGGGCTTAGAAATGACGGCAGTCTGAAGTTGGTTGCATTTTTTTCATCTCACCCTGTATAGTACAACATATAGTCCACAAGTGGTACATGCTAATATTTATATCAGACTTAGGCCTGATCGAATATGGAGCATATTGGCTTTCTGTTTCTCTATTACTCTTTCGGAATACCGACTGAAGCTTTCTAAAATTATTTAGATTTGCTGCATATGCAGTTGTCATTACATGCTGCTTACTGGTAATGCATATGGTATATTGTTGTCGTTACGTATAGTGCTGATAGTGGCGTATGTGCCTAACGAGTTTTGAAGGGAGGGCATGTGAAAATTGTTATAATCGACCATCACCAAATAATGTGTCGGCTAACCAATTTTTGCAATCGTAACTACTTACACACTAACCTACTAACCCATTATTTTTGAAAGTTCACATCAGTCGTCTGTCTGTTGTAATCATGCTATCTTTCGAACGAATTGATGTAGAATACTAAAGTTTTGCATACATGCATAGTTTACCAGTAGACACGTTAAGTTCGTAAATGGCCCATGTCGGCCCACGTCTTCGTATATCCCCTATATAATTGTTTCAAATTTGGTATTTGAAGTTCGTAATGGGTACTACGAAACCATATATCACAGTTTTCATTTCAGTGGTAGTTTTCGCAAGTTTTTTGAAATTTTTCAAGTTTTTTCCAAATGGTGGTGGTTTTTAAAAAATTCGGGCCGGCCGAACTTAGCAGATTTTTACTTGTTTTTGTTTTTTTTTTTTTGGTTTTGCCGATGTTGAGTCTCGAACTCAAAACGTTTGGTTTTGTATTGTGCCGACGATACAAATTACCTGGTGAAGAGAAAATTTTTTGCCTCGTCTTATTTGCTGACTCTGCGTATTAAACAAGAAAATATTAGTTTTACTCCTCGCCTATTATTCAACCGTAATGAGTTATTTGTGTCGTGTGGCTCCCAAATGTTTACGTCCGTATTCTGCTCACCTATTCTACAACACGTGAGCCTTCTGCTCTCCTACTCGAAACCACGTGATTCTTCTGCTCACCTATTCTAGAAAATAATGTTAGAATGTGAAGAATGCAACCTTGTGAACATTCGAACTCCGAACTTTAATAACATTTTTTATGTTTTCATATCCAATATTTTCAATTCTATTTTCCTCTGATATTTATGAATAATTTATGAAATTGATAGTGTTTCTGTGAAGCTGTCAAGGATTTTTAATTGGAAAACATATTTTCCAACACTTAGTCGTCAACAATAAAATCATCAAAATATGTCATCATCAACATGTTTCATCATCAGCTGCATAAACACGGTAAATATCAGCAGCATCAACATCAGTTTGCTACACAAATATTGAATTTTAATAAATTTATTGTTTTCATGCAGAGTTTCACAAAAACATAAAACAAATGAACAACAAATGTGTTGGAAAAGAGGGCAGATAATTTAATTAAAATTTCTCATTTAGTCACCTGTCGTAGCCTAATGCATCTTAAATCTCCACTCGAATTTTTGAATTCTTATTCCACCATCTTTGCAATTATTTCATGTTCATCTAAAGCAAAATCTAATTTCTTGGGTGCTGCACTCCACTTGAAGACAACGACATCCATGCTGGTGCTGGTGATGGTGACGACGATGATGACAAAAGAAACACTCATTTGCAAGTGTTTAATCTTCAGCATCTTTTGCTCTGGAACATAACTTTAAACGACGACAGCATTTAATGTTATCTACTCATCAGCATCTACAGGAGCAGCAACATTTTCCTTGGTTGTCGGGCTCGACACCATCCTCATCACCAACACCATCCTGTTCTTCTTCTTCGTTCTCATTGCAAGTCTCATAATCGTTGTTGTCACCATCACCAGCCGGGCGAGTTCTTAATTTTCTTCGGCAAACTCTTTGTTATCTCAACCGTCTTTGTCATTGTCCTCAACACCTCCCAGCCGACTCAATAGCCATAGGAGAGAAAAGAGGGTATTGGAATAACAATGCAATGACAATGGAGATTGACTACACTCTCTCTTGCTCGCCCTTTCCTTCTCACCCTCTTTTTGTTGGTTACTCTGACTAGTTGCCTTTCCAGCTGCTAATGAAATTTTGCATTAACGCCGATGCAATTTTGAAACAACGTTATCGTATCCTTGCCATTGTTTGCTGTTGTTTGAGTCCTTAACCCCCCCATTCTTCTTATTTTGCCAAGTTTGAGAGTATCGAAGAAAGCCAAGGCATAAAATGCAACACAATAGCAAAGCTCGATGTGGAGAGTTTGGCAAAAGGTTTCTAATGTTTCTTTAGGTTAAATGTGTTTATATTTTTCTTGGCTTCTTGGCAGTTATCCGAGAAAATGGGATGTAAAATTGTTGTAAAGGGTGAGAAAGGGGGAGGAGGGGTGTAGATTTTTAAGAAAATTAAGCAAAGTGTTAAGGACATTGCAGAGGAATAAAATGAAGAAGACAGCCTTCTTATCACCTATTCTGGAATAAGAGAGCTCACCTATTCTGAAATAAGAGAGCCTTCTGGTTACCTATTCTGGTATAAGTGAGCCTTCTGCTCACCTATTCTAGAATAAGAGAGCGTTCTGCTTACCTATTCTGGAATAAGAGAGCCTTTTTAGAACAAGTGAGCCTTCTGCTCGCCTATTCTAGAACAGGGGAGTCTTCTGCTCACCTATTCTAAAACAGGAGAGCCTTCTGCTCACCTATTCTAGAACAGGAGAGCCTTCTGCTCACCTATTCTAGAACAGGAGAGCCTTCTGCTCACCTATTCTAGAACAGGAGAGCCTTCTGCTCACCTATTCTAGAACAGGAGAGCCTTCTGCTCACCTATTCTAGAACAGGAGAGCCTTCTGCTCACCTATTCTAGAACAAGAGAGCCTTCTGCCCACCTATTCTAGAATAGGAGAGCCTTCTGCCCACCTATTCTAGAATAGGAGAGCCTTCTGCCCACCTATTCTAGAATAGGAGAGCCTTCTGTCCACCTATTCTAGAATAGGAGAGCCTTCTGTCCACCTATTCTAGAATAGGAGAGCCTTCTGTCCACCTATTCTAGAACACATGAGCCTTCTGTTCATCTATTCTAGAAAATGTGAGTCTACCTATAAGTGAGCCTGCTGCTCACCTATAAGTGAGCCTGCTGCTCACCTATAAGTGAGACTGCTGCTCACCTATTAGAGAGCCATCTGCTCACCCATAAGTGCTGCTGCTGCTCACCTATAAGTGAGCCTGCTGCTCACCTTTAATTGAGCCTGCTGCTCACCTATAAGTGAGCCTTCTGCTCTAATGGGTTTGGGCACCTATTAAAAAAGTAATGACCGTTTCAGTCACCTGTTCTAAATAAAGTCGCCGCTTTGGGTCACCTAAACTAGAAAAAACAACACCCTTTTTCTTCTTGTTCTTCAAGAAAGGGCTACTATTTTCTTGAAATACCCTAAAAAGATACATCCTTATTACCCTCAAATTTAAACTCTTTCCCCCCTCCTACATTTCTCCCAGTGTACTTCATTGCCCACACTCTCCTGCCAACATGTGTTACCTACCTTGGCGTATGAGTGCCATAATTATGACGATGACTGATATAAACCATACGCCACAATTACAGTCCGATAAATGTTACGAATGATGATGATGGTGAGGACGGAATGCTATGTTGTTGCGGACCAACACACTTTGGGTCGGGCCATAAACTCCATCAAAACTCATGCCATGAAACTGTCATAATTTGGTTTTATTACTTTTGACAGGTTGCATATCAAGTGGCCGTGGTTGGAGTAGTGGCAGTAGTCCTGACAGCAGCGCCAGTAGTCGACCACAACAATTTGTATGGTGGGCAAGCAGGTGTTAGTTGAACACACACGCACACAATCGCACTTACCACTGAGATTTCTTGCTGTGGCATGAAATGAAATAACCGATTTTTAAATTATTCAAAACTGTGGTTTTACAAATTAACACACACAGCGAGAGAGTGTGAGAGAGAGAGGTAGTTCAGTGGTGGAGCATTTTGTTTTGGGGAAATGTGTGTGGAGAGAGGGACCAGAGGTTGTTTGTGTGAATTTTACAAAATTAAATTATGGAAATTGATAACAAGCCAGTATTACAGCCATGGAGTTGCCGTTTAGGGGGGCTGTGTGTGTCTGATTTGTCATAAATATTTAGAAAATTTTCAAAAGGAGATCATAAATAAATGAGAGAGTATAAGTGTGTAGGTGTGTGTGAGTAATACACTTGAGGTTTCACTCTCTGTTTCACATTACCTTGACTTACACCTTTAGTCTGCTGTTGGTGCTGCTGCTGCTGCTGTGGGGCCGCATGTTGAATGCTCCGAAGTTGGTTTGGCTTAGTTAAGGTCTATTGACATGTAACTAAATGAATGTGGGCAGGTATGTGTGTTTCAGGGATTGTGTGTGCTTTTATTTATGTAGTGGCAACACATTCATTTTTAATGAATAACTTTCTCCGCGCTCCCTCCCCATCCGCTTCTATGAAATTATAACTGTTTATACCCAAACAAATAAAAGTT
Organism: Musca domestica; assembly: GCF_030504385.1. NCBI lineage: Eukaryota > Metazoa > Arthropoda > Insecta > Diptera > Muscidae > Musca > Musca domestica. The sequence goes on along the minus strand of NW_026712225.1, from coordinate 187,731 downwards.
ATGAAAAATTATAGACATGTGTTTTATTACATTTACACCTTCTACATGCTCACACACATACACACACACACGCACACATTTGTATGTGTTGGCATGGTGTTATAAACATTAATACCTCAACATTCAACCTTATCACTTCCATGAAAGTGGGAGTGGGGAGAGGAAGGACATGTAGTATGTTGCAACCACACATTGAAATGTTCGAACCCCAGATGTTGGCGAGTGGAATTGTGGCTGTGCCGCCAACACTTACAAACTTAATGAAATATTTTCTATGTGACGCCCTGCATCAGTTTCATGTTGTGATTGTGTCCTTGAAGAAAAAAAAGGACTCTATTGTGGGAGTCATATTATTCTTGAATTGATTAAATCTATGCCCAGAGAACTTCGATAAATTCACGGAAATGAAAGTAGATTTCTGGGTTTTTGGAGATAAATACTGAATAACAAACGTAAATATAGAACATTTTTGGTTTATTGAGAATAGGTGGTAAAATAGGAAAAAGAGGCAAAACTCTATACTTATTCGAAAATATGTGACCAAATAGCCTAGTTTTTTTGAAAAAGGAAAACAGGTATTGGAAAAAATTTGGTGGATTTCAAAGGATAAAATATTAATTATTCAATATAAAAAGCGCAAAATATCTGAAATTCATCATTTTGTGGTAGGGTCGATGTCAAAAAATTCTCCCTTCTAATTCAGAAAACTTATAAAGTATCAGTCGACCTCGACCTTACGCAGATTATCTAAATGCAGGCGATCCTTAATTTAATTATTACAGTTTGTAACGTGGTTTTCTAGTCGGGTGAACCCACTAAACCTTATGAAATGAAAAGAGTATAGTTATCTCTTTTCTGGGAGTAAAACTCTGGTATTTTATTGATTTAAATACTAAATTAAAAGAGACACTCGGAAATTCAATATTTAGCATTCAGCTGCAATTGCTGATCGGGAATGTTTACGACGTAAATTGTAAGCGATCGGTGTTAATACGATTTCAAAATAATCGGTAACTGATGGATGGTTGTCGGATGTTGACGAGTAGTGTCTGGTCGGGATTTCGACGTTGACGATTTGTGAGGATAAGGAGGTTCGGATTGTCGACAATTTGAAGTTAATCGTGAAGTCTGATGAATAGTCGTCGGGTATCTCGATTTTCGGGTTACAAAGGATATGAGAATAATCAGGAAGTCTGGTGAAGGGTCGATGTCCGGTCGCTGACCACGATATCGAAGCTCTGGTTTTATATGATTTTCCTGTTCGGGTTGAAGACGTTTACGCTGATCGGGTTGTAGACGATGCCGCTGATAATTACGCTCGTTCGGCTCTCAGGTGTTCGGTTAGTGTGTGCTCGAAGATTAGTTGGCATTTGCTACGGTATGGGATCCAGTCAAAAAAGATATTCCCAGCTAATAGTTCCTGTAGTCGGAGGATATTTAATGATTTCAAATCAATCATCACGTACTCTTTAGGCATGCCCTACTGCAGTGGTTACCCTGATCTGTCAACCGATTAACATTAACTATATATTGCACAACCATAGCCAAGTGGATGAGAATTATTTCTCATGAGTTTTTATGACGATGATGGTAAATAAACTGCTATTCCTCGATAAGCGATCGGTCTATTGCGTTGTGTGGATGAGGTGGTCTGTGCTGTGCTGTAGTGGATGAGGTAGGCTGTTCGTTGTTTGAGTGTAGTGCGGTGTGGTTGCTACTGAATGGTAGTTTGTTGGTTGTTGCCATTGTTAGGGTGTACTTATTATGTACATGATCTGTGATATTGCAAATTGCCTTTTCTTAAAAACATTTTTTGTAAGGAGGTCCTTGAAAAAAGGAGTAGGTCTTTTCAAATATTTCATAGAAATCCACGACATTTGGCCAAGAGTTTCTTGAAAAAAATGGAAAGAAGAGATCCAAAAGATTTAAAAAAAATTATATTTGTGTCTGCAAATCTCTAACATATTCTCAGAAAATCCATGATTTATTAAAGGTCCTTGATAAAGTCGTCTTTATAATCTACAATTTTTGTTGCCCTGAGAAAATTCTTGAAAAAAAACTCACCTAAAATATACGGAATTTGTGTTCATTCTTCCTTGGAATTTTGTAATCAAAAGAATTAGTATTTTTATACAAAGAGTTCCTTAGAATTGTTCTTAAAAGTCCATAATTTTAAATCAGGAAGTCCCTTATAAAATGTCCTAGAAAAACGAAAATTTTCCATGAGGTCCTCAAAAAATTTGATTAAAAAATCCGCAAATGTTCTTTAGGTGGTTCTTGAAGAACGTTTTTTAAAGATTTCATTATTTTCGCCAAAAAATTCTTTAAAAAATCAACGCCAAAGCCTGGAGGCCTTTGATAAATTTTCTAAAATTCTTATTTCTTACAAAATTAAAAAAAAAAATCTTAAAAAACCTTAAATTTAGGTCCTTGATGGAAATTTCTTTCCAATAGTGATAAATCCAAGTTTTTCATAAAAAAATGCTAAAAAATAGACGGGGGTTTCTTAAAAAAAATTCTTACTAAATCAAAGGCTGTTTGTCAGTAGGTTCTTGAAAAAATATTCTCAAAAAATTAACGGGTTTTAATTAGGAGGTCCTTGACAAAAATCAACAATTTTCCCAGGAGTTATTTTGAACATTTTATTTAAAAATCTACTATTGCTATTCTATACGTGCCGGAAGAAATTTTTTTAAAGAATTCATGAATTAATGGCCAGGAGGTCCTGAAAGTATTAAAAATATGCTCAATTTTTTCCTTGACCTCTCTGTTGTCATTTATTCTATTCTGTCCTTCTATTCTCTAATTCTTAGATAAATTATCCGTATGGTCGTTTGTCCTGACCGTATTGGTGACCAACCTATTGGTCACGTATTCTAAATTAGGCGACTCTTTTGCTGAGGGTTATTTTGGGTTTTTTTTTTTAAACAGCCTATTGGCCTCGTATTGCAGAATAAGTGTCCGGGAGGATCACCTGTTTTAGAATAAGTCCTCCTTTTGCTTAACTAGTCAGTATCGTTATAATTTATCATAGTCTTGGTTGTTCAAGCGTACCCTAGTAACCATCGCCACCACAATCTTTGCACCCACAACAACCCCTTTTTCTATTCTGGAGTTATTCGATTTTTCATTGAATGAAGGAATGAGATTGTATCTTTGTTCTTGTTATAGTGTGTGTATGTCTGTGGACGTGTATGTGGGTTTGTAACATTTCGCTCATGTCGACGATGTCAATGCTGATGACTAAGCACAAAGGTCACAGCCACGTTATGTTTTAAATACAATATTCAACTCCCTGACACCTGACCCAAAACACAACCGACATTAGGTGGACTTGCCTCCCCCCTCTCCACAGCACACATTCCCACAAGCCGTGTTTGTTTATGTTTGTGGCTGATGACCAGCACCACCAATGACACCCTCACCAGCATGTGAAATAATGGAGCTGCTCCGGTCGTTCCTCGCTTCGCCGCCCTCGTCCACCTCCTCCATAGCGTGTAGTCATCGTGTATGACGATGTTGTCATGTTCAGTTTATTGTCGTATCGTGTTTGGTGTATTGATTGCTTTTGTTGTTGGATTTTTTATAGATCTTTGATATGGGCTATTCATTCATTCGCTGCTCCGTAAGTCATTCATCCATGGAGGGGAATTATTGGCTACTAATTGTGTAGTAGAGGAGCTTTACTGGTCTGGTCTGGTCTGGCTGACTAGCCATATTGATGTTGTTGCCTTTGTTGGTGCTTTGACTCTTTGTGGCGCGGGAATGGTAATGTGTTGGTGGGTGTCCTCATGAAGTGGATCTTTTAATCAATGTGATGGGCTCGCACGAGTTATGGGGAGAGATATTGGTTAACCCATAAAGTATTTGCGAATGATTTTTTGTCACGAATGCGAACTTTTTTGGGGGGAATATTTTTTCGAAGAGGAGAATGTTATATTTATGTTGTTGATAATATTTTTATCGTGTAATAATTGAAAATGAATTTTTCTCACATTCCAACTATTTAATTTATGCATAGGCAATTTTCTGTCACAGGCTGTAGTACTTATTAGGAACTTTGAATACAAAATTTCAAACAATTTCGCTGCATATTGTACCAAAAATCGTCAAAATACCGAACATAGGGGGGTACATATATATGGGCTATATACGAAGACGTGGACCGGCACAGACAATTTTCTGTCAGAGACTCCCATTGCGAATTCTAAAAAAAACTCTAAAAACGAAATTTGAAACAACTCCGGCTAATAATGTCGCGAAAATCATTAAAATACCGAATATTGGGATGTATCGATATATGGAGGCTATACAAAGACGTGGGCCTGCATACGCAATTTTTTGTTATAGGTTACGATTATAAATACGAAATTTAAATCAACTTCGGTGAATATTGTACCTAAAATCGTCCAAATATCGAATGTCGGGGGTACAGTTGTATGTGGTCTATACGATATCGTGGACCTAATAGACATTTCTTTTCGAGGGGGTAAAGTACTCACAGAGAACTCCTTGTGTAGAATTTCAGACAATGCCATTGAAATATGTGGCTAAAATCATGAAAATACCGAATGTCGGGACGTACTGTTATATGTGAGATATACAAAATCCTGGACTTTAGCCAATCTTCGAACTTGATCTGTCTGAAGACAAAAGCCGGGTCGGTGCAAACTTTAAGCTCCCTATCTTTATTTGTTTCGACTCTAGCCTTATTACAACAGATGGACGGACGGATCTTCTTAGAACTTTACGCTGGTCAAAAATACAAATACGCGGTTACCATATTGTGTTCATCCTAGAAGAATGTTAAGAAAAGAGGAAAAAGTGATTGGTAGAAGAGTTGAAGATAAGAGATAGAGTTCTAGAGTATGATCTACGGCTGAGGAGTTTGCTGTGTCGTCTTTAGCCATTTGAATGTTCTGGCTAATTGAAGGATTACTATAGGGTCAGTGTTAGAAAAAGAAGACAGATCATGTGACACTAGTTCTCCCAGTAGTCTGTGCCTCACATTAATGAGTGTTGGGCAGTGGCAGAACAAGCGTTCGACTGTCTCGATTTCTTCTTCATCTTGACAGATCCTACAGCAGTCAATGTCGTCGCTGTCCCATTTCGAGGTCATAGCCCTCACCTTACAATGACCTGTGATGATGATACCCACCACAAGTTTTAAATCAGGTTTTGACAATGACTTCAGCGACCTTGTTCTCTTGTCTGAGAGTGTGGGCCAGATTCTTTTGGAGATGGTGCATCACATTTCGTCCAGCCATTTTTGTTGAATTCTCTCAGAGTATTGTCTGTGAATGACCTGTAGGAAATGGCACAGTGGTGGTTTAACCGAGTTGTCTACTTCAATTGTAGTTGATTCGGATCCTAGCCTGGCCAATTCGTCTGCAGTCTCGTTACCTGGGATGTTATAATGGCCAGGAACCCAGCAGAGCTTGATGGACAACCCAGTGTTTTCCAAGGCTTCCCTGCAGTTGAAAACAGCCCTAGACTTGATAGTAAAGGAATGGTAGAAAGATTGTAAAGGAGAACTGAAAGAATGACAAGTCAGAAAATTCGAATAAAATGTTTGTCCCTAATTTTGTGTGTGACCTGATCCTATTTGATACAACATATTGTAAATGTGTTCATTACTGTAACTTATGACTTTGCAAAATGTAACCCTAATAAAATCTTCACCTTTCGTTAAACCAATGAGGATTTTTTCAAGCAAATTAGGGAAATATTCCGAAAATGGGTAACAAGAATTTATAATAAGTCACAAATTTGTTAAAAGACAAAGTTGGCAATGTATATCGTGTATAGAGAAAATAAAAACCTATAAATCCCCCAGAGGATCAGCCCAAGAAAGCCCCCCCCCCATCTGCCAACTGCGTGGAATATTTACAAATACCAAGCAAAATATTTGTCCCTTCAAACAGGTAATTTAAACAAAACAAGTTGAAAGTGAAAGGTGGTGTTTGTGGTTCTGTCACTCTATGAAATTATTGTTGGACCTGTTAATCCATTCAGTTAAGGTAAATCGATTCAAACGCGTCTGGCCTTGTTGACTCACAGTAGCAGCAACAGTAATAATGTATCCTACCCACTGATGTGATGGTGTGAGTAATTCGAACTCTCTCGCACTACACACCAACACACCCACCAACAAATGGCCAATGCCATCATCCAATCCGAAAAGACACGCAATAATAATGACGTTCAATTATGTTCCACACTAAGTGGCGTTGTTGGCATTGTTTGTTAACCCAGCAAAGTTCACAGCGAATGGATGCGGGGCTCGTGGGTGGGGATGGGAATGTGAGAGGTGGCAATTCTTACAAACAACCAACACATGTACAACATCTTGGACGACCATCCCACTCATCACGCACACATACACACACCATTCACACTTTAAGGATGCACGACATCTTGTAAGTCACAAGTTGAGGTGTGGGGGTGGGGTAGCGTAACCTCATTCTTGAATGGCCTTGTACACTTGCACTTGGCTGGGTATGGAAGTGTAGCAAGCTGTCTGTGTGTATGTGTGTGAGAGAGGGTACTACGAGAATGCCAATAAACTTCCATGATGATGTGTTGGGTGGGTGGTGATAATTTCAACACCTTGGCCACTTTGGTTTTGTAGCCATCATCGGCATCGTTACACTAACCAAGCACCAAACGTCCACTCAACCCTCCCACCCAGCAGTTAACTTTTAATACCTCTAATGGAGTAGCCATTGCAAAACAAATGATGGGCCTCGACATTGTTACCGGTCATTGTTAAAAATGTTATTTGCCACTGGAATATTCTAGGACTCATTTCAGCGTCTCATCTCCCACACCATAGGAAGAGGAACCCTTTTCCCCTTCCATTTAACTTTTGTGTTTCGACTCATATGTCCAGCCATCCATCGCCGCTGGTGACCCATCACTTGGCATTACCACCACGCCGTGGTTTGTTAAACATGAAACGCGCGCTAAATTTAAATAATTTAACTAATGACAGTTAAAATGGCAAAACGTGCTTCACAGCCATCCATCTTCCGTAGTCTGTGCTGCGTCGCGATTTCTGCGAAAGTCAAATGAAATTTGTCAAACTCTAAACGAAAGTAAACGACGAAAAGAGATGGGAGAAAAAATGTTTAAATCAAATAAAAATAAGTGACGTATTTTGCCAGAAAAGGAACGTTCCTTAAATATAAAACAAATTGCCCAATTTTTCTGCGATGTCCAGAATGGGCGACCAATGCTATAAACGGGGTTTCAATTCAAAAGAATCTATACCAACCCACCTATGCTACATATATATGACCCCTTAGGGGTCATCTATTCTATTCTAGAATAAGTGACACCCTAGGGGTCATCTATTATATTCTAGAATAAGTGACCCCCTAGGGGTCATCTATTCTATTCTAGAATAAGTGACCCCCTAGGGGTCATCTATTCTATTCTAGAATAAGTGACCCCCTAGGGGTCATCTATTCTATTCTAGAATAAGTGACCCCCTAGGGGTCATCTATTCTATTCTAGAATAAGTGACCCCCTAGGGGTCATCTATTCTATTCTAGAATAAGTGACCCCCTAGGGGTCATCTATTCTATTCTAGAATAAGTGACTCCCTAGGGGTCATTTATTCTATTCTAGAATAAGTGACCCCCTAGGGGTCATTTATTCTATTCGAGAATAAGTGACCCCCTAGGGGTCATTTATTCTATTCTAGAATAAGTGACCCCCTAGGGGTCATTTATTCTATTCGAGAATAAGTGACCCCCTAGGGGTCATTTATTCTATTCTAGAATAAGTGACCCCCTAGGGGTCATTTATTCTATTCTAGAATAAGTGACCCCCTAGGGGTCATTTATTCTATTCTAGAATAAGTGACCCCCTAGGGGTCGGCCCCGCTATAGTCGTGCGGGGCCGACCATGTGATACCCTACAACACTATTATATGTTCGAAGTCCCATTATGTCCAAATCCATTTTGGAAAATTTCGTTTTTTTAAAATAATGTCAAAGAGCCCCGCCCAGAGGTTACCCTTAGTTTTTTGACCCGGAGAATTTGACCAATATTCACGCACTCCGTAGTTTTGTTAAGTAATCACAATTTCACACGAAGGTTGTGGTCCATTTTACAGTCATGCAAAATGCTAGACTTCTTCCCTGTCTTTAACTCTCTTCTGATGCGAAATTCCGTGTCGATTAGTTTTCAATTGTGGCCTATAGAGCGACTACAAAATTAGAAAAAGATAAGGTTTTTTAGTCCATTTACACTTCAAAATGTACATCTTAAGAACAATAGGCTTTCATTCTGACCCTAACCCTACCCCCATGCAAAATTTCGTGAGGATCGGACGATAATTGCGATATGCATGTAATACCCCCAAAACGTAGTATTGGGGGGTGTACAAATTTAGAAAATTTACAATTCAAAATTGTAAGTCAAATTGAAAAAATCGCATGCGATAACAAATATGACAAAAATTGAGAAAAATCGACAAAAGATATTCACTTTTTTATTGGTATATTTTTCCGCGATTTTCTTGGATATTATCGTTTTCTGGCAAGAGACCATTTCGAATTTATGGGAATTGTGAAAATCGGCCCAGCGGTTCTTGAATTATAAGCAGAAAAAATAAGATCAATTCTTTTACATATATATAAGCTAGAATAAGTGACACCATAGGGGTCATCTATTCCATTCTAGAATAAGTGACCCCCTAGGGGACATTTATTTTATTCTAGAATATGTGACCCCCTAGGGGTCATCTATTCTATTCTAGTCCTTAAAAGGCAGATTAATAAATATTTTTGGACGTTGACGTTCTTATACCAGATATGCATCCTTTGATTTTTTTCTGAAGATTTTTTTCAAAGGGTTTTTTCCCGATTTGTTCTACGAATGAATTTGCTAAGCTTAAAAATTATACTCAACTAACTATCACACACACAAAATAAATGCAAACATGTAAATCACATGAACTCTTAGTTAAATATTTGCATATTCGAAGCGAATTACTAACTAACTGAAATCCGTCACATCCATTAGAAATACAACGCCGATGATGACAATGGGAGAAATGTCACGTCCATGGGTTGGCCATTTGTTTGGCAAGAAATTGACGACCTATTATTGCAACGCTAATGACTCAGATATGCTTCTGCTGCTGCTTGTGGTGGTGGTAGTGTTGTTGTTATTGCTTCATTTTGTTGTTTAGAATGAATGATGGTGATGATGATGAGAATATCTATCTATGTTTGTGTGTGTGTGTGTATTTCAAATGTTAGTTGCTGCTTCATTTAATCCGATATTGGTAGGCCAACTGACAGCCAGTCATAATCTCCCCTTTGCCATTTTGCAATTCCAGCTGTAGTTCCAGCTGCGGTGATCAATGCTTTTCTATGCCTGTCTGGCTGTGCATTTGAACATTTGAAGGATGCCATGGCATTACGTTATGGACGTCACATAACAGCCTAGGGACATATGGTTCATATCTCTATATATATACATTGTTGTCCCGTTACACAAATTGGCAGGCAGGCAGGCAGACCGGCATATGAATGTGGTGCAGTCGTCATCGAACTACTTAAAGTCCTACTCGATTACGTCGAACACAACAAATCTCTTAGGGAGCTAAATAAACATGGATGCAACATCTCAATTTCAGATGGAATTTCAATTTATTGCAGCTGCACTGCTAAATGCCAGTGGCATAAAAGCTGCGGGCATTGTAAGAAGCGGGAAATCAGGTTACTAATTGAATGCATTTCAATGAGAGAGGGGAATGAGGCGAAAATATTCATAACCTTTTGACCCGTTTGTTTTGGAGGGAAAGGTAGAAGAGAAAGGTGTTTTTCCTTATTTTCTTATTTTCAAGAAGATGCAAATTTATGTTTCAAGTTATGAAGGTCATCCCAGAATCGGATAGGTGACCCTAGAGGTCATCTATACTAGAATAGGATAGGTCATTTATTCTAGAATGGATCTGGTGACCCTAGAGGTAATATATTCTAATATAATCTATTCTAGAATAGAATAGATAACCCCAAAGATCATCATCTTTTCTAGAATAGAATAGGTGACCCAAGAGGTCATCTATTCTAGAATAGAATAGGTGACCCCAGAGATTATCTATTCTAGAATAGAATAGGTGACCCGAGAGGTCATAGATGACCCCCTTATCACTTATTCTAGAATAGAATAGGTGACCCCAGAGAGGTCACTTTTTCTAGAATAGAATGGATGACCCCCAGGGGTCACTTATTCTAGAATAGAATAGATGACCCCCCGGGGGTCACTTATTCTAGAATAGAATAGATGACCAGCCAGGGGTCACTTATTCTAGAATAGAATAGATGATCCCCCAGGGGGTCACCTATTCTAGAATAGAATAGAAGACCCCCCTGGGGGTCCCTTATTCGAAACTAGAATAGATGACCCCCTCAGGGGTCACTTATTCTAGAATAGAATAGATGACCCCTTCAGGGGTCACTTATTCTAGAATAGAATAGATGACCCCTTCAGGGGTCACTTATTCTAGAATAGAATAGATGACCCCTTCAGGGGTCACTTATTCTAGAATAGAATAGATGACCCCTTCAGGGGTCACTTATTCTAGAATAGAATAGATGACCCCTTCAGGGGTCACTTATTCTAGAATAGAATAGATGACCCCTTCAGGGGTCACTTATTCTAGAATAGAATAGATGACCCCAAGGGGTCACTTATTCTAGAATAGAATAGATGACCCCCCAGGGGTCACTTATTGTAGAATAGAATAGGTGACCCTGGAAGACATCTATTCCAGGTGATAATAGGTGATCCTATTCTAGAAAATAATTGGTGACCGAATAGATCATTTATTTTAGATTGGAATAAGTGCCCCTAGAGGTCATCTGTTCTAGAATAGAACACGTGAGCCTAGAGGTCATTTATTCTTGACATAAATGACAAAATCGATGACCTCTAGGTCATTCAACCCGATTTCGGCATTATTATGAATTCCTCAATAGGATTGTTATGCATAAACCAATCATTTGTTATTTTAACCCGAATTGTGTTCATAAATATTTTATTGACACATTTATTGCGTGACAAAAATATTCGTGCCGATGTTGATGATGATAATAGCCAAAAACAAAAAAAAAACTAAAAACGATCAGTTATCTCCAGCTATTGTCCTTTTGCAATTAATGAAAAATGGAATGGCATGACTGTATATGGAATACACTCGAAAAAAATCCAAAATAATGAAATGTGGTATGGAAATAGTGCGTCAATATTCTAGTCGCTTGGAAGTGGCAAGAGTCTGTTTTGCTGGGCCTCATTCATTTCTGTTAAAGGATTATTGTAAAGGTAGTACAGATATGAATAGCCTCTTTTTTCATAAACTCCTTAATGAAGACTTTTCCAGGAATATAGTCGTTGCTCTTTTCAAAAATGTTCTCTGCGAACACTGCAACTCAAAATTTCGTTGAGTGTCGATAAATGCTTTAATTTTCATTCGGCCCCACAGCCTCTTCCATTACAAAAAACACGCCGAAGCCTTTTATGACAACATCGACAGAAAATATAAACGTTTAGCTGAAATACAATTTTTGTTTGTTTTTGTAGTTATTGCAGCAACAACAACGACATCGATTTTTCTATCGGAAAACCCTTCCGTTTGGTCGCTCATTTCCGTTTGTTTCGTTGGAGTTGTTGTATTTGTGTTTCCATGTTTCATTTTCATTTTTTTCTGAAGCAGCTATATTTCGATATTTTATTTCCGTTTTTGGCGATTTGTGTTGAAATGGTCACATGTGTTGCTGTGTGTAGGTGTGTGTGTAGTGGCGTATGGGTATGTGTGAATTTGTGTAATGTGGTGGTAACACATAGCCATGTATATGTACATTATTGGTGTTGTTGTTATTTTTTATTGGTAATATCATTGAAAGGCTAGATTGGCTTTTGTTGTATTGGTATCCCTCTCCTACCCCCAGCAGCCCTTCGTTCTCCCCCCATAAACTAGTTCCAATGAATTTTTACGAAAATGAATTTTTCGATAGTGTCCATTAAGTGATTGAACAAACATATTGATATGCCATTCATGTGAGAGCCGTATCGGCATTCCGAAATTATATGTCCATGTTGAAATTTAAGGGAACACAGACACACACACATACTCATTGGCATGAAAAACTATTTTATATGGAAATATTTAATGAAGAATATAATCATTTGATTCCGTTTGCATAGAAATTGGTCAGTTTGGTTTTTGTTTTTTTGTTGGAGGTTTTTTTTTTTAAGGCCGGAATTTATGCGATTAGAAAAAACTGGGTATATAAAATAAAGTTGCTTCGTGGAAAAATGGTTTCAAGGGAAAATTTATATACATGGCCTAGCAGGAGAAAATGTAAAGGGAAATGGCATATATTTGAATAATATTTCCGAACTCCAGAAATAAATTGGGGTAAAGTCGAATATGTTCCTCTAAAAACTCATTAAAACTTGTCGAAAAAAAAACATTTATAAAAATCTTAAGTGTAACTCTTAAATTCCTCTGTTAATAAAAGACCCTCACACAAACACAAATTCCACACGGCATTAAGGAAAAGATTATTACATAGGTTCTTCTTAAATAAACGATTTTTTAAATCAAACAATTTCCATAGTTTTTATACCCTCCACCATAGTTTGGAGGGTATATTAAGTTTGTCATTCCGTTTGTAACACCTCACAATATACATTTTAGACCCAACAAATTATATATATTCTTGATCGGCATAAAATTCTATGTCGATTTAGCAGTGTCAGTCCTTCTATCCGACTGTGAAAATCACTCTAGCTTCCGAACGAAATGAAGTAAGTTGATAAAAATTTACTGAAATGTGTATTATGCCTGAAGGACTTTTGGTATTGAAAATAGGCCATGTAGGCCATATAACGGTAGCCCCCGATAGTCGGTATTTTGATGATTTTAAAGACATTATTTACCTGAATTGTTTCAAAATTGGTATTTGAAGTTCGTAATGGATACTACAGCCTAAGACAGAAAATTGTCTGTGCAGGTCCACGTTTTATAACCCCCATGGTCCCTATATTCGGTATTTTGATGATTTTAGCTACATTTTAAACAGATTTTTTTAAGTTTCGCATTTGAATATTGTAAAAGTTTATGACAAAAGTTGCCTATGCCGGTCCACGTCGTCGTATAGACCCTAATATACGGCTACATTCGGTATTTTTGAGATTTTAACAGGATTTTTAACGGAATTTTTTTTTTTTTGAAAATTGCCAAATTTGTACTAAATGGTGGAGGGTATGCAAAGTTCGGCCAGGCCGAACTTACAGCTTTTTTACTTGTTCCATGTTGAAAATGGCCCCTACGATAAATAAATGACCTCTAATTGGAAATTGATCGATAGAAGAAATTCGACAGGAGTTAGATATATAGTAGCCGGAATGTAGGTATTTGATATATAAAAGGATTGTTCAAATTCTTCTACAAAAATATTATATAAACAAGTAAGCAAAGGCTATAGTCATGCGGAGCCGATCATGTGATACTCTACAACACTGTAGTATGGTAAAGGCCCCCTTATGTCCAAATCCATTTTGGAAGATTTCGCTTTTGAAATTATGTCAAAGAGCACTGTCCAGATATTAGCCATAGCTGTTTGACCAGGGACAATATTTACGCACTCCGTCGTGCTGTTGTGGTCCATTTTACAGGTAACAATATTTCAATAGTCATCCAAAATGGTAAACTTCTTTCCTAACCTTAACTCTCTTCTCATGCAAAGACTTCAAATCCGTATCTTCAAATCTTGACTCATATATATGATTTGCTTGTCTAAATATTACCCGATGACCATCCAAATTAGAAGGCATCTGCCCAGCCTACGTCTATAATTGCAATAATTTTTCAGTTTTTGTTCCATTTCAACCCCTGAATATTATGCGATCATATCAAAAGCAATAGGCTTCTATTCTGACCATAACCCCACCTCCATGCAAAATTTCATGAGGATAATAATTGCGACCTATAGCGTGATTACAAATTAACATGGGCAGACGGACATACATAGCTAGATCGACTCAGATCTGCGAGATAGGAAGATCCATATATACTTTCCTATGTGGGACACCAATACAGGGTGAGATAAAAAAAAACTACAACAAAGTCAAACGCCACCATTTAATTTTTTTTCTTCAATGTTATTGAATGAAAGTCGGAAATAGCATCAAATTTTAGAATAAGTTTAGATTTGTTCGAATTGGCACGAATTATGGTCTTCAAACAGCCAATGAAACCATCACACGCTGCTCGAATGTTGCTCTGCGGTATTTTGGCGCATTCCGGCGAAGCGCTTGCTTGAGGTGATCGACACTTTGGTATTTTCTAGTGCCAACCTTGCTTTCCAAAATACTCCAGACACAATAGTCCCATGGATTGGTATCCCGAGATTTTGGTGGCCATTGTGCGCTGGAAATGAAGCGTGGAACCTCATTTTGTAACCATTCTTGAGTGGCGCGTGCTGAGTGCAATGGTACTGAGTCCAGTTGGAATGTCCAAGGTCTGCGGCTAAAAAGTTTGTGTGCCCAAGGCTTTAATACACCCTCCAGAAGTATTTTGCGATACTATTCGGCATTTATTCTGATTAATACGAGCGGAGAGCGACCATCGGCTATCATGGCAGCCCACACCATCACCATGGCCGGCGCTTGAGTTCTGGTGGCCAACCGAAAGTGCATATTTTCAGCTAACCTCTTTGGCAAGTAAATACGATAATTTTGTTTGTTTACAAACTGCTGGACAACGAATGTTTTCTCATCGGAGAAAACCAAATTCGGCAGTTCACCACTTTCGACCAAACGAAGCAACTCTTTAGCTCTTTTGAGTCTATTTTCCTTCCGTTGCGGTGTAAGTTCTTGCACTTTTTGGAATTTCAATGGCTTTACCCCCAGCTCATTTTTCAATATTTGCCGAATGGAATATTGTGATAGTTGCAGCTCACGAGCCATTTTTCGGCCACTGCGACGCTGTTTTCGATCAATTCGCTTCTCTACTTTTCGAACCATCTCTGCTGATGTTGCTGTTTTCTTCCGTCTACTTCCTTGACATATGTAGGGCTATGCTACCAGTATTACGGTAACGAGCGATGGTACGAGACACAAAAGATTTATTCACATTTAAATGCTGGAGTGCTTTAACGATGGCCATTTGTGGTTTTCCAGCCAAATATCAAGAAATCACACTATCACGCTTGAATTCTATCACGAATAACTTTTTTTTTTGGAAAATTCTCACAAAAACGCTTTTGTACGCTTGTAAAAAAATTAATGAGCTGTCACTGGAATAATTTTAACAGCTGTCGGACGAGTGGCTTAGAAATGACAGCAGTCTAATGTTGGTTACAGTTTTTTCATCCCAACCTGTATACCCTCTGAGGGTATAAACATAGGAAAATATGAATAGAAAATAATGACAAACAATAACAGGGAATTCTGAAATTAGATTTAAAATTAACTTAAAATTTTTGGTTAAATTTGTAATATTGTGAAATATATTTTTTCAATACTGATGGAATCGTGATTCCTATCTAAATAGTTTTGTAGCACCCTCAAAAATTAGCTTCTAAATTTGTATTTTCCTCCCTTCCCTCAGACTAATAATTTGTATACATAAAAGTATTTCGTCCTCTAATGGTTGAAGGATTCCATTAACATTATTTCTAACATTTATTTATATTTCTACTCCTTGGCAAGTTATGCCCCTTTTCATTTCCAAATGCAAATATTCAGCCTTAAAACCTATTTATTCACAATATTAAAAGCTACATTCCGATTGAAAATAAGCACTTACATACAATTTTCAAAATTAAAATATTATGAATTTTTAATAAGCCATAATGGCCAGAATATTTTAATACGAGTACTTTTTTGGGGCCAAATAGCAGAGGAATGCATGTTTCATTTCTTATTTCAATTCGAAATATTTATATTTTGGAACAAATCCAAAATTTCGTTATGACCCCCCCAAAAAAAACACGGTGACGAAAAATCCATCAATCATAGTTTAAAATCACTTCAGCCTAATGCCAGGACACAATGAAAGAAGCGAACGAAAAAAAGTGAAAGGTCATAAAAACGTGACTATCAGCGAAAACAGAAACAAAAAAAAAACATTCCCGCCCTCATCATTATCATTGCCATTATGGGAGGTGTTGTTTTTCCTGTTGTTGTAATGTTTATTTCCCACCTCATAACTAAGCAGGAGAATGGAATGGAACGGAAGAAGGAACACCAACAACGTAACACTGTAATTACAAAATTACAATGGACACGAAAGAATTTTGAGCAAATAATGAAGAATACATTTGAAGAGGCCACACGGCGGATGGACAGACCGGCCGACTAGTCAGTTCACCATTTGTGGTGGACAACAGAAACGTTGCCAAATACCGACATAACATGCCCATACAAAGGCTCCATAGACGTGTTGTCCCACAAAAGCCATGCGGCACACCTTTTTGGCCCAGCTGTTTCGTACTTGACGATTGAGTGTCCTGCTGAAATGTTTGCCACAATGGCCGGAGATCGCAAGACCTTATTCAACCTGGCCCACGTTGTTGCAATAAATCAGCGATGAAATGTTTGTAGAGCAATTAAATGCTGCCCACAACAACTGTGAGTTGGTCAGCTGGAGTAGAAGAACCAAAACACAGTCGGTCATTCATACACTCATCCATCTGCATTCCAGTCATGCATGTTTGGGGAAGTAAATGGTCTGTGTATGAGTGACGTTGCGATGAAGTAGTTGTATTCTCCAAAAGGTGAATGCATGGGTATTTGTCGAAAATGAGACCTGAGGATAATTAATGATCTTAGAAAGAGAGATAGAGAGAACATTAAGGGAGAGATATGTGAATTGGAACCGTAGAGCTGGTTGAGAAATGGACATGGAAATTCTGTAATCGCAATAGGTAATAAGAAATAAGAATAGCTTTTAATAACTTCTCATAGAGGAGTCGATCCTAAGGACTTCCAAATGTAAGAAATATTCTAAAGGTCTTCTATAGCCAAACATTTTTTGAAATTTGCAAATTTCATGCCAATATTTAAAGACTAACGAGTGCCCGCTACTTCATCAGCGAAAAGACCACTTTAAAATAAGATTCGCTCCAAAAGATCCCGTTAGGCTTTTTTAGCCCTTAAAATTCACAATTTGTCTGTCTGTTTTTTCAAGTTTTTCGTTTTTCGAGAAGAATATTAGGAAAATGTTT
This sequence comes from Musca domestica, assembly GCF_030504385.1. Lineage (NCBI taxonomy): Eukaryota > Metazoa > Arthropoda > Insecta > Diptera > Muscidae > Musca > Musca domestica. The sequence continues at coordinate 170,479 of NW_026712225.1, read as the reverse complement.
TTACACCAAGAAGTCTTCAAATTCTTTCATTTTGAAGTTTAATCAGGAGGACGTTATTAAAACCATTGCCCAATGGACCCACATCCAATTTTTTCTAACCAAAATTATTTCAACGTCTTGATATGAGAACCCTGGAAACCAACAGTGGACCTCAATATCAAATTTCAGGATTTCACCTCTATTCCTTCATCCAGTACCAAATTTAGCAACATTAAGCACAAATATCCAAAACAAACTACATCTCTCCATCCTAGACACCAACAGTGATCCAAAATTTAGTACCATTTTGTATTTTTACGCGATCCCGAATTCGCCTCCTTCTCTCAAAAATATATACCAACAGTGGCCTCCATATTAAATTTCAGAATTCCAACTATATCCTAAGATCCAATCCCAAATATGTTACCTTACTTTTCGTACAATTTAGTACTTTTCGAACAATTATAGTATACATTTGCCAAACCACCGCCATATGTCAATCCCAGATACCAACAGAGACCCTAATATCAAATTTCATAATTCCAGTTCTATGCCTTTACCCAATACCCAATTTAGGACCACTTAGTACTTTTCGAACGGTTAAAGTACATATTTCCAACAACCACCTCCATATCTTCTTCACAAACATCAACAGTGACATTTATATCAAGTTTCAGGATTTCATCTGAAATTTGATAGCATATAGCCCAATTAAAGTACGCATATCCAAAACCAGCTTCTTCTCTCAACCACAAACACCAACTGTGACATCCATATCAAAATTCAGGATTCAAACCTTATTACTTCACCCAATACCAAATTTAGTACTTTTCGTACAATTATGGTACACAATTCCAAAACCGCCACCATATCTCAATTCCAGATACCAACAGTGATGTCCGTGTCAAATTTTAGGATTTCCAAAACCACCTCCATATATCAATCCCAGATACCAATAAGGATCTCAATATCTAATTTCGGACTTTCAGCTCTATCCCTTCATCCAATACCTATTTTAGTACCACTTAGTGATTTTCGAACGATTATAGTACATATTTCAAAAAAACACCTCCTTATCTTCACCACAGACACCAACAATGACATCTAAATCCAATTTCCGGATTTCATCTCTGTAATTTTCTCCATTAACAAGTATAGTACCATTAAGTAAAATTAAATCAAATCCAGCTCCTTCTCTCAACCACAGACATCAACAGTGGCATCCATATCAAAATTCAGGATTCAAACCCTATTCCTTCACCCAATACCAAATATAGTACTTTTCGTACAATTATGGTACACATTGTCAAAACCGCCTCCATAGCTCACTCCCTAATACCAACAGAGACCTCAATATAAAATTTCCAGAAAACTGTAGTACGCATTTCCAGACTCGCCTCCAAATCTCAACCTCAACCTACAGTAATCTAAATATCCACATTTTGAAATTTTATCTTTAGTACTTTTCGAACAATTATAGTACACATTTCCGAAACCTCCTACATATCTCAATTCCAGATATCAACAGAGACTTTAATATCAAATTTTAGGATTTTAGCTCAATCGCTTTACCCAATATAAAAGTTAGTACCATTAGTACCATTAAGTACTTTTCGTATAAATATAGGACACATTTCCAAACCACCGCAAAATCTTAAACACAGATACCATACAGACTTTAATATCAATACTAGATATCAACAGAGACTTTAATATCAAATTTCAGAATTTCAGATCTCTCCCGTCACCCAATACCAAATTTAGTACTTTTCGAACCATTATAGTACACATTTCCAAAACCATTTCCATATCTTCGCCACAGACACCAACAGCGACATCTATATCAAATTTGAGGATTCCAGACATATCCCTTCACCCAATACCAAATTTAGTACCATTTAGTACTTTTCGTACAAATATAGGACACATTTCCAAATCACCGTAAAATCTCAAACACAGATACCATCAATAATCTAAATATCACACAGATACAATCATAATCTAATCCTTCTTCCAATACCAAATTAAATACCATTTAGTACTTTTCGTACAATTATGGTACACATTTCAAAATTCTCCATATGTCCAGGCTACACATGAACAGCATCTTTTATGCCAAATTTAAGAATTCAAGCTATATCTGTTCACCCAATACCAAATTGTACCAAAAATAGTACTGTTTAGTACTTTTTGTGCAATGGGAAAAAAAATCCTAACCACATCTCATATCCACAATCCTACCATCAACCGTGACCAAAATATGAAATTTCAAAATTCCAGCTTCAATTGTTCCAAATTCAGTACTTTTCGTACAATTGTGGTACATATTTCCGAAACCATCTCCATATGTTAAGGCTACACATGAACAGCGACGTTAACGCCAAATATCAGGTTTCTTGCTCCATATGTGGCGCCAATACCAAATTGTACGATATATAATACTATTTAGTACTTTTCGTGCGCTTGTATACATTCGTTGTACATTCCCAAAAACACCTCTTATATCACAAAGCTACCATCAACCGGAACCCCAGTACAAAATTTCAAAAATGCAGCTTCATCCATTCATCCTAAACCAAACTGTTCCAAATTTAGTACCATTTAGTACAGTTCGCACACTTAGTACACATTTCCGAAACCACCTTCATGTATCAAACTCACTTTCTTACCTTGATTCTCATACCGACTTTAAAGTTTTAAGCCATATCCGTTCGCATAATGCCAAATGGTACCATTTTAGAATTTTAGTACAATTTTAGAACTTTTCGTATCCTTAAAGTTCAAATTTCCAAAAACCCTTTGGCACATGTATCCTGCATTTCATTGGTGACACCCATTCCAAATTTCTGAATTCTAGCTCATTCCGTTTGTCCAATACAATGTATTGAATTTTTAGTACTCTTTAGTACGTTTCGTACCCTTTGGGTTTCTTTGTTTGCACTAATCTTTTATATATACATATACTGAAGGTACTCATCCGTCGGTAACACCGGCTGATATTTTTGAATTCGTTTTTAAAAACTTTGGTCTTTTTTTGGAGGATGTATCAGAAATAATATCACGTTTTGTCTATCTCCGAATTAAGTTGGATACCTCTAATTTTCAAAATATATTGAAATTTTTAATTTCAGCATTGAATGATTTTCGACCCAAAATATTGACACTTCGAACGAATAATATCGAAATTGAGCTAAATATATCGAAATTGAGCTAAAATTGATGTAAAACCTATAAAACGGAAGAAGATTCGTAACGATCTAGCATAGTTCAAAATGGTATTTATGTATTCTGCCATAGCCTGAGGATATGTAGACATATAGTTTATGTCCTTCTATATATAAGTCATACGTACAATAAACATAATTTGTAGGTCTTTATCAACGAATTTTCTACTGAATCGTTTGAAGATCTTCAATGCATGAAAGTTCTTCTCTTTACGTTTAAAAAGCTCTTTTGCACAAAGCACATCAAAAATCATCTCAGTCTTTAAGTTTTTGAAATACCAAAAACTCCCATATATCACCCTCCCCTCCCTCCCCCTTCTCTTTGAACAAATATTCCCTTTTAAGGACACTGCATTAAAACAACATTTACGAAGCTCTTCCATTTCAATTGGGGGATAAAAAGTCATCACTACTTATGGAACATATTACAAATATTCATGTGGTCTAGTGCCTTAGGGGCTGGGCAAGAGGGGGAATGGATGGATGGAAACTAGTACTGCAATACATCAGTGTCATTAAATTTGAAGTTCGATTGGTTGCTTGGATGATTCAATTGTTCGATGGTTGGTTGGTTGGTTGGTTGGTTGGTTGATTGACTGTTCTCTTTTTCCCCATAATTGTGCTTCAATGATTTTGCAGCAAATTGGATTTCATTTTTCTTCGACAGGGCCAAAGCATCAGCTGCAGCAGCAGCATCAGAAAACGGCGTCAACATCAGCCACAACATATGCTTGCTTGAAGGGAGAACAGACCGACCCCATCAACATAACAACTATTCAGAGATGAATATATAAATCTTCTTAGAAATGCAAGTGGGAAGAAATGGAACAGTCGTACCCCATTAAAAATACGATTGTACTTAGAACTACTTAGAAATGATAGGCATGAGGGGTAATTAGTACCTATCTAAAGAAGAAGAGCCTCTCTGACCTATTTTACGTTGTTAACCGAGATAGGTTCGGCTAAGCCTTTTTAATTGAATTTCACAAGACATGTTAACACCGTCAAAAAAAACTACTTCCAAGTTTCAGAATTTGTAGCTTGAAGTATAGTATATAGTGCTATTTAGTACTTTTTAGTTAAAATTTCGATACGCACTTCATTTTATCTCCTCTTCACATCAGAAGCAACCAACATGCAACCTCCACTCCTTACATTAAGTACCATTTTTGGACAGTTTTGTACAAAAATGTACGATGTTTTGAATTATATTTTTCAAACGTTTTTCTTTGTCAGAAAGAGTTAAATATGGAATTCTATAAAATATCTCTTATATTCTTGACATGAATTAGTTTTCTCCATTGGTGGCTCAGCTTTAAAGAATAAAGTAGCATCGAGGCACAGTTTTAAGTCCATTTTAGTACCTGATTTAATAAAAATATAAAAATGAACCCATATCGGATGTTTCGTTTAAATAGTGACCCATCATCAAAAGTCAAATATACGCAAGATTTCAAGATTCTGGATTTAAAGTCTTAAATTTTAGTTCAAAAACGATGTATTTAGTACCTCTGGCACGAATTTCCAAAAATCCCACCTTAATAAATGTTTCGTTCCAAAAGAAATCCACTTTCGAAATATGTGGTTCTAGCTCTGAAATTAAAATATTTAGGTCCCAAGAGCAAATTTTATTTTTTTTTTACAACTTTATGGTACGGGCTGCTAAACATACCACATTATCAGATTTCTGGCACCAGTAGTGACGTGCTTCTAAAAGTTAAAGATTCTAGATTCAAAGGTATTGGATTTTGGTTGGGAAGTACATTTTTAGAACTTTTTAGTACGTTTTTTGTATGAGCCCTAGAAGCATTGAATTTTAAATTAAACAACGTCAAATTGCAAAGTCCTAACGTTTAAAAATAATGTTTAAAATAATGAAGTTGAACTTTTTCGTACATTTTAGTACTTTTCGTACCCTTGAAGTATGGATGTCCAAAAACTTTAAAATTTATTTCTTTACATAAAAATATGATCCTTATGTACGTTCTCATATCAATCAATCTTTCGATAATAATAATGAACTTTTCGTACTCGTTGGTACTCTTTGTACTCTTGGAGTACGGATTTCCAAAAAAATCCGCGAATTTCCAAAAAACATATAAATTTTGCTCTCTATACCAACGATGACCCTCATGCTATACAGGATGAGATAAAAAAATTGCAACAAAGTCAAACGCCATAATTTTTACATTTTATTTTTAAATTTTCTTGAATGAAAGCAAAAATGTCGAAAATAGCATTAAATTTTAGAAAAAGTTTAGATTTGTTCGAATTGATCACCTTTGGCATGAGTTATGGCCTTCAAACGGCCAATGAAACCGTCACACGCTGACCGAATGTTGCTCTGCGGTATTTTGGGTCATTCCCGGCGAAGCGCTTGCTTGAGGTGATCGACACTTTGGTATTTTTAGTGCCACCCTAGCTTTCCAAAATACTTCAGACACAATAGTCCAACGGATTGGCATCCGGAGATTTTGGTGGTCATTGTGCGCTGGAAATTAAGCGAGGAACCTCAATGTGTTTTTTTGGTTTTCATGTTGCTGAGTCCTGTTGGAATGTCCAAGGTCTGCGACCAAAATGTTTCCGTGCCCAAGGCTTTAATACACCCTCAAGTATATTTTCGCGATAATATTCGGCATTTATTCTGATGCCACGGTCGATTAATACAAGCGGAGAGCGACCATCGGCTGTAATGGCGGCCCACACCATCACCATGGCCGGCGCTTGAGTTCTGGTGGCCAACCGAAGGTGCACATTTTCAGCTGACCTCTTGGGCAAGTGGACACGATCATTTTGTTTGTTAACAAACTGCTGGACAACGAATGTTTTCCCATCGGAGAAAACCAAATTCGGCAGTTCACCACTTTCGGCCAAGCGAAGCAACGCTTTAGCTCTTTTGTGTCTATTTTCGTTCTGTTGCGGTGTAAGTTCTTGCACTTTTTGGAATTTCAATGGCTTTGCCCCGAGCTCATTTTTCAATTTTTGCCGAATGGAATATTGCGATATGTTCAGCTCACGAGCTTTTTGGCCACTGCGACGAGGGTTTCGATCAAGTCGCTTCTTTACTTTTCTAACCATTTCTGCTGATGTTGCTGTTTCCTTCCGTCCACTTCCTTGACATATGTCGGTACGAAACACAAAAGACTTATTCACATTTAAATGCTGGAGTGCTCTAAGGATCGCCACTTGTGGTTCTCCAGCCAAATATAAAGAAATCGCACTATCACGCATGAATTCCATCACGAAGAACTTTTTAAAAAAAATTCTCACCAAAATGTAAACATATAAGGAGCTGTCACTGGAATAATTTTAACAGCTGTCGTACGGACGAGTGGCTTATAAATGACAGCAGTCTAAGGTTGGTTGCAGTTTTCTCATCACACCCTGTAGTAGTAGAAGGCAAAGTTTAAAGTCTAGACATGGGTCTAAGACATAGACGACTTTGTACTTTTTTGTAAATTTGTAATTTTTAGTACCCTAGGTGTTCGAATTTCCAAAAAGCCCAGCTCACATCACCATGGCACGCTAGGGGTCACCATCATACAAAATGTCGATGCTTTAGTTTCTACCGGTTGCCGTACCATTTTGTACTTGTCGTAACGTTTAGGTACTGTTTTAAAGACCAGCGTTACCATAACCCTGCACACCTTAAGTAATCCCCTACCAAATTTCAAGGTTCTTGTTTCAAACATTTTGTCTGGGCTTTGATAGGTGATACTACAGTGAGTCAATCACCTTACATGGATAATCTTTTCAACTGAAAAAAAAGGATGAAGAGAGGGAAAGGAAAGTGGAAGACCAAGTTTAGAGCCTAGACAGGGGTCTGAAACATCGGTGTCCATTGATGAAAATTGCCGTAATAAAAACCTTATCTTTTCCTTCCTTGCTTTTGGAAGGCCATTTCTCTTTTATAAACACTCGTTTTCATATTTCTGATCCCATGGATGCAGGATCAACTCATAGACATAAATATAGGCTTTTGTATGATTCTGGTACAATATAGCATCCATTTCACCCTAACTCCACTGTATCTTGTCTGGCCCTCCTTTAGATATACTTTTCCATTTTTTTTAATAAATTCAGCCCTATGACTTATATCCCTCCTATGTCGTGTCGTGTAGGTTTGTTGTATATATGTGTGTGTGTGAGTGTGTTTATGACAGCATTTTATGTATGCACATAAATTGAATACAGAATTTGGTTCTATCTTAAAAATTTGTCTCTTGGATCAAAACAATCAAATTGTGCTTGACATGCATGCAGTCAGTCAGTCAGCCAGCCAGTCAAGCCTCGGCTGCCTTGCCAGGCATGTACCAAGGACTACATGGGCTATGTAGGTATGTGTGTGGTATGATTGGTCAAAGGATAACGAATAACAATAATAATACGACACAGAACACAGACAGATAGCTATGGCAAAAACAACAACAGCACCATCCAGTACTACAACTACTAACGAGAGCAAAAAACACTAGCAGCAACAACAACCAGAACCACAAAAAAATGGAAATCATCGTCTATGGCAAACTAAGAACGTGCATGTCACACTTGTAGTTCCTTTTTTGTTTTCGTTTTCCAGCCGTGTGATGCGATGAAGTGAGTCAGTGAGTGACTGAACGAGTGGCCAAGTTACTCAATAACCGAATCTGAATTCTTGGTTTAGGATAAGAGGTACTCACACACATACACCGACACACACTTGCACAAAAACAATCACGCTAACACACTTCAAACATTCCGTGCAATCTCTAGGCTTTGGAAGGGAAGTGAGCTTGTTCGGCAGCAGCCGCAAAAAAACAAAAAAAAAACAACCTAGACAGCCAAACAATTGCTGGGCAAGTGTATTTTGAGCAAATGCTGTCGGCCTGCATCTAAACATTTTCAACGAAAACTATTGCAAATTTGCCAGAGTGTGTCTACATATGTGTGTGTGTGAGTGATGATGAGTGGTTATGGTTTTAAATATGTGTGTGTGAGCCTGGCACACACAATGAACGCAAAAAAGGACTTTCGTAACAACTATAAGAGCCACACTCAAAATGCATCATTGTTGCCAGTATTTGTTTAAAGTCTACAACAGCAACAACAACAACGTCAGCAGTAGCAGCAGCAAGAAGAAGCACAACTGCAAATATCAAAATGTAAAAATATTCAAAACGTTTTTCTTGTTGTTGTTATTGTTGCTGCTGTTAGGTTTGTTAGCATTGCTTGTTTATTTGAATATTAAAATCAAAACAGTTGCTGCTGCTGATTCTGCCGGCGTCGCCGTTGTTGTTGGTATTATTGTTATTAAATTATTCAATTTTTATAAAGGTCTTCATGTTGTTGTGTTTTCATATTTTTTCATTTAATTTTGATGGTAATTGAACAACAGACAAATTCTATTATGGATTATATTCATATTTTTTATGCCGACGGGCTATACGGTAGTCACCAGTCACCAGCGATTGAGAGTGAGATTATTTTCGAAAATGTAAATTTTGGGAAGAGATAGTAAGAGAGTATTGATTATTGATTGAGATACCGCAGTATTTAATGGGAAGACCTTGTGGTCTTCTATAAGAAGACCCTTTGCTGGTCTTCTATGAGAAGACCCTTCGCTGGTCTTCTATGAGAAGACCTCTTCTTTCGAAAGGTCCTTTGTTGGTCGCCTATGAGAAGACCATTTATTGGTCTTTTATGAGCAGACCTTCTATGAGAAGACCCCTCTAGCTCTTCTATGAGAAGACCCTTCTAGCTCTTCTATGAGAAGACCCTTCTAGCTCTTCTATGAGAAGACCCTTCTAGCTCTTCTATGAGAAGACCCTTCTAGCTCTTCTATTAGAAGACCCTTCTAGCTCTTCTATTAGAAGACCCTTCTAGCTCTTCTATGCGAAGACCTTCTTCAGCTCTTCTATGGGAGAAGACCTTCAGCTCTTCTATGGGAGAAGACCTTCAGCTCTTCTGGGAAAAGACCTTCAGCTCTTCTGGGAGAATACCTTCCAGATGTTCTATTAGAAGACTTTCAGCTCTTCTCTGAGAAAACCTTCGGCTCTTCAATGAGAAGACCTTCTGCTCTTCTGGGAGAAGACCTTCTGCTCTTCTGGGAGAAGATCTTCTGCTCTTCTGGGAGAAGATCTTCTGCTCTTCTGGGAGAAGACCTTCAGCTCTTCTGCGGGAAGACCTTCAGCTCTTCTGCGAGGAAACCTCCCAGACTTCTATGAGAAGACCTCCCGGTGTTCTATGAGAAGGCCTCCCGGTCTTCTATGAGAAGACCTCCCGGTCTTCTATGAGAAGACCTCCTGGTCTTCTATGAGAAGACCTACAGCTCTTCTATGAGAATACCTACAGCTCTTCTATGAGAAGACCTACAGCTCTTCTATGAGAAGACCTTCTGCACTTCTGGGAGAAGATCTTCTGCTCTTCAGGGAGAACACCTTCAGCTCTTCTGCAAGGAAACCTCCCAGTCTTCTATGAGAAGACCTCCCAGACTTCTATGTGAAGACCTCCCGGTCTTCTATGAGAAGACCTCCCGGTCTTCTATGAGAAGACCTCCTGGTCTTCTATGAGAAGACCTTCAGCTCTTCTATAAGAAGACCTTCTGGTCTTCTGGGAGAAGATCTTCTGCTCTTCTGGGAGAGGACCTTCAGCTCTTCTGCGGGAAGACCTTCAGCTCTTCTGCGAGGAAACCTCCCAGTCTTCTATGAGAAGACCTCCCAGACTTCTATGAGGAGAACTCCCGGTCTTCTATAAGAAGGCCTCCCGGTCTTCTATGAGAAGACCTCCCAGACTTCTAAGAGAAGGCCTCCCGGACTTCTATGAGAAGACCTCCCGGTCTTCTATGAGAAGACCTCCCGGTCTTCTATGAGAAGACCTTCAGCTCTTCTATGAGAAGACCTTCTGGTCTTCTATGAGAAGACCTTCTGGTCTTCTATGAGAAGACCTTCTGGTCTTCTATGAAAAGACCTTCTGGTCTTCTATGAAAAGACCTCCTGGACTTCTATTAGACCTCCTAGTCTTTTATGAGAAGACCTCCTGGTCTTCTATGGGATGTCCTCCTGGTCTTCTATGAGAAGACAACCTGGTCTTCTATGAGAAGACATCCTGGTCTTCTATGAGAAGACATCCTGGTCTTCTATGATAAGACCTCATGGTCTTATATGAAAAGACCTCCTGGTCTTTGATGATGAGACCTCCTGGACTTTTGTTAGAAGACTTCGTGGTCTTCCTTGAGAAGACCCTTTTTGGTCTTCTATGAGAGAGAAGGCCTACTAGTCTTCTTTGAGAAGACCCTTTGTTGGTCTTCTGTGATAACACCCTGTCGTCTCTTCTGTGAGAACATCTTGTGGTTTTTTGTGCGAAGACTTTGCTCTATTTTCTCTTTTGGTTTGTGATTTGAAAATCTTTTTGTCTTCTGTTATTTTTTTTTTCAAAATACCCTTTATTTACCCCCTTTTAAATAAATTTAAAAATTCATCCCCAAAATTGTCATCAATTTTGAAAGATTTGAACCCAATTTCCATTAAGTTTTGTGTCAGAATATTTACCCTGCTTAATTTTGTTTAAATCAAGTAAAGATTCGTTTTTTTTTTTGATCTTAAACAAAATGAGGTCATAACGAAATATGGACCCTTCTTTACTTTCCGACAGCAAATATGTCATAACACAGCAACAAACAAAAAAAAAGTGGAAAAAAGAAAATGACAACAACATATGTCTATGACATTGTTTATCTTTGTTTTGTTAAATAAATAAAATCAAAAATTCCTTCCTCCTGCATGACCTTCCATCTGGCCATATCCTTTAAAAGAAAACTTTAAAGATTATTTTGATGGTTATCGAAAACTGCCTATTTATTCTAACACCCTTTGTCTATATGAGGGTGAGGAGTGATAGGAGGAGGGACACTTTCCTATTTACGTAGGAATCGACCATTGAAAGCAACACCCAGACGAAAAAGTTTCTCAAGAGAGAGGGAGAGAGAGAGAGAGAAGAAAAAAACCCCAAACGAAATTCGTTGAATTATTTATGTGGGAAGTGTAGATGGACGGACGGACAGGCGGACGGATGGGCCCTGTTGGACGACATGTACAAGAAAAATATTGCCAAATTTATTGCACTACAACCCGACCATACCGAAAAGGTGATGAGAAGGAGGTGGAGGAGATGGAAGAAGGAGAGGTTAAGCCGCCACTATGGTCACCAATTTACATGGCTGTTGGAGGCATGCATTGCCAGTGGACAGCCAAAATTCTTTTTTTCCGATACATTGGCCAAATACAAGATTTAGTTTTTATGGCCGAGAAAGAAGTAGGAAAAAAAAACGAAACAGAAATAAAATAAAGAAATTTCCTAAACGGAAATAAACGGGGGAGATTTGTTTCAAATTTATAAGGCATTACCAACAAGCAGTGGTGGGCATTTAAGTAGCACAGGTACATATAAAAACAAATTATTATTTTAGACCGTCTGTAAGAAGGGCTGCTCTTCTGTGTATTCTACCTCCACCCATCTTATTCGTACTAAAACGGTCCAAAAAGTACTAAAGTGTAAAAAATTGTAATACTTTGTATTGGACAAACGGAAATGTTGGTATGAGAGTCACTGATGGAGTGCAGGATATATGTACAGAAGGTTTTTTGAAAAATCGAACTTTAAATTTCCGAAAAGTTCACAAATGGTGCTAAACTTCTGAAATGGTACCATTTGGTATTATGTGAAGGGATATAGCTAACCACTTGAAATTTGTTATCTGAATCAAGATAGGAGAATGAGTTTGACATATAAAGGTGGTTTTGGAAATGTGTACGAACTGTACTAAATGGTACTAAATTTGGAATAGTTTGGTTTAGGGTGAAGGAATTTTGGATGAAGATGGAATTTTGAAATTTTGTATTGAAGTCCCTGTTGGTCGTAGGTTTCTGATAAAGATGTGGTTTTGTACTACAAGTACACGAAAAGTACTAAACAGTACTATATTTGGTACAATTTGTTGTTTGAGGAACAGATAGTGTTTGAAATCTGAATTTTGGTATTAGGGTCGCTGCCCACGTGTAATCTGGACATTTGGAAGTGGTTTTGGAAATGTGTACGATAATTGTACGAAAAGTACTGAATGGTACTATACTTGGTATTGGGTGAAGAAATGGAGGTGAAATCCCGAAATTTGATTTTTAGATTACTGATGGTATCGGCGTTTGAGATTTGGCGTTGGTTTGAAAATGTGTTCTATATTTGTGCGAAGAATACTAAATGGTACTCAATTTGGTATCGAATGAAGGGATAGACCTGTAATTCCATAATTTGATATTGAGGCCCCTGTTGGTATCTGAGGTTGAAATATGGAGATTGTTCTGGAAATGTGTACTAAAATTGTACGAAAATTGCTATATAGTACTAAATTTGGTAAATGGTTGATTGAATAGTTTTGAATTCCTGAAATTTGATATAGAAGTCACTGTTGGTGTCTGTGGTTAATATAAGAGGTGGTTCTTGGAAGTGTATCCTATATTTGTACGAAAAATATTAAATGGTACTAAATTTGGTATCGAATGAAGGGATAGACCTGGAATCCAATAATTTTATATTGAGGTCTCCGTTGGTATCTGAGGTTGAAATATGGAGATTGTTTTTAGAAAAGTTTACTAAAATTGTACGAAAAGTACTATATAGTACTAAATTTGGTAAATGGGAGACGGAATAGTTTTGAATATCTGAAATTTGATATAGAAGTCACTGTTGGTGTTTGTAGTTAATATAGGAGGTTGTTCTTGAAAGTGTGTACTATAATTATTCGAAAAGTACTAAGTGGTACTATATTGGGTATTGGGTGAAAGGGTAGAACTGGAATCCCGAAATTTGATATTGATGTCTCTGTTGGTGTCTGGAATTGAGATATGGAGGTTGTTTTAGAAATGTGTACAATAATTGCACAAAAAGTATCAAATTTGGTATTGGGCGAAGATATAGAGCTGAAATCATGAAATTTGCTATAGATGTCGCCGTTGGTGCCTGATGGGCGTACTATAATTGTTCGAAAAGAAGTAAGTGACACTAAAGGGGGTCTTGGGTCAAGGAATAGAGCTGGAATCCTAAAATTTCGTATTTAGATTACTGATGATAATATATGGAGGTGATTTTTGAGATATGCACTTTATTTGTACGAAAAGTACTAAATGGTACTACATTTGGTATAGTTGTAAGGGATAGAGATCAAATTCTAAAATTTGTGCTTATATTGATGCTTAGATGTGGCGGTGGTTTTGAAATACATCGTATATTTGTACGAAAAAAACTGAATGACACGAAATTTGGTATTGGGTGAAGGGGTAGGGCTGGAATCCTTAAACATTTATATAGATGTCAATGTTGCTGTCTAGGACTGAGATATGGAACGGTTTTACAAATGTCTACATAAAATATACGAAAAGTACAAAATAGTACTACATTTGGTATTGGATAAAGGGACAAAGATCTGAAATGAAATTCTGAAATGTTATTTTAAGGTCTCCATTGGTATCTGGAATTGAGATATGGAGGTGGCTTTGGAAATGTAAACTATAATTGTTCGAAAAGTACTAACTAGTACTAAATTTGGTATTGTGTAAAGGAATAGGCCTGGAATTCCGAAATGTAATATTGAGGTCTCTGTTGGTACCAGGAATTGAGATATGGAGGCGGTCTCAGAAATGTGTACTATAATTGTACGAAAAGTACAAAACGATACTAAAATTGGATCATTGTTGGTGTATAGGATAAAAATATGTAGATTGTGTTGGATATGTAACTAAGTGTTTCTAAATTTAGTATTGGGTGGAGGGATAGGGCTGAAATCCCTAAATTTTATATTGAGGCCACTATTGGTTTCTACGGTTTACCTATGGAGACGTTGAAACAGTTTTGGACAGAAAAAATTGGATGCGGGTCCATTGAGCGAGTCCTTTGGTTTTACGAATATCCGCCTCGGTAAACTTCAAAATGAAAGATTTGGAAGACTTTTTGGTCTAAAAGGTTAACATTTTCCTATTATTCCTTTGGAAAAGGGAAAAATTTGAGTAGTACATAAAAACTTGAACGTCTGAAAATTTAGTTTGATATATGAAGTTTTGATTTAAAGAATTTTGTCAAACTTAAAAAATTATGAATTTTGAGTGCTTGAGGCCTAACATGAACTTTTGGAACGAATCTTAAATTTTAAGGTGGACTTCTCGCAAACGAAGTAGCGGCCATTTTCTAGTATTACCTATTTTTTTCAATTCTTGCCATGGCAGCAATATTTTGTTCCATTTGGTACCTTATTCGGATTTCCAAAAACACCTTCTCATCCGACGAAAGTTACATCTTCTGCTATTTATACACCCCTCAACTGTGAAATTCCTAACAGACTAACTCGATGTTATGTGTCCATAACCATAAGTGTGAATTTTATATTAAATGCATACAAAAACAACAACAACACCAAAAAAACCAAAATAGCAGCAATGGTTGTTGTAGCATGCAACATCCAAAAAAAAAAAAAACCGAAACAAAACAAAAAACATTTGTTTAGAAAGCGAGAAATACACGAACATAAAACATTTGTCTTCTTTAACATCCATCTGACTGTCTGTCTGACCGCTGTGCATTGTTGTATTTTCTTCTCCACATGTTTGCAATGCTCTCTCTCACTCTCTGTCTCTCCGGTGGAACTTGGCACCAGGGAAATCCTTAAACTTTTTGACGGTTGAAGCAGAAGCAGTGGCAGCCGGGACGTGTTGTCGGTCTCCGTCCGGGTTTGCTGTTGTTTCTTTTTCTTATTGAACAAAACAGTTTTTCGGTTATTTGGTAATCTGTTTTTGTTGTTGATGTTGTCGTTGTCGTTGTTGCTGTTGCATGTTTATTTCTTTGACTGGTTGTTTGGTTCGTTTTTTTTTCGGGTTGTTCATTTTCCTTCTGTTTTCGGGAAATGGAATTGAAGAGGAAAAATCCCGCAAGGAAATGGACAAAATTAAAGTGAAATAAAACTAAATCGAATAATGAATGGAAATGGGAGAGAGATGGAGAGAAATATGTTCCAAAAATGTAATGTATGAGGAAGGTAAGTATTTTCTTTTTCGAAAAAAAAAGGAAAGAAGATCAAAAAATCTTTAAAAAGCTTTTTTTGAATTTTACCGAGGAGGATAGTGGTAAAATCACTGCACAATGGACCGACATCCAAGTTTTCTGTCCAAAACTTTTTCAAAATCTCCATATGTAAACACTAGAAACCAACAGTGACCTTAATATCAAATTTAGGAATTTCAGCTCTATCCCTTCACCCAATACCAAATGTACTATTCTTTCACTCGATGCTAATATTAGTATTTTCTTTAAATTTTCAAAATCAAATTTCGGGATTCCAGCTCTATCTCTTCAACTAGTACCAAATTTAGGACCATTTAATAATTTTCGTACAACGATAGTAGACATTTCCAAGACCATATCCATATCTCAACCATAGACACCAACAGTGACGTCTAGGTAAAATTTCAGGATACTGCCCAATTTATAACCCAATTACCAAAGTAAGTACTTTTCGTACAACAGATACCAACAGATACCCCGACATCAAATTTGAGGATTCCCGCTCTATTCCTTCAACCAATACCAACACCAAATTTAGTACCATTTATTAGTTTTCGTACAATTATAGTACACATTTCCAAAATCAGCTCCATATCTCAACCACAGACGACAAGAGTGACGTCATAGTAAACTTTCAGGATTTCAGCTCTATTCTTCCACCCAAATAACAAATCTAGTACTGATAGTGCACATTTACAAAACCACCAGCAGATTTTAACACAAGTTATAAAGTTTGGGATTTAAGTTCCGTAATTTCTCCCATTACAAAGTTAAGTACAATTTATTGTAATTATAGGACGCATATCCAAAACCAGCTCCTTCTCTCAACCACAGACACCAGCAGTGGCATCCACATCACATTTCAGGATTTCAACGCTATTTCTCCACCCAATACCGAAGGTAGTGCTACTTGGTACCTTTCGTACAATTATGGTACACATTTCCAAAACCACCTCCATTTCTCAATTCCTAATGCCAACAGAGGCCTCAATATCAAATTTGATGATTTCCAGCCCTATCCCTTCACCCTCTCGTACAAATATAGGTCACAATTCCAAACCACCGCCAAATTTTAAAACCGATATCTTTAGTAATTTTTAATATCAAATTTAGGGATTTCAGCTCTAATTCTACACCCAAGACAAAATATTGTACCATTTTGAACTTTTCGTGCACTTGTGGTACAAATTTCCAAAACCACCTCCATCTTTCCAGGCTACAAATGAACTGCGTCTTAAATATCAAATTTTAGATATCAAGCAGTATCTGTTTCCAAAATACCAAATAAAAACACCTCTATTTAGTATTTTTTGTACAATTATGGTACCTATTTCGGAAACTACCTCCATTGCTCAATTCCAGATACCAACAGAGAGGGATCTCAGTGTCAAATTTCAGCATTTTAGCTTTATTCCGTCACTCAGTGCCAAATTTGGTACCAATTTGTACTTTTCGTACAAACATGACAAATCTTTAACACAGGTACCATCAGTAATGTAAATATCAAATTTCAGAATTTTATCTGCTCACCCAATACCGAATTTAGTACCATTCAGCACTTTTCGTACAATTGTAGTGCTCATTTTCGAAACCACTTCCATATGTCCAGGCTACACGTAAACAGCGACCATAATATAACATTTCAGATTTCAAACACTATCTGCTCACCCAATACCGAATTGTACCAAATATAGTACTATTTAGTACTTTTCGTGCACTTGTGGTACACATGTCCAAAACCACTTCTTTATCACAAACCTACCACCAATAGGGGACAATAATACAAAATTTAAAATTCCCGGCTTCATCCGTTCACCCTAAACCTAACTGTTCCAGATATAGTACCATTTGGTACGCACACTTAGTACACATTTCCAATATCAAACTTCAACAGAAGTCAAACTTACTTTCCAACGTTGATTCTCACGCCAAAGTCCTAAGTCATATCCGTTCACATAATTCCAAGTAGTACCATTTTAGAAGTTTAGTACAATTTTAGAATTTTGCGTAAGCCCTAAGTTCGAATAACCAGAAACCCTTTGCAATTCCGGATTTCAAAAAACCCAGTCTCAGCCTACACACCAAGACTCGATCTCCTGCAAAATGTCGAGATTCTAGCGAAAAAAATTATATTATTTGATTTTTTAGTAGATTTCAAGGACTTCCTCCTGAAAATTCTTTTTTACGAATATTTCTCCAAGGACATCCCTATAAAAATTGTGGAGTTATACGATTTTTGAAAGATGATGTCCTCGAATCTCGCAGTTACCACCTACTTTAATGTGAGAGTTGCCTATTTCACTAGCTGGCTGCGATTTACGACTCGGAAAAGATAATGACTTTTTCTTAGGATTCTCCACACATAATCCATGTGTGTTCACTTCCGGATATCTGTCTTTTTATGAATAGAATTTTAAAATAGGACATATTCGTATGTCTAGGTTTCCTATAAGATAAGTGATTTTTCTTTTAGAAGAACTGCGTGGAAATGCTGAATTGCTCAAAAAATCAACGCCACTTTGATTTGAAAATTGGAAAAATTCGATTGTCTGAAATCATTTGTCATTTATACTTAGAAAGTACTCCTCGAGACCATGCATTTGAGCCCCGCCCCAATGACGCAGCAATTCAGAATTTTCCATGCAGTTTTCCTGTTAAATTAATTTAGGAGATTTGGTTTTTTTCTTAAAACTTGTTAAAAATATGTTAATTTATCCAAAAAATAATAAAAATCATTAACATAAAAAAACTATTTTTCAATTAACCCTTTGTGCACCAACACTAAATGTAAGTGGTTTGTGTCTTTGCTATTGTTGCTATTTGCACGTTGTTGCTGATGATAACGCGACATGAATAAAGGAGGAGTAGGCTGGAATAGTGTAGATTAATAGCAGCCGCCTCCCCAGTCTCAAGAACAGTTACCGTTATATTCCGCACTATATTCGTAGATGTAAATAATTTATATCGTCGACAGAAAACACACTTAGCAACTGAGAACCAATGATGTCAAAAGAATCGGAATTTAGGGTGCTAGGGTGCCCCTGGATACGATCCTGATCATGTGGGTGCCACTAGTAAACAATGGGCTTTAAGAACTGAAGCATTTCGACTCGTTCTGGCTCTTAGCAGCTTCCGTTTTAGCGATTTCCATTTGAAAATATGACATTTATTTCTTTGGTTTAACATTTTACTTTTATTGGAAATCCTCATTCCCTTGAAAACTACATCTAGGCCAAGCTGAAGATCAAGGTACGGCCTGAGTACGTTCATACGTTTTGTCATAGCCTCCTTGAGAAGGTATTTAAATTTAGAAGGCATTATCATTCATTTGCATTCTGGTCATGGTCAGAATATTTGTTTTTCGTTTTTCTACCTTTGTAGATAAAAGTGAATAATTTGTTGTTGTTGTTTTTTTCTTTTTTTGGTTTCATTGTGTTTTCTTTTTTTTACTTTGTGTTGGGCCCCCCTCTTCAGCACCTCTCACCCAATTATGTATGACGTTGCATGTTCGGCTTATTAAAATGCCATAAGCAAGTGGTTTGCTGCCTCACTCAGAATGTAGATGAACTGCGGCTGATGCGGCTCTTGCCTCGGGCTAAAATGATTCAGGATGTAAAGAATATTAGCATCAAGAATGGACGTGTTGGGGTACGTGTGAACGTGTGTGTGTGCGTTTGCCTGTCATTGTGGTTGTAAACTAGAAATCTATAATCAACGAAAACACGTATTGGGTTTTAGAACACCGAAATTGCATACAATTTATTTCAAAATATGGTAAATAAATAATAAATATTATAAAAAGTAAAGAAACAAGCAGCAGCAGCAAGCTGTTCCAGGTCAATTCCCAGGTATATTAGGGTGGATTTTTTTGTAGGAATATTAAATTATGTTTTTATCTGTAAATATACTCTACTCATTTTGAAATCGGAAATTTATCTCCTGGTCTATCGTATTATTCATACAAAGTTCACACACATTTACCTTACCTTTATTTACATTTCTTCAAACCCTCACACACACATGCATTGGCTTCAATATGCGTGTGTGTGTGTTATTTGTAGAAATATGCAAATATATGATGTTATAATACAAATAATATTAGCATATTTTTGTAGTATTAAAAAAATTCCAAAATATTAAAGAACTTTGTACATATATATATTTTTATATACATACAAAAAAAAAAAAAAGAATGACATATAACAAAATACAAACAAACGACGGTGAAGAAGAACACAGAAACAGAACAAGAATGTATGAATGTCAATGTAATGTAATTTTAGACATGAGTCATTTCAGAACTAAATTCTTTAAAAAATTTTATATCCTCTGTTACAGTGTGAAGAATATACTAAAGTTATCAATCCGTTTGTTACCACTCAAAATACCCATAGGCCCTCATAATACCGCGTCAATCGATATTGATTGTGCATTTTTGGGCGTTGAAATTCTTGTAATTTGGTAAATGGCAGGACAAATCTGACAAAGTATGGCTTTAACTTTCTATATAGCTCCAAACAGGGTGAGATGAAAAAACTGCAACCTACTTCAGACTGCTGTCATTTCTAAGCCATTCGTCCGACAGCTGTTAAAATTATTCCAATGACAGCTCATTATATTGTTTACAAGTGTACAAAAGCATTTTGGTGAGAATTTTCCAGAAAGAAAGTTATTCGTGATGGAATTCAAGCGTGATAGTGAGATTTCTTTAAATTTGTCTGAAAACCCACAAGTGGCGATCGTTAGAGCACTCCATCATTTAAATGTGAATAAATCGTTTGTGTCTCGTACCATCGCTCGTCACCGTGATACTTGTAGCGTAAAGCGCAACATCAGCAGAAATGGTTCGAAAAGTAAAGAAGCGACTTGATGGAAACCACGCGTCGCAGTGGCCGATATTCCATTCGGCAAATATTGAAAAATGAGCTCGGGGTAAAGCCATTGAAATTCCAAAAAGTGCAAGAACTTACACCGCAACAGAAAGAAAATAGACTCAAAAGAGCAAAAGAGTTGCATCGCTTGACCGAAATTGGTGAACCGACGAATTTGGTTTTCTCCGATGAGAAAACATTCGTTGTCCAGCAGTTTGTAAACAAACAAAATAATCGAGGTCAGCTGAAAATGTCCACCTTCAGTTGGCCACCAGAACTCAAGCGCCGGCCATGGTGATGGTGCGGGCCGCCATAACAGCCGATGGTCGCTCCCTGGTCGTATTAATCGACCATGGCATCAGAATAAATGCCGAATATTATCGCGAAAATATTCTGGAGCGTGTTATAAAGCCTTGGGCAGGCAAACAATTTGGCCGCAGACCTTGGACATTCCAACAGGACGTGCACCCAAGAATGGTTACAAAATTAAGTTCCTCGCATTATTTCCAGCGCACAATGGCCACCAAAATCTCCGGATACCAATCCGTTGGACTATTGTGTCTGGAGTATTTTGGAAAGCAAGGTTGGCACTAAAAAATACCAAAGTGTCGGTCACCTCAAGGAAGCGCTTTGCCGGGAATGGACCAAAATACCGCAGAGCAACATACGGACAGTGTGTGACGGTTTCATTGGCTGTTTGAAGGCCATAATTCGTGCCAAAGGTGACCAATTCGAATAAATCTAAACTTATTCTATAATTTGTGATGGCATAAAAATGGGATGCTTTACACCTTACTCCTATTACTACTTCATATTGGGTTCTGAAACCATAATTTCGATAGAGCAAACATTGACCTATAAAATAATATGAACCAACACCATAAGAACGCGATAGACCAGTATTTCTTTTTGACGATCTGCATAGAATCATATTCTGAGTCGATTTATGCATGTCCGTCTGTCTGTCCATGTATTTTTGTAAACAAAGTACAGATCACATTCATTGCCCGAACAAGATGAAATGTTGCACAAATGATTTGTTTGACCTAAGGACGAACCCCATTGAAACTGGAGATAATCGGTCAACATTTAGATATAGCTTTCATATTTATATATTCGCGCGATTTGCCTTTTTTTTATGTACCATACGTGTAATATCAGCCCAAATAGTATGAAATTTTGCACATGTGACCAAATTAAGCCTGCAAATAAGTATGCCAAATTTGATCGAAATTGGTTCAGATATAGCTATAGCTCCCATATATATTGTTCATCCGATTTGTTATATTTGCTACCCACAAACGTAATATGCACTCCGTAACAACGATATTCAGGGAAATATATCAAATACAGCTCAGAAATATCTTTACCAAATTTTATCGAGATCGGTTCAGATTTGGATATAGCTCCCATATATATCTTTATCTGATTTCAAATTAATTTTGCACCAAATGGACAAGTCCGAATTTAAAAGATACAAATGCTCCGGCATATTTAGTCCTTTGAACTTTAAATGACAATTATAATTATAGCGTGTATGATTGAATTCTCCCATAAAAACTTTTAATTGTTATGTGAAGCTCTACTATATTAGCAAAGTGGTGTAGGGTACCATAAAGTCGGCCCCGCCCGACTTTAAGACTTTCTTTACTGGTTCTGGTTGCAATTATGGCTTTCTCTAATAAAATTATGCTTTTCCATAGATCAATTCTCTTTTTCCAGAAAAGAGAGCCTCTTGTAACTTTCCCCATTTAAATCATATCTACAACATGTTTTCTTACATGAAATAAAAAAATATTTTACCTCCAATGTCCCATACGTTGTACCGAATCTGGTCTCAGGTTTTTGTTTTATTGTATAAACAACAACGTCGTTTTTGCTGTTGTTGTTTTTGTTGGCATAATTCCGATTTGGTTTATATTTTTCTGCATCATCGCCTTTGTTAGCGTTGCTAAATGCTGTTGTTATTCTCCTTGCTGTTGTTGTTGTTGTTATTTTTACGTTCGTCGTTTTCATTGCGTTTGTTAATACAAATACATTTTGCACATAATAAAACTGTCAAATACACTTATAGGATAACTTGTAGACACAGAGAGACACACACACACCCACCCATTGAAAATCTTAAGGACATCAAGGAATACTTAAAGATTAAAATGTTGTTGTTGTCTTTGTTCTACCCACCCCCTCAAGACAAAAAATAAAGAAAGAAGAAAAGCAAAAAAGTAAACCTTGGCGATGCTTTTCATCCGATGGCTTGACTGGCTGGCTGGCTCTGCCATTTCTGCAGTTGATTCTGTTGTGTGTTGTTGATTTTTCTTTTTGCTCATATTCTGGACGTCGTTTAAATGTTTTATTATAAATGTTTCTTGGTCTGTTTGTTCCTCTGCCCGCCCTCCCCCTCGACGTTTCTCACCTTTATTCTTGTCTTTGGAAAATCATAAAATTGGAAAATGTTGTCTTGAGGCTTAATGCTTTTATTGTGTTCCACGCTAATGCGAGCGTTTGTGTGGTTGGGGGCGATCGGGGGATTGTTGGTAAGTAAATTTAAACTTGAATGGTGTTTTACTTTTTTTGTTGTATTTTTGTGTATGCGTGTGTGTGTGGTAATCCTGAAAACTGTGCTGTGAGCCCACGAAGAGGAAAAAGAAGCTTAAATAGAAACATAAATTGCAAGCAGTTGAGTCAAGTTTTTTGGACTTCTAGAATCAGAAGGTCCTTTAAAACATTTCTATAAGAAATATGAATTTTTAAGAGGTGTTCCAAAAATAGAGATTCGAGAGAGAGAGATTCAGCGAGATTTCCTACGTAAGAACACACTTAAAGGAGTTCCCTGTGTACCTTTCAAGCTTCCCCAAGTATTTAAGGCTACAAGATACTTTTATGAATAGGAATTAATTTAAGATTACGTATATAGGTGAAATAAAGATGTCTCTAGAAGGATATTTATATAGGTCCACGTTTAGTTATAGCCCCCATATAGCTGTACCTCCATATATTCCGTATTTTTATGATTTTAGCGACATTTTTCAACGGAATCGTTTCAAATTTCGTAATAATAGTTCGTAATGAGTACTACAGTCTCTGATGGAAAATTGGTAATTCAGGTCCACGTCTTTGCATAGCCCCATATAACGGTACTCCCCTATATACGACATTTTTATGATATTAGTGGCAGTATTCACCGGAATTGTTTCGAATTTTTACTTAAGGTTCCTATGGCAGAAAATTGTCTATGCAGGTCCAGGTCTTCGTACAATCCCCATGTAAGGGTACCTTAGGTATTTTGCTGATTTTACTGACATTATTTATCGGATCTGTTTCAAATTTCGTATTTGAAGTTCGTAATGGCATATGACGGAAAATTATCTATGTAGGTCCCTAAATATCGGTATCTTCCTATAATCGGCATTTTGATGATTTAAGCTACATTATTTTCCGGAATTTTTTCAAATTTCATATTTGCACTTCGACATAAGTACTACACCCTGTGGCAGAAAATTGTGTATGCGAGTCCACGTCTTAAACCCCAAAATAACTATCTATATTCGGTATTTTTAAGATTTTAGCAGATTTTTTAACGGATTTTATTTTTTATTTATTTATTTTTTTCTTTTGAAATTTTCCAAATTGTTTTCAAATGGTGGAGGTTATTCAAAGTTCCGGCCGGCCGAACTTACAGCTATATAACTTGTTAAGCATAGAAATATTTTAATGACCGAAATGCAGTAGGTATTTGAAAACGAAAAGGTCATCTTAGAAATCTAATATAAATGCCCAAGGGGTCTTCTTCCTACAGAAGACCCTTCACCAGAACTTTCATAACATCTTCTGCAAGATCAATTTTTACACTCACTGACATTATACGACCTTTTTGATAAAGAAATGTCATTGTACACTCAGCCATATGGCTGCAGAGGGTATATACAGGGTGAGTTGAAAAAACTGCAACCAACTTCAGACTGCTGTCATTTCTAAGCCACTCGTGATGGAATTCAATAGCGTGATTTCTTTATATTTGGCTGGAAAACCACAAGTGGTTTTCGTTAGAGCACTCCAGCATTTAAATGTGAATAAATCTTTTGTGTCTCGTACCATCGCTCGTTACCAGTGGACTTAAGAAGACAGCAACATAAGCAAAATGGTTCGAAAAGTTAGGAAGCGACTTGATCGAAACACGCGTCGCGGTGGCCGAAAAATGGCTCGTGAGCTCAACATATCGCAATATTCCATTCGGCAAATATTGAAAAATTAGCTCGGGGTAAAGCCATTGAAATTTCAAAAGGTGTAAGAACTTACATCGCAACAGAAAGAAATTAGACTCAAAAGAGTTAAGGAGTTGCTTCGCTTGGCTGAAAGGGGGGGAGCTGCCCGTATTGGGTTTTCTCCGATGAGGAAACATTCGTTGTCCAGCAGTTTGTAAACAAACAAAATTATCGTGTTTACTTGCCAAAGAGGTCAGCTGAAAAGGTGCACCTTCGGTTGGCCACCAGAACTCAAACGGCTGCCATGGTGATGGTGTGGACCGCCATAACAGCCGATGGTCGCTCTTCGCTCGTATTAATCGATCGTGGCATCAGAATAAATACCGAATATTATCGCCAAAAAAATATTCTGGAGGGTGTATTAAAGCCTTGGGCACGCAAACATTTTGGCCGCAGACCTTGGACATTCCAACAGGAATGTCAGCACCATCGCACTCAGCACGCGCCACCCAAGAATGGTTACAAAATGAGGTTCCTCGCTTCATTTCCAGTGCACAATGGGCACCAAAATCTCCGAATACCAATCCGTTGGACTATTTTGGCTGGAGTATTTTGGAAAGCAAGGTTGGCACTAAAATATATGAAAGTGTCGATCACTTCAAGCAAGCGCTTCGCCGGGAATGGGCCAAAATACGCAGAGCAACATTCGGGTAGCGTGTGACGGTTTTATTGACAGTTTGAAGGCCATAATTCGTCCCAAAGGTGACCAATTCGAACAAATCTGAATTTATTCGGAAATTTTTTGCTATTTTTGTTGCTTTCATTCAATATAATTAAAAAATAAAAAATAAGGCTTTTGACTTTGGTACCTCTAGCCATATGGCTGAGGTATAACAGTCATAACGCTAGACTGAGGTATACATCTGCGAAAAAACCCACCGATGTTATTTAAATTAAAAAAAATTTTAAATTTTCTTTTGGACTTGTATAGTGAGGAGGTCTTTAATAGGTTTCTGCAATAAATATACATTTTCAAGAAGTGTTCCGAAAAAGAAGATATTCGAGATATTTTCTATGGATAATTGGTCTCTTGAGAGATAGAGAGAGGCAAGTAGGGAGTCATTCTGCGTAAGGATACGTTTCTATGGACTCTCTTTGTCCTTTTTTAGGTTCCCCAAGAATCGGAGGCTTCAATAGACGTCTGTGATTCATTGAAGATTTTGTTCTTATACACATAATATTACAAGAGGTCTAATGGGAGATACGATGAAAGGACATTTAACACCTAACACTTATTTGTACGGAGAATCATTTAAATGTCAGATAAGCAAAATTTAAATTATAGTAAGTATTTTCTATAACTAAAAAACTTTTTAAGACGTCCAATATAAAGGGGTCATGAGTGGATAGAAAACCTTAATAGGTCCTTTCATGATCTGGAGATACCAGACCTCTTATCAGTCCTTTTATAGTTAAAATATTTTTTCATGCGAAAAGACCTTTCCAAAGATCCAACATAAATGCCAAAGGGGACTTCTTCAAATAGAAGGCCCTTCACCAGGCCTGTCATAAAATTCTGCAGATAAATAATCTATTTATACTCCCTCTGTCGTTAGAAGACCTTTCAATACCATTTTTTTCTCTGTCATTATTAATATTTAATGAAGACATGTTATTTTTCAATATATATGTTATTTTCCATATATATGTCGATTTTAATACTCCTCTTTCGATTCTTAAATCGCACACATGTTCAATATTCACCTCATATTTTCCCCCGTAAAAGTTGTTTGCATTGCTTTATACGGCAAAGTATTCATAATGAATGATTCCATACTGTCATAGTTTGTTCATCAGTGTTTTTTTTTAATATTTTTCCTTCCACACTCCCCACTTCTGCCGTTCGAATTTTTCCTCGTTTACTAAAAACTTGTGCCTGCAGAGTTTTGTTATCTTTGGCAATGTTTACTTTTTAACACTGGAGCTTGTTTCTTCAGATATTTTTGGGGGGATTTCCGTTCTCTCTCTCTCACACACACACATATATATAAATATCCATGTGTGTATGTGTATAGATTGGTCCATGTGTTCAGGTTTTTCTTTTGTTATAATTTATACATTGTTGAGAGAATCACTTGACAGACACACATGCATACATATATTTTCTATGAGTGAGTGTTTTTGTGTGCGGAACATATGTGTGCTCTGGAATCAGTATCTGTGTGTGTTAGAATATTTGTAGATGACTGCATGCACTTCCTGTCACAAAATCCATATCTTCTTCAAACAACTGAAACACTCGCTCAGCCCAGAGAAAGAGAATGCCAAAGGTAACAGCAAAAAAAGTCTCGTTAACATCCACCACCAGCCGGATGGATTTGTTTCAACACTTTTTTGACTGCTGCCATGCACCGAAATCTGTTTAAAATGCCAGACAAATTAAGCAATTGGCTTTATTTTCATAAATATTGCAATAATCGAGAACAGAAGGGATGGGTAGGCAGTTGTTTTGCAATTTAAAGATTTTTTTTTTATATAATGGAACATTAATCTTTATGAAACTAGATTTTTTTTTATACAGGAAAGAGGGAGATCCATCACAAATTCTATGAAAGAACATTCAGATATCATAAGGATTTCACCAGTCCACCCATGAAAAGACGTCCACCCCGACTGATATGGCCAGAACTTCATCTGGATTTAAGTCTTCCTTGAGAATACTTTAAAATATTCAGTTTTTCTGTGAAAAGACAGCAAGTTTCTGGGAGAATGTATATCTCCGATGCCCTGAGAGAAGATCTCGAAGACTTCTGAAAAAAAACCCAGTACTTCTAGAAGGTCCCATAAAAAATTACCTCCAGTTCTTACTTGGGAAGACCTATGAGACATCTCCTGATTTTTTATAAGACACCTCCTGGCCTTCTATGTGACTTCTCCTCGTCTTCTATGAGAAGAACTCCAGGTCTTCTATGAGAAGAAATCCAGGTCTTCTATGAGAAAACCATCAAGTCTTCTATTTGAAGACCTCCAGGTCTACCACGAAAAGACCTCCAGGTCTTCCATGTGAAGATCTCCAGGTCTTCTATGAAAAGATCTCCACGCATTCTATGAGATGACCTCCATGCCTTCTATGAGAAGACTTCCATGTCTTCTGTAAGAAGACCTCCAGATCTTGTATGAGAAAACCGCCAGGTCTCATACGAGAAGATCTCCGTATTCTATGGAGGACCTCTAGGCCTACTATGAGAAGACTTCTAGGTCTACTATGTGGAGAATCTCAAGACTTCTATAAGATGACCCCAGTACTACTATGAAAGACTTTTAGCTCTTCTGTGAGAGGTCATCATGGTCTGCTATGAAAATATATACTGGTCTTCGAATCTGAGGATATTCGCACAGAAGATCTGGAGGTATTCCCTTAGAAGACCCAAAGACCAGTGTGGCCTCTCTTGGAAGACCTAAAAGTTTTTTTCATTTCATTGAAAAGAACTTCAGATCTTCTGTAAGATAAACATTAAGGTAAAGAAAGTCCTCTACCTTTTCTATGAAAACCACTCCAGGGGTTCTATGAAAAAAGCCGGGGAACTCCCAGGTCCTCTGAAAGAATGCCTCTGGGACTTCAATGGAGAAATATCCAGACCTTCTGTGAAAATATCTCCAAATTTTATGTGGGAATACTTCTATGAGAACACCTCCAGGTTTTTTGAGACAATACCTCCAGGTCTTCTGAGAAAAGTCTTCCGGGTCTTCTGAGAAAAGACATCTAGGTGGTTCTGAGAAAATATCTCAAGGCTTTCTAAGAGAAGACAACAAGGTCTTCTGAAAAGAACACTGAGTCTTCTGTGGGAAAATCTCTATGTTACGTCCTGGATTTCTATGAGAAAATCTCCAAAACAATACCTCCGGGTCTTCTGAGAACAGACTTCCGGGTCTTCTGGTAGATGACATATAGGTCGTTCTGAGAAAAAACTTCAAGTCTTTCTGAGAGAAGACATTAAGGGCTTCTGAAAAAAACCCTGAGTCTTCTGCGGAAAAATCTCCAGGTTACATCTAGGATTCCTGTGAGAAGATCTCCAGGTTTTCTATGAAATGGTATTTTTGTCTTCTAAGAGATAACATTCAAGCCCTCTATAGGAATATCTCTAAGTCTTGTAAGAGGAGAACCTCGTGGAAGAGAAGATCTTCTGATAGAAAACACCAGGACTTCTGGGAGAAAATATCTTCTTTGAAAAGACCTCCTGATCTTCTATGAGGAAACTCTAGTTATTCTATGAGAAGACCTTCAGGACTTCTATGTGAAAACTTCCAGGTTTTTGTGAGAATACTTCCTAATCCTCCATGAGAAGTTCTTTCGGCTTTCTGTGAAGGATGAACAATTTTTCTCGGAGAAAATTTCATGCCTTCTGTGCAAGTACTTCTTATATGACAAGAGAGAAGATCTCACGCTTTTCTATGAGAACACGTCTGAAAGAAGCCAGGTCTTCTGGGGACATCCAGGTCTTCTATGAGAAGTCGACCCTGTGTTCTATGAAAAGACTTGCAAGTCTTCAGTTAGAAGACATACAGGTCTTCCTCCTCAGGTCATTAATAAAAATACACACAGGTCCACTGACATCCAGTTATTCTATGGAATGACCTCAAGGTCTTCAATGAAAAGATCTCCACAATAAGCCCAAAACACTACTATAAGAAAACCTCCACCTGTGAGAAGAACTACAGCTCTGCCATTAGAAAACATTCTGGTCTTCTAGAAGCCGGTGTTTCATGGGATATCTGGCATTATTGGTTCTCCATTCCTTCTGTGAGAAGACTCCCAGGTCTTGAATTTTTCTGTTAGAAGACAGTCTGAGCTTCTATATGAAGATCTTCATATCTTCTTCTAGTCTTTAAAGAGAAGACCTGAAAATTTTCTCCGGTTTATGTGGTAATTCTCCCAAATCTTTTTTAAGAAGAGCTTCTGCGGTTTATGTGGGAATTCTCCCAAGTATTTTTTAAGAAGAGCTTCATTCTGGTCTTCTGGGAGAAGCCGGTGTTTTATGGGAGATCTGACATTATCGGTTCTCCATTCCTTCTGTGAGAAGACTTCCAGGTCTTGAATTCTTCTGTAAAAAGACAGTCTGAACTTCTATGGGAAGATCTTTGTATCTTCTTCTAGTCTTTAAAGAGAAGACCTGAAAAGTCTTTTTTAAAAAGAGCTTCAAGGCTTTCGTGAGTAGACCAGATCTAGAGTAAGATAACACATGGTCTTCAGAGAGAACACATCCATGTATTTTGTGAGAAGACCTCTAGGAAAGAAGGCCTACTGGCTTCTATGAAAAGATCTGAATGTTTTCAGTGAGCAGACCACGTGAGACATCATCTAGGAAAAGGTTTCAGATCTCAAATACTTGTTCATAATCTATCGAAAGAGCTCCTGGTCTTATATGAAAATAGCTCCGCGTCTTTTATAAAAACCTGCTAGTATTCCGTGAAAAATTTTTCCAAATTTTCTATGAGAGGTCATCCAGGCGTTCGACCCCCAAATCATCTACGAAAGGGCCTCCTATTTTTATTTCAGATGTTATCTCCGTTTTTTTTTTTTAAGTTGAAGTGGGACGTGTTCCTCCCCGTCCCTTTTCTATTTACTATTTCTTTTATTAATCTATTGAGATTAATTTATCATGTCAACCCACATCCTCTCTTCTACCTTCGCCCATTCTATTTTTAGTTTAAATGAACAGATGATGAAGAAAAAAAAAAACAATAAAACAAACAACCATAAATACTTTATCGAAGAAATTCCAATACCACATCCTTTGCTTTTTTGGGGAAAGTTTATTAAAAACTGAAAGAATTTTTGGTTCAAACAGAAAAGTTTCATAGAATTCCCCATCAGCAACAGAGTGGCGGCTGGAAGAGCGAACAGCTGTGCTCGCTCGAACAACAAAAAACGAAATGAGAAACGAAGGCAACAAAACTTTTCACTGTCAGTTGCAATATTTTATTGGAAGATCGAACGAACGAAATATTGAAAGGACATTAATGAAAGTGTATCCTTGAAGAGTGTTTCTGCTTTGTTTGCCTGTCTGCCTTCGTACTTCGATAACTTCCTGGCCTTCTGGGTAAAGCCAGTGTTTCCTGAAGGAAGACATCTAGATCTTCCATTATCGGTTCTCCATTCCTGGTTTCCTAGTCTTCTGTGAGAAGATATTGTGGTCTTCTACGGACCTGAATTCTGGGAATTATTCCAAGTCTTATTTAAGAAGAGCTTCAAGGATTTCGTGAGTCTTCTATGAGAAAACGTCCAGGTTGTCTGTGAGAAAAACTGTAGCGGTCTGGGGAAGCCGGGTTTCATGAAATAGGACCTCTAGATTATCGGTTCTCCATTCCAGGTTTTCTAGTCTTCTGTGAGAAGACATTGTGGTCTCCTACGGTCTCCATACCCATCAGCCAGAGAATGAAACCGTAGGAGATGGATGGGAGAACAAACAATCAAAGCAGCCATCTTTCACTTGAAATACTGCCGAGGAGAACATTGAAATTATTGCTGTGAAGGATGCATTTTTCCCATGAGAAAATGTGTGGGAAGGAGGGGGTGAGGGCAGGAATCTGGCAATATTTCTTAAAGGAAACTATAAGGTCCTAGAAGATATTACCTGTAAAGAAAGACAGAAAAAAGAAATCCTAGAAGAAAAAGGAAATAAGCAAACAATGACAATAACCGAATGATTCTGCTTCTAACAATAGAATGGCAAAGCAACAACAAAAGCAGCTAGAACAACAACAATGACATTGATAATGATAGCATCTCATTGTAGATATTTTCGTTGTTGAAATCGTAACAAAGGCAGATACAAAGATATTGATTTGATGAAATCCATTGTTCGGCCGTTTCAAGGAGACCAGATTTCATCGTTTGTTCCCCCAGCGCATAAATAAACGCAAAATGCCGCTCATCGCAACAACAACAACAAAAACTATATGCAGAAGGAGGCTTTCATTTGCCTGGAAAATGACACACCTCGGCCGAGCGGTCACGATGGGTGGGGTGGGGGAGAGGCCTTGTCACGACATTAGAACCGACGCTAAACCCCGGCTGGTGGGGCTGGTGATGGCCATGTTACTATGAAATAGAAAATGGAAATCACAAAAAATATGAGTAAAATGAAAATGGACAAAAGTGATGTGGAAGAAGAAGAAGCACAGGCCGAAGCAGAAGAACGGCAAAGTGACATGCCCCGATTCTCACGTATTCTTCTGGTGTGTCATCATTAACATGCCATTGTTGGACTCGGAGATGGGTATCATTGTCACCATTATTTCAATGACATTTCAAAGATTGTCTGTTGTTGCTCTATGCCGATGACAGAATAGCCGTATTACAACTATTGACAGGGTCACATAACACGTACACACGCACACGCTCACACTCGCATTGATTCGCATATTGGATATTGGAC
The DNA here is from genome assembly GCF_030504385.1 of Musca domestica. NCBI lineage: Eukaryota > Metazoa > Arthropoda > Insecta > Diptera > Muscidae > Musca > Musca domestica. The sequence continues at coordinate 138,680 of NW_026712225.1, read as the reverse complement.
CCCCACAGCCTTTCTCTTTACTTTTGCCGAAACAAAACGTCCTTTTGCTTTGATTTGATTATGGAAACAATAATGCCGGGTGACAGCACAAACTCATATTAATGCCAATTTTATTTTGGCCATATAATATGTTGTCGAACCCATACGTTTTGTTTGTCTTTCACACTTTCCCGACCCCCCAATACTTGCTTGAGGGCGAGGGGTCGGATGAGATCTTAATAGTAATAGATAAGATAATTTTATTAGTTTTATTCAAAGCAACCCAATTCAGAATGGATTTTACCATTTTTGGGGTATGAGGCGAGGTAGGATATTTAATATATGAAGGATAATCCGACAAATTTCGTCCACTGTGTGACCAGTGAAGGAAGGACATTTGCAAATATTCAAAATGATAGTTTTAGGTTGATAAAAGTAAAGTTGCAAGTCGAGTAAACCATTTTTATACAACCCAAAAAGTTCAGGATATATAAACCCAAAACACCAAGATTGGGACGAGGAGGGCGAGACGAAGAGTTAAGAGATAATCCCATTGAGAATTGTAGAGATCAGAAACCAATTTGTTTGAGGTGTCACGTACGCAACCTTGGATAGCGAATATCGAGAAATCTTAGACTTCATTAAACAAACCCCAGAACTTACCGTTTCCTCTTTTCCCTTGAATAGACCTAAAATGAATGGACCTTTGAGGATTTGGAAAGGGAGAACTTTTAGTAACCAGGGTAAGATAAAACTATGCGACAGAACTCAAAATTTTCCATAAATACAGGAAAATTTATGGAAGCAGACTCAAAAATAGAAGACTCGTGCATCGCCGTTTTAAAGGTTCACATCGCAAAGTAGCATAAATAGAGGCGACAAACTCCCCATCCACCCCTTCTTCCCTATTTTCGGAAATTTTCGAATTAAGCCTCCTTGCAATCCTTGCATTTCAGATACAGGGTGAGATAAAAAAAATTGCAACAAAGCCAAACACCATAATTTTTACATTTTTTTTTTAATTTTATTGAATAAAAGCAAAAATGTCGGAAATATCATCAAATTTTAAAATAAGTTTAGATTTGTTGGAAGTGGTCACCTTTGGCACGAATTATGGCCTTCAAACGGCCAATGAAACCGTCACACGCTGCCCGAATGTTGCTCTGCGGTATTTTGGCTCATTCCCGACGAAGCGGGGCTTGCTTGGGGTGATCGACACTTTGGTATTTTCTAGTGCCAACCTAGCTTTCCAAAATACTCTCGACACAATAGTCCAACGGATTGGTATCCGGAGATTTTGGAGGTCATTGTGCGCTGGAAATGAAGCAAGGAACCTCATTTTGTAACTATTATTGGGTAGCGCGTGCTAAGTGTGTTGGCGCTGATTCTTGTTGGAATGTCCAATGTTTGCGGCCAAAATGTTTGCGTGACCAAGGCTTTAATACATCCTCCAGAATATTTTCGCAATAATATTCGGCATTTATTCTGATACCACGGTCGATTAATACGAGCAGAGAGCGACCATCGGCTGTTATGGCTGTCTACACCATCACCATGGCCGGCGCTTGAGTTCTGGTGGCCAACCGAAGGTGTACATTTTCAGCTGACCTCTTTGGCAAGTAAACACGATCATTTTTTTTGTTTATAATCTGCTGGACAGCGAATGTTTTTTGGCATCGGAGCGGAGGAAACCAAATTCGGCAGTTCACCACTTTCGGCCAAGCGAAGCAACTCTTTAGCTCTTTTGAGTCTATTTTCTTTCTGGTGCTGTTGCAGTGTAAGTTCTTGCACTTTTTGGAATTTCAATGGCTTTACCCCGAGCTCATTTTTTAAAATTTGCCGAATGGAATATTGCGATATGTTTAGCTCTCGAGCCATTTTTCGGTCACTTCGACGCGGATTTCGATTAAGTCGCTTCTCTACTTTTCGAACCATTTCAGCTGATATTTTGTACGCTTGTTGCAGTTTTTTCATCTCACCCTGTATATTTTGATTTATATTATGAATATTTAAATTGTTGACCCTCTATGGAGTAGGTTCTGAAGGAATGGACCAATATTGTCTATTTCGTATCGGACCTAAATAAATATGATATAAATAGTACAACGTGCCAGGTATGGACTATATTGGTTACTTCCTTCACTTTATACGAGATATATGATAATTTTTAGAAAATGTTAAAATGAGCTTGACGTACCAGACATAGTCGATCGAAGCTTTCCATTTTCATACCTCATCTAATACAGATAAACATATTGGTATGGGCAAATTTAAAAGAAAATCGAACATTTTTATCCAATCTTATGCAAAATCATAAATTCCGTATGGATCTCAAGGCTTCTATTTAAGAGAAATGTTTAGATATAGCAGGTTGTAAAGAGTCGCTGACTTGTTTCGCAATTTATGACAGATAAAAGTATCGAAAATTGTGACTCTGTGTGGGTGAGGTACCAGAAGGGGTTCGCAGATATATATAATCTTTACAGACAATGATTTCCCATTTTAAGGGCCTTGTTGCTATTCAAAATGTTTGTCTTAAATTGGGGAGATACTAGAAGAAGTGGACCAATATTGTCCATATTTGCACATGACCTATGTTTTATCTAAATATTACCGACATTATTCATTGGGACCTTGTTTCAATTCTGTGACAAAAAATTGTCTATGCAGGCCCAGGTCTTCCTTTAGTCCCCATATATTAGTACCTCCCTATATTCTGTGTTTTGACGAGTTTAGGTACAAAACTCACCGAAATTGTTTGAGATGACGTATTTGAAGTTCATAATGGATGCCACAGCTTATGACAGAAAATTGTCTATGCTGGTCCAGGTCTTCGCACAGCTCCGATATAACAGTACATCTCCATATACGATATTTTAATGATTTTAGCTACATTATTCACAGTTTATTTCAAGTTTCGAATTTGAATATGGTAATGGCTTATGACAAACAATGCCTATGTAGGTCCACGTCATATAGATCCCAATATAACGGCTATATTCGGTATTTTTAAAATTTTAGCAGAATTTTTTAAGGATTTTATTTTTTTTTAAATTTTCAAATTCGTTCCAAAAGGTGGGGGCTTCAAAGGCCGAACTTACTGCTTTTTAACTTGTTTAAATATTAAAGAATTGTCTAAAGCAGCATTTCATATTTCAGAGTAGCGCCCATATGAAGGTACCGCCTGATTTTACCTATTTCGAGTGTCTTGACCACATTTTCCAATTGATTTGGCTAAAAGAATTTATTTATTACGCTTTTTGTGGATAGAGACTCAGCTTTATGGAAAAATGTCAATCAGGTCCACGTTCCCTACCCATATTGTCTGACTGTTGAGAAATTCTAAATACTCTTTTGGGATTTTGATCTAATATCCGAATATTCCATTTGGAATTTTGAATTTCCCACTCCCGAATCATGACCCAAAAATTGTCGCACAGTGTAATCAACCAATATTGCAATTATTTATTATTGTTGTGTGGCTAAATTTTTGTTAGCTTATTTTGTATGAAAGCGTTAATTTAATAGATATTCTTATAATTCTAATTTTTTTATTTTTCTTCTTTCAGGTATGGTGTTTAAATATTTCATGCATATTTAATGTATAACTATATCTTGGTGAGTTCCTTTATATTGTATGTTGGATGTTTTCTTCACACCTCCATCAATACAAATTAGCTCTTGAAACAATACAAACATGGGCAAATGATATTGTACTTCAAAATTATGCAAAGAACACTTGTGAACAATTGTGGAGAGAAAAAAAAAAAAAACAACAAAAACCATTCTTTTTAAGTTTTGCAATGTTGTCTAGAGAAAAAAAAGCTTTAAAAAACAATACAACATTCCAACACAAGTTTTTGTGTTTTTCTCAACAATAATTAAAAATTGTAATATTTTTCGCGTAGTAGAAAATCAATAATTAGGGCTACAGTTGTATTTTTGTCTTAAAAATTGGATCCAAACCTCCCGGCCTATTTTCGGAAGGAAGCTGAAAGATAATGTGGTGGCAGAAACCTTCAAAATACCGAAAATCTAGGCTCGTCATTATATGGAGGTCATACCAATTAGTGGACCTTAATCGAATATTTTTGCAGGGTAAGAACAGAAACACCTAGAACCCTGAATGTAAAGTTTCAGCTTTTTTGGTTACAAATTGTGGCAGAAACCTTCGAAATACCTAAACGGGTATCCATGTAGCTCATTATACCGTCAGCTATATGGCTAGAGAGGGTATATATCATTTGATACGGCCAAAACGTGCCACATCGAAATAATGAGTTTAGACCCTATGTCCCTTTGGACCAAATCCATTTCAGGACATTTAGAGGCGATCTAGGCTTGTCCGTCCGTCTGGGCGTCTGCACACGACAACTCTCGAAGAAAGTATCCGATTTGGTCCAAACTTGGTAGATCGTAATATTATTAACAGACTTAGATCGAGATCGGAGTTGGTCCACTCCTTTTGGTACCTCACCCACAAAAGATCAACATTTTGACAGAAAATGAATTACCTCACAGAACAAGAAAGGATCATCCGATTTTGTTCAAACTTAGCAAATCCTAATATTTGTATCTGTGCTCGGTTAGGTGCGAAAATGGATAATATAGACCGCCTTCTTCTAGTACCTCCCTCACAAAGGATCATCTTTTTGAATAATCACATCGCTTATAAAATGTGAAATAAGAGTCGAGTTGTCTTAAAATTTCGCATAACCTAATATTTCTAACAATTCTAGGTCTGATAGGTAGATGGGATAGGTCGGACCACTCCTTTTGGTAGCTCCCCCACAACGGGTGAAAATTTTGAATATTTGTATCTCTTATGAAACACGAAATAACCATCCAACTCTCCTCAAATTTCGGAAATCTTAATATTTTTCTAACACAAAATCTGGTGTGAAGGTGCGATTTATCGGCTTCGTCCTTCTGGCACTTCCCTCACAGAGGGTCAAAATTTGGAACAATTATAACTGCCATAAAGTGTGTGAAATATGAATCCGATGGTCTTAAAATTTTGCATATCTTAATATTTCCACTAACACAATATCGGTTTTAACGAACCGAGATTACGGACCACTCTTTCTGGTACATCCCTCACAACAGGTCCAAATTTTGAATAACAATGAAGCTCATAAAACGAGAAATAAGCATCCGATTTCTTTTAAGCTCGGCACATCGGAATATTTCTATCAACGCAAGATCTGAGATGAGAGATGATATGATCGGACCACTAATTCTTTTACCTCCTACACAACGGGTTAAAATTTGAAAAATAGTAACTCTTAAATCAAATGATACATTCCCTCTGTAGATATATAGCTAGGGTGTATTAATCATACGTTCTGGAGTCCAATACTACATGCAAAATTTTATTCTCACATAAATAACAACTAAAAAAATATGTAAAATTTTCATTGACACGACACTAAGAAATCTCAACACTAAAAATCCTGCAAACTTGTAACAATTTTCACTTCATATTACCGCACGCACAAAGTTTTCCATTGCCTCAATTGCGTGGCAGCACTTTTACAAAGGAAATGAACATTTTGTTTCACAACAGAATAATTTACAAAGTTATTTAATATTCATAGCTTATTTTAAAGTTTAATCAAGTCAAGAAATTTGTTCGCCTTTCAGATTCCTAGAAATGTTCCGCTTTTTTAATTTATTTAGAAATGTAATTTCCTTTTTCTGAAAAACTCCATGGAATAACCCATATGTAAATTGAAAGCAGTTAAGAACAGTTCTCGGAAGAGCCAAAGGCAATATACATATGTAGTCACACTGATACAGTCACACTCGCACCCACACAGCGACCAACATGTGGTGGCCAAGTGTAGAAACATTGCACAACACAGCCGAACTGAGTTGAACACAACAACATAACCCTCCAAACAACGCTTCAAATGAAGCGTGTAATGTGAAAAATTGTATTGTGTCTCTGAGTGTGTGTGTGTGTGTGTGGGGGGGGGGGATTGCTTGATGCGTTGCTTTCCTGCCAGCCAGCAGCTCACAGTCGTAGCTTTGTTGCTTCTTCTACTTTCCGTTTGTCGTTCTTTGCAGATTTTCCCCTTCGTTCGCATGAGGGTTCGCATGCAATGTTTGTCTTACAACCAGAGAATGCAATATTTGTGTGGAGCGTGGGTGTGCCTGCGTGTGTGTGTGTGTGGGTGAATGAACAATTGGTATAAGTGGTTTTGTGGCAGTGTGATAGTGCGAAATTACCTCCAAGGAACAAATGTCCTAGATTGTGGTGATAGTCTTCATGGATTTCAATTTAGTTTTGCTCTTCCTCAAAAATTTCAACAGCAACAGCAGCAGCAAATGTCAGGGCATGAAGTGCTCTGTGGGAAGAATTAAAAAAAAAAAAATTGGGGGACATTTTTAATTATTTTTTTATATATTTACTCAAAGGAATCTAAAAAAAAGGGGGATCAACTTCGGAAAGGGAGGATCAAATTAAACGATTTTTATCTTTACCAATTTTTTTTTAGGATGGGACGACAGTCTGTTTTTATATTCGTTTGTCTGGGGAACATCAAATCTACTTCCATAGGGAAGACTATGGGTCTTCTCTGTGAAAGGTCAACTGATTTTTCAAAAGCAGAGTTATAGGGTAATCTATAGAGGACTTAGAAATAGGGCGAGGGAATCTTCTCATATAAGAAAAATATAAAAGTTATGAAGGTTGTTTTTTTGAATAGGCGTGTAGTCTTATGTAAGACCTGATGGTCTACCATTAGTCCAGCCGAAGTTTTTTCGGTAAAACCTCGATACCTACTCATAGAAGATATTGAGGTGTACCTGTGACTCTTGTGATCGGAAATCTAGAAAATTTTTATAGAAGACTCACACATAATCGCACTGAAGATTTGAATATTTGGATGAAAGGAGGACCAAATCACAAAAAAATCGGATGCCGGAAATTCTACTCTTTTAGAATAGGGCGATAATCGGTATTAGATGTTCTATGACCAACATGTTTACTTTTAGAAGATTTTCATATGGAAAATCGATAGTTCTTGGAAGATCGATTAAGGGAAGACCTCTGGGAGTGGAACTTCAGTCGATATTTTTCTCCTTCCCTACCTCTCACCCTCCCCCTCTCTCTTTATTTCTACAGTAATGTATAGTAAAGAGGTTCTGTATTTATATGCAGCCCTGGATACAGTTCACTTAGACTTTTTTCTCTTAGATTTTTCTTGCAGCAGGCGGCTACTTCATCTGGTCGGGACTTGACATTGCAGCTGATTTTCAGCAGTGGCGAGAGAGTCAACAGTTGGCGTTTTTCCCTAACCACATCGGTGAAATATAACTTGACCTCAAATAGGCCTTGAACAGAGCGATCCTTTTTCCTCGTATCGAATCTCTAGGTAGATTTTCTGTTCATCTTGATTAAAACTCCCTCTCACCGATATAATAGACGGATTCTGCCTGTCGAATTTCCTGCAAGCATTTACTAAACGTTTAATGTCGGCGAGACTCTTTCCAATTTCATCATCTCTCCTCGATGGAGAACTGCTTGCAAACGTCTATCGTTGACCTGCACGTTTGCAATCTTCAGTTGGAGAGGTCACTTAAGTGGTCTGTGCTAGTTGTTACTTTTCTCTCATTACGAGCCAGGAGTTGGCAAACTAAGAATTCCGAAAAGGCACGCCATAGACCCTAGCATTCCAGGAGAACTACGATGTTGTTGCTCTGCCTTTGCATATAGCGTCGTTGTCAATTTACCGGAGGTGCTACCCATCATAATTGCTGTTCGCAGAGCAACCTGCTTAGTTCGGCTGAATATCTTAGAAGTTGACCATATTATTATTATTGGTCCGTTGTTAGGTAAATAGAGGGGTTTTGTTTTGAAAATGTTTTTTCCATATTAAAAAAATTGGACATTGGAGATTCGTTGGTTCGCATAACCTCCATATCATCGCATGCGGAGTTGGCGAGAAAGCCTTATACTCCCTAAGACGCTCAGGTATATCCCAACTATATACCTTGGAAATACTGATGGACATTGATGCATTGTACAGCCTAGTATTAAATGCCACATTTAGGTGGTCGCCCAGCACCGATGTTGGTTAATTTGGCACACCTATGTATTGCCCTCTTCAATCCCAGAATTCTAGTAACTTGTTTTGATTTAGGTCGTGATTCTCCTCCCGGATCTGTTAAGCTGTCCGCAACTAATTATTTATGATCAAAGCACATATTTTTTCGTTTTTACTCGGAAGTGAAATTTGCTCGTGAAAGGTAGTGCTCGAAGAGTTCTAGTTTTTTGCGACGTTTAATCTGTTCTAAGCCAACTCGGAAAAGTGTTATTTTGTTTCCGCTCGGGCGAGTTTCACTCTCTACTCGAATTCGATCGAGTATTTCCTTGGTACCTTAATGATTCGCAGGGAGACGATAGCATTCAGCCATGTTTCTGCAGACATAAACTAGATAATTTTCCATGCCAATTGGTTGATGAGATCGACTTCATTAAAATCCTAATAATATTTGGGCGATTGGTATTCGAAGCTATTTAGTTTGTTTGATGGTAGACACCTCGGTAGTTTCTAACTTGGTGACAGTCTGATTGTAGCAGCCGGATTAATAATACTCGAGTTGATGCAGTCAGGTCGAAGTTTCCGGGCTCAAATATTCTTCAAATACTTAATGCTGCTGCTTGATAATCGAATATTTACCAAAGGCTCTTAGTAGACCTGTAGGTCTTCTCACAGAAGACCTGTAGTTCTTCTCGTAGAATATCTTCTAAAGGAATCTGGAGGTCTTCATATAGAAGATCAAGTCTTTGTAATATAACATTAAAAAACCTTCATCATAGAAGAGCAGAACCCCTTCCAAACAGAAGATCAAGATTGGTTTCCTCATAGAAGAACAGAAAGTCTTCATTATAGATTTCAAAGAAAACCAGGTCTCATAAGAGGTTAAACAATCTTCTAAAAAAATAATCCAGATGCTTTTCTGATATGACATATCGATCTACTCATAGAAGATGTGGAGATCTTTTCAAAGAAGACCTGTGGACCTTTCATAGAATACCTGTAGGCCTTCCATTAAAATACCTGTAGGTCTTCTCATAGCAAACCTGGGGGACTTTTCGCAGAAGAAGTACTTGGTGATATAGAAATATTTAACCTAATGTTATTGGCTCGATGTTTGGTTAAGTCAGTTCCGTGTGGTAATCGGGATACAGTATTCAGCTTGTCGTTTTTGGGTTACTGGGGGTTACAGTTGCCTAGTTTGTAGGATCTGGTCTGACATAACCGTGTGGTATTTCATCCGGAACGAGAGTTCCTGTTCAGTGACTTGCTTGCTTTATAATAACCCTATAAAGGAAGCAAGTCACTGAAAGCGAACAGGTCGCAGGAGCGGCGGAATAACACTGGGTTCTGTGAAAGCAATAGCCAGTTGCCGTATTCGAGTTGCTAACGACTTTATAGTACTCAGGCTGTTGGCTGTCGTCGTTTTTTTGGAAGTGAGCCATTTACGGTTTCCTCTATGTTCGGCACAGGACAATACGACTAAGGTAATGATGCTTAAACCTAGGTTGTAGGATCTGGTCTGACATAGCCGTATTGTATTTCATCCGGAACGATAGTTCCTGTTCAGTGGCTTGCTTGCTTTATGATAACCCCATAAAGGAAGCAAGTCACTGAATGCGAACAGGTCGCAGGAGCGGCGGAATAACACTGGGTTCTTTGAGAGCAATAGCCTGTTGCCGTATTCGAGTATTGTATTCGGTTTTCTCTGTGTTCGGCACAAGACAATACGACTTGGGTAATGATGCTTAAACTTCTTGTGTATCTGACAATGTAGAGTGAATGAGAATTATTTCCCGCCACTGTTGAAATAAGTCTTACTGAATTAAAAACACGTCATAATCATGAATACCAATTCAGAATGTGAGTTAAAATGGGTGCATGTAATGGTTGAGGTACATACTAGGTGGTTGACCAAATACTGTATTATGAAGCCCAAATTTGTATTCTTATAGAGGAGTTATGTGCCTTTTAATATAAGTCCACCAAGAAGAGTCCTTTTCAAGAAGACAACCTTGTCTTCGTATAGAAGAATACTGGATATTATTATTAACAGGATTCTCCGCAGAAAACAAATACGTTCTCCAATATAGGTCTTCTCATAGAAGAGAATGTGGCAAGAGTAAAAATAGTCAATATTGAAGAACAATTTTAATTTTTAATATTCCTTCTATAAGAGCATTCATTAAACTTTCTATGGTAGATGAATAGAGACTACTCACTGCAGAAAAATAAGACTTGAAAATATTGAAAGAGAATATTTTTTTAAAAACACAAAATTAATAAACTTCACTCACATTCCTAAAAATGTTATGAGCTTTTGGAAACTTTTCTTTAAATGAAACCCTGTGCTAAATTACATGGCAGGATTTTTATTTGCAAATAAAAATACACAGACACATACTTATATACGCAACACTGCCCCCCCCCCCCCCCCTCTATCCTACCCATGTAGTAAAATAAAAAACAAAAACGCAACAGTATTTAATGGGAGTTCAAAAGTCAATAACCCTCGTCCTCCTCCCCCATTCATCCCTTGCCATCAAACCTACGCCGCCCACACAGACTTTTAGCCTTTAAGTAGTTTTTGTTGTTGAATTCATAAAAATGATAGCCCCACCTCTCCTCTTCTCATATAAATATATAATGGTAAACGATATTAGTTAGCAGAAGCAGAAGCAGCAGCAGCAGTGGCAACAACAAAAACAACAGTAATCCATAAAAATCAATTTTATAACATAAAATCTCATCAGTCTCATTATCTCGCCTCGTTGCAGCTGGGAATCGCCATTGTTGTTGTTGTTTTTGGGTTTTCTTTGTCTTTCTCTTGTTGTTGGCTTTGAGGCGCAAAAGCCTCAGTTTATCGTCGACCACTAAAACACAAACCAAAGGACACCAACGTGTGTGTCTTTATCCATTTGGTTTTGTCTGTTAACCTTTATTTTTGTTATAACCCCAATTTCCGCAGAGATACATATGAATATACACATATGAGTCGTTTACAGGACAAAAGGAAAACTCTCTCAGAGGAGGAGAGGAGCTGTAGGGTTTCTTAAAGCAGAATCAGAGGACATCTTATGGAAGAGTTGAAGGTCTTCTCCTAGAAGAGCTGAAGGTCTTCTCCCATAGAAGAGTTGAAGGTCTTCTCCCAGAAAAGCTTAAGGTCTTCTCCCAGAAGAGCTGGAAGTCTTCTCATAGAAGAGCTGGAGGTCTTCTCCCGGAAGAGCTGAAGGTCTTCTCCCAGAAGAGCTGGAGGTCTTCTCCCAGAAGAGCTGGAGGTCCTCTCCCAGAAGAGCTGGAGGTCTTCTCCCAGAAGAGCAGGAGGTCTTTTCCCAGAAGAGCTGGAGGTCTTTTCCCAGAAGAGCTGGAGGTCTTCTCACAGAAGAGCTGGAGGTCTTCTCACAGAAGAGCTGGAGGTCTTCTCCCAGAAGAGCTGAAGGTCTTCTCATGGAAGAGCAGAAGGTCTTCTCCCAGAAGAGTTGAAGGTCTTCTCCCAGAAAAGCTTAAGGTCTTCTCCCAGAAAAGCTTAAGGTCTTCTCCTAGAAGAGCTGGAGGTCTTCTCCCAGAAGAGCTGGAGGTCTTCTCCCAGAAGAGCTGGAGGTCTTCTCCCAGAAGAGCTGGAGGTCTTCTCCCAGAAGAGCTGGAGGTCTTCTCCCAGAAGAGCTGGAGGTCTTCTCCCAGAAGAGCTGGAGGTCTTCTCCCAGAAGAGCTGGAGGTCTTCTCCCAGAAGAGCTGGAGGTCTTCTCCCAGAAGAGCTTAATGTCTTCTCCCAGAAGAGCTGGAGGTCTTCTCCCAGAAGAGCTTAATGTCTTCTCCCAGAAGAGCTTAATGTCTTCTCCCAGAAGAGCTGGAGGTCTTCCCCCAGAAGAGCTGAAGGTCTTCTCCCATAGAAGAAGAAGAGCTTAAGGTCTTCTCCCATAGAAGAAGAAGAGCTTAACTTTTTCTCATAGAAGAGCTGAAGGTCTTCTTCTCATAGTAGAGCTGAAGATCTTCTCATAGTAGAGCTGAAGGTTTTCTTCTCATAGTAGAGCTAAAGGTCTTCTTCTCATAGAAGAGCTGAAGGTCTTCTCATAGAATAGCTTAAGTTTTTCTCATAGAATAGCTGAAGATCTTCTTATAGAAGAGCTTACGCTTTTCTCCCAGAAGAGGTGAAGGTCTTCCTTCAGAAGAGAAAGAGACAGAAGGGCTTCTCATGGAAAACTAGAAAATCTTCTCATAGAAGACAACACGGTCTTCTCATAGAAGACAAGACGGTCTTCCCATAGAAAACCAGAAGGTCTTTTCATAGAAGACAAGAAAGTATTCTCATAGAAGAGCTTAAGAGCTAAAAGAAATTGTCTCCTAGAAGAGCTGAAGGTATGCCTCTCTCTCATATTGAATTTCTCATATATCCCTGGCCAACAACACAGCAGCAGGTTGTGTGTTGCGGGCTTTTTGTCGCATTTGAGCCTGGTTAGTTGACGTCTGAGTGTGTGTGTGTGTCTATGTGAGCACACTTTCGTGATGGTTAGCTTAGACGGAGAGATACTTGATGTCTTTGCAGGATTTGCAACAGCTTCCTAGCATTTCCGCTTTAATATTTTCTTTCACTTTTCTCTTTTTGTTGTTGGTGCTGTTGCTGCTGAACATTCATTTCTGGCATTGCCGTCACAACATATTTGCGTTTAGTTTTTTTTTTGTTTTATCCTTTTTCGTCTTCTATATTTCATTTTATGGCTTTATGTCTGTCTGCCAGCCGTTCTCTCTGTTTCTGTCTCTGTGTGTGTTTGGAATATTTTTTTAACTTTGATGTTGATTTTATAGCTTTTAACCCAAAGCAGTGTCATTTCTGCGGCATTACGAATTTTGTTGTTGTTGCTGTTTTTGTTCACGTTGATGTTTGCTGTCTCATTCGTCGTCATCTCGCAGTCGTCAGTCTTTTGTTCTATTTTTAAAATTTGACAAACAAGGCAGCTCCTTTCATTCATTCTTTCGTTCACTCAGTCAGTCACTTGTCTTTTTATTTGTTTCGCTTTTCTTTTCTTTTTTGGTTTTTATTAAATTCGTCATAATTTTTCATATCTTTTTTTGTGGGAAGGATTTGAGTGAGGCTGTATGTGTTGGAGTGCCTGTGTAGGTTTGATTGTGGTTTTTAATATTTCAAATTTAAAAACAATTGTTGGCTGGCAGGCAGGCCGTCTGGCAGGCCGGCTGGCTTGTTGCTGCTGCATATCAATGTGAGCTTTGTGTGTCAAGCGTTTACAGAAACTGAAATGATAATCCGTTTTTTGACAATTTCCAGAGGAGTGATGTGGTTTTAAATAAAAGTACAGGGGGAGATAAAAAAACTGCAACAAAGTCAAACGCCATAATTTTTATATTTTTTTATACCCTCCACCATAACTTTGCCATTCCGTTTGTTACTCCTCGAAATACTCATGTCAGACCCAACAAACTATATATATTCTTGATCAGCCTAAAATTCTAAGTTGATTTAGCGATGTCCGTCTGTCTGCCTGTCTGTCTCTCCGTCTGTCTTTTGTAATCACGCTATCTTTCGAACGAAATGAGATAGAAGGCTAAAATTTTGCACACATGTTTATTTTGCCAGTAGGCAGATTAAGTTAGTATATGGGCCATGTGGGTCCACGTTTTCATATGTCCACCATATAACGGCACCACTCTATATTCAGTATTTTGATGATTTTAGCGATATTATTCACCGGAATAGTTTCAAATTTGGTATTTGAAGTTCGTAATGGGTACTACAGCCTAAGACAGAAAATTGTTTGTGCTGGACCACATCTTCGTATAGCCCCCATACAACGGTATCTCCCAATATTCGGAATTTTCATGATTTTAGCGTCATTATTCACCGGAGTAGTTTCAAATTACGTATTTAGAGTTCGTAATGGGAGCTACAGTCTATGACAGAAAATTGTGTATGCAGGTCCATGTCTTCGTATAAACCCTATATATCAGTACCTCCCTATATTCAGTATGTTGACGATTTTAGGTACAATACTCACCGAAATTTTTTGAGATGTTGTATTTGAAGTTCGCAATGGATGCTACAGCCTGTGACAGAAAATGTTCTATGCAGGTCCAGGTCTTCGTTTAACGGTACCTCTCTATATACGGTATTTTCATGCTTTTAGCTACATTATTCACCGTCTATTTCAAGTTTCGAGTTTGAATATGGTAATGACTTATGACAAACAAAGCCTATGTAGGTTTACGTCCTAGAGACCCCAATACAACGGCTATATTCGGTATTTTTAAGATTTGAACAGAATTTTTAACGGATTTTATTTTTTTGAAAAATTTTCAAATTTATTCCAATTGGTGGAGGTTATTCAAAGTTCGAACCGGCTGAACTTACTGCTTTTTAACTAGTGTAATTTTATTGAATGAAAACAAAAAATGTCGGAAATTTTAGAATAAGTTTAGATTTGTTCGAATTGGTCACCTTTGGCACGAATAATGGCCTGCTAATGGCCAATGAAACCTTCACACGCTGCCCGAATGTTGCTCTGTGGTATTTTGGCCCATTACCGGCGAAGCGCTTGCTAGAGGTGATCGAGACACTTTGGTATTTTTTAATGCCAACCTTGCTTTGCAAAATACTCCAGAAACAATAGTCCGACGGATTGGTATTCGGAGATGAAATGAAGCGAGGAACCTCATTTTGTAACCATTCTTGGGTGGCGCGTGCCGAGTACGATGGTGCTGAGTCCTGTTGGAATGTCCGAGGTCTGCGGCCAAAATGTTTGCGTGCTCAAGGCTTTAATACACCCTCCAGAATATTTTCGCGATAATATTCGGCATTTATTCTGATGCCACGGTCGATTAATATGAGCGCAGAGCGACCATCGACCATCACCATGGCCGTGTAACCGAAGGTGCACATTTTCTGCTGACATCTTTGGCAAGTAAACACGACCATTTTGTTTATTTACGAACTGCTGGACAACGAATGTTTTCTCATCGGAGAAAACCAAATTCGGCAGTTCACCACATTCGACCAAGCGAAGCAACTCTTTAGGTCTTTTGAGTCTATTTTTCTATATAGATCTACGTTTCAATTCTCGGAATTTTAGCTTAATCCTTCAAGAAGATTCGTGGAGCAGAATTTAGTACCTTTTGGAACGCATAGTACCCTATATGCCATCAATGAACTAAATTCCAAATTTCAGATTTTTTCTTAATTCCCACTTTTCGTATCCATTTCCAAGAATTCTGCCGTATCTTATCACAACTCAATTTGTTAAAAACCTACTCTTCTCCCTGCATAGTACCAGTGATCCACATTCTAAATTTAGCTTAACATGTTCGTAAGGTACCTATGCAAGTTTTAGTACATTTTGGTACTTAAGTACAATTTCAATTCGCATTTTTGTACAATTTTGGTCCGATTTTCCGTAAATGCAGTCCTACCTCACCCACACTTACTATCAGTGTATTTCATTCCAATTCTAAGCTTTACCGGTTCGCAGGATACGGTGCCAAGTTTTTGGTTCCTCTTGGCAATTTTAGTACCCTTAGCACTCATCTAAAAAGTCCTTAATTTAAAATTTTTTTCAGAATAACTTCGTCATTTTTTTTCTTGAATTTCAAAGATTGGAGAATTTACACAAAACCAACACATTTGTACGAGTTCACACCGATATTCAAGTGGCCATATTCACAACTATGCAGATTAACCCCTCATCCGACAATTTTTTTTGCTGGCTACACGCTACTACGTGTGTTCGCAAACGGACTGTGGGTTTTTGTGATTATTTTATGCGTGCAATTCAAGTAAAGAGGTGCTTAAGTGCGTGCATGTGTGTTCGGCTGTGTTATGAACCCATAACCCTGTTAGCGTATATTTCGTTAGCATCCACAAGTGCCGACAGCCGACATTCTTTCTCCTCTCTTTTTTTGTTTGTTTCATTTTTGGTGGCCAACAACAGCAACAAAACATCAAAGGCGGTAACAACCAATAAACCAAAACAGTCCGAACGGAAGCTGACTGCGTGCCTGCTTGCCTAGCTGGCTGTTCGGTTGGTTGAATAACTGCAGCAACAACAGCGACGACAACCTGATGTGAGCTGTGGACTTGGAATTTTAAACACCGCATAAAATGTGGTCGAAACTATGCGTACCGGCGGCTGGCATTATTTTCAGCCATATCAACCGACACCATTGCCGACATCACCACCACCACCAGCATCATCCGCTGCCTGTTCATCCTCTCATTGCCATTATTTTTGGCTTTCTCTTTTAAGCCTGGTTCATTTATAGTCGCGGTTTACGTTTGCATTTTTGGTGAACGTGTATGTGTGTGGCTACTGGTCCAACGGTGTTCAGATAATAAGTTCTACACAGTAGGGTGTTTTGGAGGGGGTTTTGAACTGTGAAGAAATGTGATATATTCAATTCAGCAATTTAATTGCAAGTTTTCGATCAAGAGGGATTTCTCATAGAAGACCAGAAGTTGCTTTCAAAGAAGTCAGTTAAAGAGCAGGAGGTATTCTCATAGAAGGCAGAGGGTTTTCTCATAGGAGGCAAGAGGGTCTTCTCATAGAAGGCAAGATATTCTTCTCATAGAAGACCACAGTGTCCTGTCATAGGAAACTGGGGGATTGCTCACAAAAGAACTGTCATTCTCATAGAAGACCAGAGAATCTTCTGAACAAGGAAGAGAAGGTCTTCCATAGAAGACCAGAGAGTATTCTCACAGAAGACCAGATGTTCTTCTTATAGAACACCAGAGGGTCTTCTTATAGAAGACCACAGGATCTTCTTTTAGAAAGCCTAAAAACCATTAGTTCTTCTTAGGCAAGAACCAAGAGCCTTCTCATAGCAGACCTCAAAGTCTTGCCTTAGGTAACGAGAAAAAAAAGACCCGAAAGTCCTTCCGATTGTCTTCTTTTAGAAAACCTGAGTTTTTTTTTCATAGAAGAGCTGAAGGACTTCTCCTAGAAGGAGCATAAGGTCTTACCATAGAAGAGCTGAAGGTCTTCTCATAGAAGAGCTGAAGGTCTTCTCATAGAAGAGCTTAAGGTCTTCTCTGAAAAGAGCTAAAGGTCTTCTCTGAGAAGAGCTAAAGGTCTTCTCTGAGAAGAGCTAAAGGTCTTCTCTGAGAAGAGCTAAAGGTCTTCTCTGAGAAGAGCTAAAGGTCTTCTCTGAGAAGAGCTAAAGGTCTTCTCTGAAAAGAGCTAATGGTCTTCTCTGAGAAGAGCTAAAGGTCTTCTCTGAGAAGAGCTAAAGGTCTTCTCTGAGAAGAGCTAAAGGTCCTCTCTGAGAAGAGCTAAAGGTCTTCTCTGAGAAGAGCAGAAGGTCTTCGCATAGAAGAGCTGAAGATCTTCGCATAGAAGAGCTGAAGGTCTTCGCATCGAAGAGCTGAAGGTCTTCTTCTCCCATCGAAGAGCTGAAGGTCTTCTTCTCCCATCGAAGAGCTGAAGGTCTTCTTCTCCCATCGAAGAGCTGAAGGTCTTCTTCTCCCATCGAAGAGCTGAAGGTCTTCTTCTCCCATCGAAGAGCTGAAGGTCTTCTTCTCCCATCGAAGAGCTGAAGGTCTTCTTCTCCCATAGAAGAGCTGAAGGTCTTCTTCTCCTCGAAGTGCTGAAGGTCTTCTTCTCCCATAGAAGAGCTGAAGGTCTTCTTCTCCCATAGAAGAGCTGAAGGTCTTCTTCTCCCATAGAAGAGCTGAAGGTCTTCTTCTCCCATAGAAGAGCTGAAGGTCTTCTTCTCCCATAGAAGAGCTGAAGGTCTTCTTCTCCTCGAAGTGCTGAAGGTCTTCTTCTCCCATAGAAGAGCTGAAGGTCTTCTTCTCCCATAGAAGAGCTGAAGGTCTTCTTCTCCCATAGAAGAGCTGAAGGTCTTCTTCTCCCATAGAAGAGCTGAAGGTCTTCTTCTCCCATAGAAGAGCTGAAGGTCTTCTTCTCCCATAGAAGAGCTGAAGGTCTTCTTCTCCCATAGAAGAGCTGAAGGTCTTCTTCTCCCATAGAAGAGCTGAAGGTCTTCTTCTCCCATAGAAGAGCTGAAGGTCTTCTTCTCCCATAGAAGAGCTGAAGGTCTTCTTCTCCCATAGAAGAGCTGAAGGTCTTCTTCTCCCATAGAAGAGCTGAAGGTCTTCTTCTCCCATAGAAGAGCTGAAGGTCTTCTTCTCCCATAGAAGAGCTGAAGGTCTTCTTCTCCCATAGAAGAGCTGAAGGTCTTCTCATTGAAATCATGGTGGACCAAAGGATATTCTCATAACTTGATGTCCTTTATAAGATCCTGATTTTTTCGTTTGGGATTTATTTCGTTTTTAAATATTCAATTGAAATCTCCTGAAGTATAACATTTTAATTGAAAATTCCATAGAATTGTAAAATCATTTGTTTATCCTTTGTTTTATGGTGCCAAAGGATTCGAGTGCCTTGATGAGCCTGTCTTTAAATATTCCTACTTTATGTCATTTCGTTCCCAACTGCCGTGTGACAATTCACACTTCTGTTCCAAATTACCTCATTTTTCTCCACTTCCCAGAAGAATTATCCTTTTGTTGTTCCAAAGGATATTTCAAAAAATAAAAATGAAACGATTCCATGAAGAAATTCAAATTTGCATACCAGGTGGTGTCCTCCTCGGTTGTCCCATTAATTTAGCCATTAACTCAGGAATTTTTAATTCTTTTCTTGAATTTTTCGAGATTTATTTCTTTTGTTTATATGCACATTTATTATGTTCTGCTGTAACGTTTGTTTACGTGAGTGTGTCCGTCCCTTTGTATGTATGCATGAGTGTGTGTGCGTGAGTCTATGTGAAAGTGTATTTTGTTTTACGCAGTTGTTTGCTTCCGCACACAAGTTGGATGCTTTGTTTTGAGTTTTTTTTTGGAAGGTAGGAACCACCATTTTTGTATTGCCTGAAATAAATTGTAAGGATCTGGCCAAAAAACACATTTTTGTGTTCTCTCTCTCGGTTTCAGTTTACTTTTGATTGTATTTGTATGAGTGCGTGTGTGTGTGTTTGTGTTGGTGTTTACATACCTAAATACAATTGTGCAAATGTAATTCGTTTTCGGGTGTTTTTTTTTCTTTTTTGGTTTGTTCGAGTGTTGTTTTCTGTTTACTTGACTACTCGCCTGCCTGCCTGACTGACTTGCCGTTCTTCCTCTCTCTCCCCACACACACCCGGCTTGTGAGCCTTAAATGTGTAAACAATAAAATATTGTTTACAATGTTTTTAACACGCTTTTCTACCCCGTTCCAGTGCAGTGCGAATTACTTGGCCCATTGTTTTGAACTGTGTGGCAAGTGAGTGAATGTGTGTGTGTGTGACTGAGTGTACCATTGTTTGTCCTCAGTCGTCCTCAGTTCGCTATAATTCCGGTGGGGACTTTCACTTTCTTTCTGTTGTTGTCGTTGTAGTTGTGGTGGTTGCATTTCAATCATGGCGCAGTAAGCATTTCACTTTGTTCATTCAGCCAAACCAAAATGGAAAGCGGAAGGAAAGCCAGCCAAGGCAAGGCATAACAATGCCTGTAAACAATTCTATGCCTATCCTAGGAGTGGGGGTTCTGAGAGGAAACAAATTTAGTTAAATAAGTTGTGTTTGAAATGTTATGTTAATAATGAAATTTACTGTTTGAAAAAAATAAAGAAGAATTAAAAGAAATAACTGCGTTTTGCAAAGGGAATTGCATAATTAGGACTATCCTTACAAATGGACGGAGAAGGACACAAAGTGGAAATCATGGAATTAATTAAGGATTTAGGAGTCGTATATTAAAGGAGTCGAATATAAAGTATGTACAGGGTTGCCCATATTCGACGGACCCATCTGGCAACGCTATAACTTTTTACAGAGACGTCACATCGCTTAATGACATACTGCGTTTGAGGTGTCAGTCCAAGCAGATTTTTACCATGAACCAATACACGCCACGCGAGCGCTCGGAAATAGTTGAAATTTACATTCAACGGAAGAAGTCAATTGTGAAAACTCAACGTGCTTTTAAAAAATGTGAGAAGTGCTCTTTCTAAGAACACCATTAAGCGTTTATACGAAAAATTTTCGACTGGTAAGGCTCTTTCTAATCCGAAGAAGCCATATAAAAGTCGACCAAGGCGATCGGCCGAGAATATCGCTGCCGTACGAGCCAGTGTTGAGAGGTCCCCAATAACATCCCAAAAACGCCGTTCTCAGCAGTTGGGCATGACTCGGTCCACTTTACAACGGATTATTCGCATTGATTTGCATTTGTTCCCGTAAAAAATTCAATTGACGCAAAGAATGTGGCTGCGCACAAGCCTCGTCGATTGGAATGGGCCCAAAGAGTCATGGGTCCGTCGAATATGGGCAACCCGTACTTCTAATTACGATTCAAAGGATATATAATTTGGTATGACCAAAATGTGGTTGATAAGAATTCCATTGTTTGGCCCTGTATATCTTGGGCGAATTCCATTTCAGAACACATGGAATGGATCTAGAGATGTCCTCGGTACCATTTGCCCGTGAGGCTTGGATGAACAATGACAACCGAAGAGACATACAATTTGGACCAAATTTGTCACCTCGCAATATTTTTTTACCATGCTAAGATCGAGCTCGAGGATCATGAGTATCGCACCACTACTTCTGGATATCGTTGACAATTTTATCAAAGATACAAACCATCTGAATTTTTATCGAGTTTAGAAAATTAAAGGGTGTAAGGAAGTGATCTTGGGCGAAATCCATTTCAGAACACATGGAGTGGATCTAGAGATGTCCTCGGTACTATTTGCCCGTCAGGCTTGGATGGACCATTACTACCGAAGAGACATTCAATGTGGGCCAAATTTGTCACCTCGCAATATTTTTTTTAACATGCTAAGGTCAAGCTCGAGGATGATCAATATCTCACCACTACTTCTGGATATCGTTGAAAATTTTAAATAAATGTATCTATCAAAGACACAAACCATCTGGATTTAAAACGAGTTTAAAAACTTAAAGAATGTAAGTAAGTGATCTGGAGGGAATGTCACAGCGCTTGAGAATAAAATTTTCACAAAAAAGGCAAATATTCTATATTTACAAAAAAATCGATTTATATAAGTATAGTTGTTCAAAAATCACAAAATATTCGAAAAAATGGGGCTTGGTTTTTCTCGTCTGAGTATTTCCCTTTTTGTAAATAGCCGGCCTTTGGCCGGGGCTTAAGATTTTCTCCTATAGGTATGTCCCACACCGGCTAACGCGAACCAAAGTTTTCTAAATATGACACTTTTCGTACATACTCCGTATGTAGTCCTTAGTATTTTTCATATTTTTTTAAACTTTCTCATAATGCATCAGTTTGCCTAAGTTGAATGTCACATAAAAGTGGGCTGGGACTAAAAAAAACGGATAGAAAATGTATATACGTGTATATTCAGACTAAATATTTCTTGGGAGGGAATGGATAGATTTTAGGGAAATTTCACATAAAACGGCCCTGTAAGAAAAATAAAAATTAAGCGAAGTTGAGACCGAGTTCAAATGAAAAGCCTTAGGAAGTACTTACGTAGTCTGGGGATCTTTTAGGCAAAATAATTTTAGATTTTCTGAAAAGTTTTCAATACCTCTGTACCGTACAGCGACAGAAAAAGAAGTGAATAAAGTGATGGGAGTACATTTGAAGCAATAAAAAAAGTTACGGAAAAACGAAATGTGGATTTAAGATATTTTTGAAATGTTTCTGTCAATATAATATACATTTCACAGATAAAGGGTGAGATAAAAAAGCTGCAATAAAGTCAAACGCCATAACTTTTACATTTTTTTAATTTTATTGAACGAAAGCAAAAAAATGTCGGAAATAGCATAAAATTTTAGAATAAGTTTAGATTTGTTCGAATTGGTCAGCTTTGGCACGAATTATGGTCTTTGTACTTTCATTGTACGAAAAGTACTTAATGGTGCAACAGGGTGAGATAAAAAATAGCAAAAAAGTCAAATGTCATAACTTTTACATTTTTTTTAATTTCATCGAATGAAAGCAAACAATGTCGAAAATAGCATTAAATTTTAGAATAAGTTTAGATTTGTTCGAATTGGTCACCCTTGGCACAAATTATGGCCTTCAAAAGGCCAATTAAACCATCACACGCTGCCGGAATGTTGCTCTGTGGTATTTTGGCCCAATTCCCGGCGAAGCGCTTGCTTGAGGTGATCGACACTTTGGTATTTTTTTAGCGCCAACCTTGCTTTCCAAAATACTCCAGACACAATAGTCCAACGGATACCAATCCGGAGATTTTGGTGGCCGGTGTGCGCTGGAAATGAAGCGAGGAACCTCATTCCTGGGTGGCGCGTGCTGAGTGCGATGGTGCGTGTCCTGTTGGAATATCCAAGGTCTGCGTGCCCAAGGCTTTAATACACTCTCCAGAATATTTTCGCCATAATATTCGACATTTATTCTGATGCCATGGTCGTTTAATACGAGCGGAAAGCGAGTACATCACCATGGCTGCCGCTTGAGTTCTGGTGGCCAACCGAAGGTGCACATTTTCAGCTGACCTCCTTGGCAAGCCAACACGATCATTTTGTTTGTTTACAAACTGTTGGACAACGAATGTTTTCTCATCGGGGCGGAGAAAACCAAATTCGGCAGTTCACCACTTACGGCCAAGCGAAGCAATTCTTTAGCTCTTTTGATTATATTTTCATTCGCGTTGCGGTGTATGTTCTTGCATTTTTTGGCTTTACCCCGAACTCATTTTTCAATATTTGCCGAATGGAATATTGGGATATATTCAGCTCACGAGCCATTTTTCGGCCACTGCGACGAGGGTTTCGATCAAGTCGCTTCTTTACTTTTCGAACCATGTTTGCTGATGTTGCTGTTTTCTTCCGTCCACTACCATGACGTTGGGCTACGCTACCAGTATCACAGCAACGAGCGATGGTACGAGACACAAAAGATTTATTCACATTTAACTGCTGGAGTGCTCTAACGATAGCCACTTGTGGTTTTCCAGCCACATATAAAGAAACCCCACTATCACGCTTGGATTCAGTCACGAAGAACTTCTTTTCTGGAAAATTCTTACCAAAGTGTTTTTGTACGCTTGTAAACAATACAATGAGCTGTTACTGGAATAATTGTAACAGCTGTCGGACGAGTGGCTTAGAAATGACAGCAGTCTGAACTTGGTTGCAGTATTTTCATCGCACCTTGTATAGGTCCACATAACGATACCTTTTTAAATTCATTGTTTTGATTAGGTTAGTCACATTTATGGCATTTGAAACTGCCAACTGCATTATCCAATCGATTTTACTGGTATTTACGATGCTTTAACAAGTCAAAAAGCAGTAAGTTCAGCCGGACCGCACTTCGGATAACCTCAAAAAAAAAAAAAAAAAAAAATCAGTCGAAAAATACTAGTTAACCATCAACGTTCCGAGTGTAGGGAGGTACCGTTATATGGGGGCCATACGAACACGTGGACCTGTATAGGGAATTTTCTGTCAAAATATCGAATATAGGGAAGTACAGTTATATGGGGACTATACCAAAACTCAGATCTATGTATATAGCCCGTTTTCAATACCAAAAGTCCTGCAGACGTAACACAAATCTGTGTAAAATTCTATCAACATACTTGCTTTCGTTAGGAAGCTAGCGTGATTTCCACAGACGGATGGTCATCGCTAAATCGACATGTCTCAAATATATGTTTACCATCCATATGGTGGAAGGTATAGAAATGATAAGCATTAATGCCGAAAAGTCACTTTACTCTGGATACCTACTTGATGTGTAAATTAGCCTTATGTGTATAAAGTCTATGACTTTCAGAACAGTGTTCGCTTTGTTTTTTTCGGGATACCATAGTATTTTGTTGTTGCAAAATGGTCCGGCTTTATCCCTTTATTGTTGTTTTTATAAAAACGACGTTTGTTTATTAGTGGAGAACGATGGTAATGCTTACCAGGGGGCAAGGCAGGGAATACCTAGGTTTCGGAAAGAGCCACCAATTCTCCTCAAAAGTTATTGTAAAAATAACTTCTATGACAAAAAACATTTTTTTACCCAAGTGACGAGATCGTAAGCCCAATAGAAGAGGAACCGAAGAATTAAATAAAACTAAAACTCTTTTGGAAAGTCTTCTAAATCTTTTTTGGCTCTTTCCGAAACCTAGTTATTCCCTGCCTTGCCCCCTGGTAAGCATTACCATCGTTCTCCACTAATAAACAAACGTTGTTTTTATAAAAACAACAATAAAGGGATAAAGCCTGACCATTTTGCAACAACAAAAGTCTATGACTTCCTTTACATTACAAATAAACGAAATAAAACTCCTTTCTCTCTCTCTCTCTCTTTACAAGTTTGTGCGTATGATTAATATTAATTTTATTTAAAGCCCTCCCATATCATGTATACGCCACCCTGATGCTGGAGTTACAGTTTCCACTCACAAAAAGCCAATATGTAACTGCTTTGCACAACAAAAACTTAAAATAGTTTTCCACAAAAAAAAAGAAAAATATTCAAATTTAAGAAAATCTATATAAAATTTTGGGGAAATACTAAAACTTTTCCTCTGCTGGGATTTATTTGTTATGTGTTTTGCGAGAAAGGCAAAAAAAAAAAAACAAAAACTGAAAAACAAAACTCTTGTTAAAACTTTATTTATTCCACCGGGGGTAACGAGATTCTTGACTGTTGAGCTGAGCTGAGTTGAGTTGCTCTCTTTGGTGGTAACATGCAATTCAGTGGAATTGGATGCCTTTAGATTTCCATTTCCACCTCTCCACCGATCTCCTCTGATTTCCTCTTTTTTTCTGAAACAGGAGCAGGGTAAACGGAGTATACCAATACGCTGCAGCGGTAAACGCCACCCGTGGCCGGAGTAACAGCTGAACAGCGAATGTATCCAACAACAACAACAAAAAGAAAAACCGAAACAAAATAACAAAACATGTTTGCTAATTTCACAACTTCCGTTAACACATCGCTTCACATGCTTACATATTTATTTTGTGTCGTTGTTCTGCTCTCCGGTTTCTATGAGCGGGTGGGAGAGGAGTTTTGGGGGGCTCTTTGTAATGGGAAATCCTTCGCGAAAGGGAAAAATTTACATTCCATGCAACAATAACTGAAATTAGTAGTTCCTCAACTTAGCGGAACAATACAGCGACGGAGTAGATTGCGGCAGTTATATGATTTCTTCGTCGTCCTCAGTTTGTTGTGTTTTCTCAAATATTTACAGGATCTCAGAGGAACAAACAAAAAATTCTAGTGACTGTCAGGAAGTTGAAAATACTCCACACATTGTCATATTTTGGGGGTAACAGTTGTTTTCAAGTGTCTTTTTATGATGATTTGGTTTTGGGAGTTTTAAAAAATTAAAAGAGAACAATTCAACAAATGCAGACTAAAGAATAACGAATACAAAACCCATATACAGGGTGATATAAAAAAAACTGCAACTAAGTCAAACGCCATAATTTTTACATTTTTTTTTAAATTTTATTTTTTTATTGAAAGCAAAAAATGTCGGAAATAACATCAAATTTTAGAATAAGTTTAGATTTGTTCGAATTGGTCACCCTTGGCACAAATTATGGCCCTCAAACGGGCAATGAAACCGTCATATGCTGCCCGAATGTTGCTCTGCAGTATTTTGGCCCATTCCTGGCGAACCGATTGCTTGAGGTGATCGACACTTTGGTACTTTTTAGTGCCAACCTTGCTTTCTAAAATACTCCAGACCCAACAGTCCAACGGATTTGTATCCGGAGATTTTGGTGGCCATTGTGCGCTGGAAATGAAGCGAAGAACCTCATTTTGTAACCATTCTTGGGTGGCGCGTGGGGAGTGCGATGGTGCTCCTCCTGTTGTCCTGTTGGAATGTCGAAGGTGCCCAGGGCTTTAAAAAACCCTCCAGAATATTTTCGCGATAATATTCGACATTTATTCTGATGCCACGGTCGATTAATACAAGCGGAGAGCGGCAATTGGCAGTTATGGCGGCCCACACAATCACCATGACCGGCACTTGAGTTCTGGTGGCCAACCGAAGGTGCAGCTGACCTCTTTGGCAAGTAAACATGATCATTTTGTTTGTTTACAAACTGCTGGACAACGAATATTTTCTCATCGGAGATAACCAAATTCGGCAGTTCACCACTTTAGGTCAAGCGAAGTCACTCTTTAGTTCTTTTAAGTCTATTTTCTTTCTGTTGCGGTGTAAGTTCGTACACTTTTTGGAATTTCAATGGCTCTACCCAGAGCTCATTTTTCAAAGTTTGCCGTATGGAATATTGAGATATTTTCAGCTCACGAGCCATTTTTCGTCCACTGCGAAGCGGGTTTCGATCAAGTCGCTTCCTTAATTTTCGAACCATTTCTGCTGATGTTGCTGTTTTCTTCCGTCCACTTCCTTGACGTCGGACTACGCTACTAGTATCACGGTTACAGGCGATGCTACGAGACACAAAGGATTTATTCACATTTAAATCCAGGAGGGCTCTAACGATAGCCACTTGAGGTCTTCCAGCCAAATATAAAGAAATCACGCTTGAATTCCATTACCAATAACTTTTTTTCTGGAAAATTCTCACCAAAATGCTTTTGTACGCTTGCAAACAATATAATGAGCTGTCATTGGAATAATTTTAACAGCTGTCGGACGAGTGGTTTAAAAATGACAGCAATTTGAAGTTGGTTGCAGTTTTTTTCATCTTACCCTGTATGTTTTCAAGAACTCATCTCGTGTTTCCAAACTCAAAACTTAATCAATTAAAAATATTTTTTTTATTTAGGAAAATCTTTGAGTTTCCTAGATTTCCCCGATATTAATTCAACTACTTTTTCCCCCATTTTCAATGCCTGCATTTAAAACTCACCTTGTTGTTGTTATTGCACAAAGGAATATCCTTTACAAGCAACCCACATAAATACCGCAAAATTTACGCAGTTTTGCGGCAATTTCCCTGAATTGAAAGGGTGGCCCGAACACACCTACTCACCTACACACTCACATATACCCACACATTGCCTATAATAAATCACTCTCACAAAATACAATGTAAATCCTTCCACCACCACCACCGCCACTAGCAGCAGCAAATAAATTCTTTCGTGCGAAACAATTTGCAATGTTTTTAATTCATCCCCTTCAGTATTTTTCGTCGTTGTTTTTGTTGTTGTTGCTGCTGCTACTGATGTTACAGAATTAAAAAAAAATCATGTTTTTGGCTCCGTGTGTGCACTCTGCAACAGCTTGGGGGAATATTTTTCGGATTGTAGCACTTTAATATTTGTATTATTACTTAAAATGTTTTTTAATCCAGATGGCGGCACAGTGGGTTGCCGGGGGGTATTAATGGAATAAAAGGCTGAGGATTGGGTAGAGCAACAGAGAGCCGGCCAGGTAACACTGGAAATAGTTTATTCGGTAATGCGGATAATTTAAATATATTAACATAATTTAAAAATATCAATCCGTTCTTCTGACGGATGTACAACCTCAGCCAATGTTTTATTATATAAACATATTTTGACTTCTGTTATTCAAATTCTTGACCCTCTATGGTGTAGATTCCGAAGGAATTGTCCAATAATGTCCATGTCTTATCGGACCTTAATATATATGATCATGATATTGCGACGTGCCAGGTTTGGCCTATACCGACTGCTTCCTTCACTTTTTATGAGTTATGTGATAATTTTTAGAAAATATTAAAAGTATGCGCGAGGTTCCATATATAGTCGACGAAAGTATTACATTTTCATACCTTATCTAATACAAATTAAAATATTGGTATGCACAAAATTACAAGAAAATCTCAGGTTTCTGGTTGAGAGAAATATTCAGATATAGTAAGTCAGATATAGTCCGATCTCTACCATCTTTATAAAAGATCTTGTGTTGATGAAAATATTGAGATGTACCAAGTCTGAATGGAATCGAATGTTAATTTCGCGTTTTCTGAGCTTCAAAATTATTCAAATTTATTTCCCTTTGTGGGAGAGGTACTAGAAGCAGGGGTCCGATATATCCTATCGTCACACCAGACCTTGAGTTAATAAAATTATTGTGATGTGTGTAATTTGAAGAGAACCGGACGCTTATTTCGGATTTTATGATAGTTTTGGTTATTCAAAACTTTGACCCCTTGTAGGGGAGGTACCAGAAGAAATGGTCCGATCTCTACCATCTTTATAATATATCTTGTGTTGACAGAAATTGAGATGTATCAAGTCTGAATGGAATCGGGCGTTATTTTCGCGTTTTATGAGCTTCATGGATAATCAACATTTTGACCCTTTGTGGGGGAGGTACCAGAAGGAGGGGACCGATATATTCCATCTTCACAGCACATCTTGTGTCAGTAGAAAAAATTAGATGTGTGACATTTGAAGAAAATTGGATGATTACTACGCATTTATAAGCATTTTGGGTATTTAACATTGTGACCCTTTCTGGGGTATATTCAATTTTCACGTCAGGTCTTGTGTTGGCAGAAATATTGGAATGTGCCATGTTTAAGCATATTTTATGAGCTTCATGGTTATTCGAAATTTTGACCCGTTGTGGGTGACGTACCAGAAGGATTGGTCTGACATATTTCATCTTCACACCAGATTATGCGTTTATAGAAATATTGTGGTGCGTGAAATTTGAAAAGAATCGGATGCTTGCTTCGCAAATTATAAGAGATACAATTATTCAAAATTTTGACCGTTTTGAGGGAGGTATCAGAAGGAGTGGAGCGACATATTTTATCTTCACAGCAAATTTTTTTTTGGTGTACGAAAATTGGAGATAATTGGTTGCTTATTTCGCATTTTATAAGAGTTATAATTTTTCCAAATATTGACCCTTTGTGTGGGATGTACATGTTAGAGTGGACCGATATTTCCGCACCTAACTTTGAACTGATACAAATATTGGGATTTGCAAAGTTTGTTCAAAATAGATCTATTCGTGTTCAATGCGGTAAATTATTTTCTGTGAAAATTTGACTTGACTTGACTTATTGACTTTTTGTGTGGGAGGTACCAGAAGAAGTGAACCGATATTTCCTATCCATGAACTCGATCTATGTTTTGACGACGGACGGAGATCCCTAGATTGACTCCAAATGTCCTAAACGGATTTGGTTCAAAGAGGCCTAGATCTAAAACAGTTATTTGATGAGGCACGTTTTAGCCGTATCAAATAATATATACCCTCTGTAGCCATATGATTGAGGGTATGACTAGCCTTCAAAGTGAATCTACCACCGTGTATAAATTTTCCACCATGGTGAATAATTTATCCACCATCGTGTATATATTTACACCGTCATGGATAATATTCGCCATTGTAGGATATGACACACCATCGTAGACATATTTCACCACCGTGGATAATTTATCCACCATCGTAGATATTTATTCACCATAATGGATAATTTTTCAACGTCGAGGATAATATTTTCACCATAGTGGATAATTTATCCACCTTCGTGGGTAATAATAATTTTTCACCATCGAGGACATTTTATCAACTATCGTGGATAGTTTATCCACCACCATAGATATATTTTAACCATAGAGGATAACTTATTCACCATCGTGGATATTTTATCCACCATCGTGGATAGTTTATCCACCATCGCAGATAATTTTTCACCAAAGACGATTATTTATCCACCCCCGCTTTGACCATCCTCTATAATTTATCCACAGCTTCTACCGATCCATTTTAATGAAAAATGTATCCGTTCCAATTCTTCCATTCCATGGATAATACAAGGTGTAATGAAGAAACTGCAACCAACTTCAGACTGCTGTCATTTCTAAGCCACCCGTCCGACAGCTGTTAAAATTATTCCAGTGAGAGCTCATTATATTGTTTAAAAGGGTACAAAAGCATTTTGGTGAGAATTTTCCAGAAAAAAAAATTATTCGTGACGGAATTCAAGCGTGATAGTGTGATTTCTTTATATTTGGCTGGAAAACCACAAGTGGCTATCGTTCCAGCATTTAAATGTGAATAAATCTTTTGGGTCTCGTACCATCGCTCGTTACCGTGATACTGGTAGCGTAGCCCGACATATGTCAAGAAAGTGGACGGAAGAAAACAACAACATTAGCAGAAATGATTCGAAAAGTGAAGAAGTGACTTGATCGAAACCCGCCTCGCAGTGGTCGAAAAATGGCTTGTGAGCTGAACATATCGCATTCCATTCGGAAAATATTGAAAAATGAGCCATTAAAACTCCAAAAAGTGCTAGAACTTACACCGCCACAGAAAGAAAATAGACTCAAAAGAGCTAAAGAGTTGCTTCGCTTGGCCGATAGTGGTGAACTGCCTAATTTGGTTTTCTCTGATAAGGAAACATTCGTTGTCCAGCAGTGTGTAAACAAACAAAATGATCGTGTTTACTTGCCAAAGAGGTCAGCTGAAAATGTGCACCTAAGGTGGGCCACCAGAACTCAAGTGCCGGCCATGGGGATGGTGTGGTCCGCCATAACAGCCGATGGTCGCTCTGCGCTCGTAATAATCGACCGTGAATAAATGCTGAATATTATCGTGAAAATATTCTGGAGGGTTTATTAAAGCCTTGGCCATGCAAACATTTTGGCCGCAGATCTTGGACATTCCAACAGGACTCAGCACCATCGCACTCAGCACGCGCCACCCAAGAATGGTTTCAAAATGAGGTTCTCGCTTTATTTCCAGCGCACAATGGTCATCAAAATCTCCGGATACCAATCCGTTAGACTATTGTGTCTGGAGTATTTTGGAAAGCAAGGTTGGCACTAAAAAATACCAAGTGTCGATAACCTCAAGCAAGCGCTTCACCGGAAATGGGCGAAAATATTGCAGAGCAACATTCGGGCATCGTGTGACGGTTTTATTGGCCGGTTGAAGGTCATAATTCGTGCCAAAGGTGATCAATTCAAACAAATCTAAAATTATTCTAAAATTTGATGCTATTTCCAACATTTTATGGAAAGGAGGGTATATTAACTTTGACATTCCGTTTGTAACATGTCTAAATATTCGTCGTAGAACCTATAATGTACATATATTCATAATCTGGTATATTCATAATCAGCATAAAATTCTAAGTCGATTTAACGATGTCCGTATGTCTGTCTGTCCGTCTGTCTCTTTGTCTGTTGAAATCACGATACAGGCCACATTATTTGACGTAGAGCGTCAACATTTAGCAGAATAATTTGTATTGTGTCTAGGATGGTTGGTATTGGAAATAACAAATATCGGTCCATAGTCCCCATCATGGTACCTCCCGATTTTCGGTATTTTGATGATTTTTGACGCATTTTTTCATGGATTTGTCTAAAAATTGGTATTTGTTGGTCATAGTGGGTTCTAGCTCCGGTGGTGAAATATTGCATCTGTAAGTCCACGTTTTGACATAGCTTCCGATATTCGGTATTTTGATGATTTTTGGCACATTTTTTAATGGATTTGTCTAAAAATTGGTATTTGTAGGTCATAGTGGGTTCTAGCTCCGGTGGCAAAACATTGCATGTATAAATCCACGTTTTAGTATAGCCCCCATATAACTGTACCTCTCGATATTCGGTATTTTGATGATTTTTGCCGCATTTTTTCATGGATTTGTCTAAAAATTGGTATTTGTTGGTCATAGTGGGTTTTAGCTCCGGTGGCGAAACATTGCATCTATAAGTCCACTTTTTGTTATAGCCCCCAGCGATACCTCCCGATATTTGGTATTTTTATGATTTTTGTCACATTTTTTCACGGATTTGTCTGGGAATTGGAATTAGTTGGTCATAATAGGTTCTAGCTCCGTTGGCAAAACATTGTGTGTATAGGTCCACGTTTTTGTATAGCCCTATATAGCGGTACCTCCCGATATTCTGTATTTTGATGATTTTTGCCACATTTTCCCACGAATTTGTCTAAAAATTGATATTTGTGGGTCATAATTGGTTCTAATGCTTCCGTTACCCTAAGGTGGAGGGTATTAAAAGTTCGGCCCGCCTGAACTTAATGTTTTTTTACTAGTTTGATTTCATTCAATAAAATTAAAAAAAAAAAAATGTAAAAATTATGGCTTTTGTTTTTTTTTTTTTTTGATTTTTTTTATCTCACCCTGTATAATTTATCTACCACCTTCTGCTGATCAATTTTCGTGGAAAATATGTCCGGCATTAATTCTTCCATTCCAAGGATGATGTAAACTCACCATCCAAAGTGGTGGTGCCTACGCTCCTGATACATCTAAACATTCTAGGAAAACTTATCCACTTTGGTGCCTTGTGCCCTCTGACCTTTATGTGTATTTGCTAACCTCTGGTTCCCAAAGGGTTAAATGTCAACACGAGGCATTTTCAGTGGAGTGTGCTCATATATATGTCAATTGCTGTGTTGTGTAGGTGTGTGTGTGTGTTTGAGTGTTTTAAAAAAAATTCCAAAAAAACCTGGCCGTATGTCTCGCTCCTTGTTACCTTGAAAGTGATTTACGACGGAAATGGTGGCTCTTAATTTGTTGAATCCCAATGACAAACACACACACACACACTCACACCACACACAGGGCCACACGAAAACACAGTTTTGGGAGACTTCAACGAATGGCTGCATGTTATGGATGGGGCTGAGGGGAAGGGTATGCCTTGTGGGTGTGAGAAAGAATAAGTAGGAATTCTTGCAAGCCCGAAGAAAATGTGCAGAGCGAAAAAAAGCCAAATTATTTTGAAAACATTATTGTCGTGTATTTTCCGTTGGTGGTGTTGTTGTCGCTGCTGCTCTTGGAAAAATAAATAATTGTGGCACGAGTCGTCAGCGTCGACGAGTGGAATGGAAACTTTTTTTTGCTTCTGGGGCATTTGCTCCATGTTTGTGTGGCGAACGTGAGTGAGTGAGAGCCTGTTTATTTTAAGTAATTTATTTAATTAAATCAGATTTTTTTTGGGTTGAGTTTTAAACAACAATGCCAGCCAGCAGTTAGTCAACTTAACAAGGACTTTGGAAATGAAATCATTATTTTTTGTGCATTCTCTCCTCCCGCTCTCTCTCTCTCTCTCTCCCTCTCTGCCATTTGTCCCTTGTCCCAGCACAACTCTCGCAAAAATCACACTCTAGTTGTTTAGTCCATAATTACTTTTTGTGTGATTTGTAATAATTCTTGTGTTGTTTGTTTTGGTTTCGGTTTTGGTTTCTGTTTCCATTTTCTGTTTTGTTGTTTGTTTCCGCTTTTAATCCTGTTTCGGTGCATCCTTCACTCTTGCACTCTTTAATTAAAACCCTGGGATTACGCTGCGAACTACAACAATAATAATAACTGCATTATGTTGTGTGTGTTGTTCCTCTCCATGATCTCCGTGCCGTGACAGGATAACTGCAGTGAAGGACATTGCATTCGAAAGCTCACAATCCATAATGTTTTAATTAATTTCATTCGTCTGCAATTTCATGTTGTTGTTGTGTTGCATTGTCAGTTGTGTTCAGATAACGGAAATATGTCACAGAGTAGTACAAGTTGTTGGCGGTGGGAGGAGAACGAGGTAACGGGGATTGCTACAGAATAATGAAGAGCTGAAATTAATTGAATATTGTCTAGCAATGTCGTTATGATTGTTGTTGTTGTTGTTGTTTTTTCCGCTCTTTCTCTGTGATTCTCATGTTACAAAACTTGTTAATTGTCAATAAATTGATTATGGATTCATTGTTTCGTTGAATTGGATTTGATTTGTGATTTGTTGGCATGGTGGAGAGGCTTACAAATAAAAAAAAAAAAATACTCGGGGAGGGATAACAGGTGATTACACTGTGCAAAAAATTAAGAGGGAAATCCAGCAGTAGAAAGTAAAGCTAAACAAGTTAAAATGTTCAATTATTTAAATTTATTTTGACTTCTGGTATGATTTTTCAAACGGTTGACCCTTTATGGAGTAGGTTCCGAAGGAGTGGGATAATATTGTCCATGTCGTACCGGGCCTAATTAAATATGATACATATATTGCGACATGCCTGGTATGGACTATATTATATTGGTTACTTCTTTCACTTTATATGAGATATGTGATGATAATTTTAAAAAATATGTCTGATGTACCAGATATAGTCGACTGAAATATTCTATTTTCAAGCTTAATCTAACACATATAAAAAAATTGAAATGGCCAAAATTACCTAAAAAAATCGAACATTTATATCCAATTTTAGCCGATCATAAACTCTATATTCATCTCAGATTTCTGGTTGAGAGAAATATTTTGATATAGCAAGATGTAAAGAATCGCTGATTTCTTTCGCTATTTATGACAGATAAAAGTATTGAAAATTGTGACCCTCTGTGGGTGAGGTAACAGAAGGGCTTCGCAGTCATATATTATCTTCACAACAGATCTTGTGTTAGAAAAAATGTTTGTGTGTGTGAAATTTTAAGAGAGTTGGATGCTTGTTCCGCTTTCTTTGAGCGTGTTGTTTTTAAAAATCCTGAAGAAACAGAAGAAATAACCCGATCTCTACAATCTTTAGAACAAATCTAGTGTTCATTTAAATATTTAGATGTACCAAGTCTGAATGGAATCGGATGTTAATATCGCATTTTATGAGCTTCATGGGTATTCAAAATTTTGGACAATTTTTGGGGGAGGTACCAGAAAGAGTGGACCAATATATCCCATTTTCTCAGCAGATCTTGTGTTGGTAGAAATAATGGGATGTGTGAAAAAAGAAGAGAATCGGAAGCTTATTTCGGATTTTATAATAGTTTTGGTTATTTAAAGCTTTGACCCTTTGTGGAGGATTAACCAGAAGAAATGGTCCGATCTCTTACATCTTTATAACAGATCTTGTGTTGATAGAAATATTAAGATGTACCAAGTCTGAATTAAATCGGATGTTAATTTCGCATTTTATGAGCCTCATGGATATTCAAAATATTGACCCACTGTGTGGATGGTACCAAAAGGAGTGACCGATATTTTTCATCTTCACATGGGTTAATGAAAATATTTTGATTTGTGTAATTTGAAGAAAATCGGAATCTTACATAACATTTTATAATTATTATTCAAAATCTTTGCCCTTTGTTGAGGAGGAACTTGATGGGGTTGAACGACATTGTCCATTTTCGCACCTGACTTAGCACTGATTTATATATTAGGATTTTCAAAGTTGGAGCAAAGTCGGACCAACCTTTTTCTTTCTGTGCCGTAAAATACTTTTTTTTTTTTTGAAATTTTCAACCTCATGTGGAAGAGGTAGCAGAAGGAGTGGACCGATATTGCCCATTTCCGAACTCAATCTAAGTTTGATAATAAAATTACGATGTACCTGGTGTGGACGAGTCGGATGCTCCCTTTGAGAGTTATCGTGGGCACGCACGAACATCGCTAGATCGACTTAAATGTCCTGAAACGGATTTGGTTTAAAGAGACCTAGGGTCTAAACCGTGATTTCGATGTGATACGTTTTAGCCGAATCAAATGGTCCCTCTCTAGCCATTTAGCTGAGGATATAAAAAATGGGTTCTAGAGATGTTGTCATAGTTTCATCAGCGTTCAAACTGCAGGGATTTGATAAAGTGCTGGATTTATTTTCGGTTCCAATATCTCGGTTTATAATCACGGCCCATGGTGTGACTGAATTCAATACCCAATTCTTGTCATCACAGACATCTTATTTCTATATGAAATCCGAAAACTATGGAATCTTAAAAAATAGATCAACATATTGACAAATGTAGGAATGTCAAAGACAAATATTATTTTGGTGGCTACTAAGAAATGCCCGCTACATCGCCAGCGAAAAGTCTACCATAAAATTTTAGATTCGTTCCAAAAATTTATGCTTGGCCGTCTTAGAAATCAAAATTCCAAATTTGTTCAGTTTGACAACATTTTTCAATCAAAACTTCATATATCGTACTAAATTTTCAGAGTTTCTAGGTTTTGAATATTATTTAGATTTTCTCGTTTTTCGGAAAGCCAAGGCAAGTCTTTATAATTTTTAATTTTTAAGCTTACCGAGGAATATTTTAGTAAAACTGTTGCACAATCCAATTTTCTGTCCAAAATTACGTCTCCTTATAAACCCTAGAAAACAATAGTGACCTCAATATCAAATTTCAGATACCAACACAGAACTGAGTATCATATTTCGGGAAACCAGAATTATCCCTTCACCCAATATCCAATTTATTAGCCCTTAGTTTTTTTTTTTCGAATCGAGACACCAAAAGATACATCCATATCAAATTTCAGGATTTCAGCTCTATCCTATTCACCCTATATCAAATTTAGTACTATTTTGTATTTTTTGTACAATTATAGTACAAATTTCCAAAAATACTCTATGTCTCTATTTCAGATACCAACATAGACCTCAATATCAAATTTAAGTATTCCATCACCCAATACCGAATTTAGTACCATTTAGTACTTTTCGTATAAATATAGGATGCATTTCCAAACTACCGCCAAATCTCGAACACAAACACCATCAGCAGTTTAAATATCAAATTTCAGGATTTCCTTCTCACAATAGCAAATTTAATATCATTCGATACTTTTCGTAAGATTATAGTTCACAATTCCGAAATCACCCCCAGGCTACACATGACGAGCGACTCCAATACAAAATTTCAGATTTCAAGCACTACTATACAATACCAAATTCGTGCACCTCCAGAACCACATATCTATTACAAACCTACCGACAACAGGGGTAGGAATTAGGAATTGGGGCCCTAATTCAAAATGTCAACCAAATTTCTGGTGTTTTCCATGGGTACCATTTTAGAAGTTTTCGTAACCTTAAAGTTCGAATTTCCAGAAAAAAACCTTTGGGACATCTATCCTACTCTCTATCAGTGATTCTCATACCAAATTTCAGAATTCTAGCTCATTCCGTTTGTCCAATACGAAGTATTAAATTTTTAGTACAGTTTGGTACCTTTTGAACCCTTTTAGTATGAATTTCCAAAATTTCCAAACTGACCTTTTTGCAAAATTTCAAGATTCTAGCTTCAGCCGTTTCCCTAGGTGCTGATTCTAAAACAGTCGGTCAGTTTTTTCAGTACTCTCTTATATATAGATATACCAGACTTGAGTCTGGTGCAGAATTGACAATATATGTCCACTCCACCTGGTAACTCCCCTAGAAACGTTAAAAATTTTGAATAATCATTACTCTTTTAATATGCGTAATCATTGCCCAATTTTCGTAGAATGGTAAAATTTGATAAATTGGTCCCTTTTTTTAATTCAGCCCCATTTTATCCAATTTGTTTTTTTTTTAATTGCTTTCAACCTCTCTTCTTCCATATCTGTCTGCATTTGCTACATAACCCACTGAGATGTGTAAAATTGTCGCATTCCATCTCCACCCTCCACCTTTCTCTTCAACTAAAGGTTACTCGAGTTCCAATTAAGAAGACAGTTGTTATCTGTGCTCTGTTTTTCAATTATCCGTCAATGAAAAATCAAGTTGGTGTTAATTGTAATGCGAAATAAAGGAGGATAAATACAACAACAATCACCAACAATGTACAATACAGAGAGAAGCACTGATAACATTTCATTGAACAGTGATAGACATAAAAAGAATGACACCATATCGGAACGAACTACATTCCATACCGAACTGCAAAGTTCTCTCCAGTGCCACACCATTTTCAATAACAAAATCGTAGCTTGTCTTATCTCGCCTAGGGTTAGATACACCAACAGAAACCTCAGTAGCAATTTCGGGGTTCCAGCTTCATCCCTTTGCCCAATACCTATTTTAGTACCTCTTAGTACTTTTGGAACGGTTAGAGTACAGATTTTCAAAATCACTTCCATATCTTCGATATCAAATCTCGGTATTTCGGCCCTATTCCCTTACTTAGTATTATTTAATAATTTTCACACAATTATAGAACACATTTCCAAAACCACCACCATATCTCAATTACAGATACCAACAGAGTCCGTAATATCAAATTTGGAGATTCCATCACTATCCCTTTTGTACAAAAATGGACGCATTTCCAAAACACAGATACCATCAGTAATCTAAATATTAAATTTTAGAATTTTATCTCTATTCCTTCACTCAATACCAAATATAGTACCATTTAGTACCTTCCGTACAATTTTAGTATAAATTTCCAAAATCATCTCCATATATCAAGGCTACACATGAGCAGCTACCCTAATACACCATTTCAGATTTCAATCGCTATTTGTACACCCAATACCAAATTGTACCAAATATAGTACTATTTAGTACTTTTCGTGCACATGTAGTACATATTTCCAAAACCACCTCTTTATCAGAAATCTGCAACCCATGGGGTACCTAGTACAAAATTTCGAAATTCTTGATTCACCCGTTTACCCTAAACCAAATTGTTTCGAATTAAGTACCATGTAGAACAGTTCGCACACTTAGTTACTACATATTTGCAAACCCATCCTTATATATCAAACTCACTTTCCAACTTTGATTCTCATACCAAAATCCAAGTTTTAGCTCTACCCGTTCGCATAATACCAAATGGTACCATTTTACAAGTTTAGTACCATTTTAGAACTTTTCTTAACCTTGAAGTTTGAATTTCCAAGAACCGTTTCGTACATCTATCTTCACTCCACCAGCGACTCTTATTCAAAATTTTAACATTCTAACTCATTCCGTTTGTACCATACAAAGTATTCAATTTTTAGTACATTTTAGTACATTTCGTATCCATTTACTACGAATTTCCCAAAAACACAGCCCAGCAGAGCACCTACGCACCAAGACTCGCGCAAAATTTCAAGATCCTAGCTTCAGATTGTAGGTCAGTCAGTCAGTCAGTTATTTCACCACTTTACATAGAGTATGCAAGCATTACGATATAACTTTTTCTCTCTCTCCCTCTCTCTCTCTCTCCACATCTATCTCCTTCGTGCAACATCAAATTCAATGTAAACGACGTTCTTTAAAAATTACTTCTCTCTTCAAGTCAAGCCCTCATTTACATCCTCCTTTTAATTAAATCATTACTTATTCCAATCAAAAACTGATTTAAAAAATCTGCATGCAATAAGCCAAACTGTTACAGTTTAACAAAGAATGACTCTTTCAATAATTGTCCAAAGGATAAAAACGTATGACAAATAAAAATTAAATACACCAGGACATAATCCTCAATTATTGATCCTTTGGCCTGTGATGTGAGGCTTCGGCAAATGTGGAAATAAAGTATTTGCTGGCTGGCATATCCTTTGCTCTCCAGGGACGACAATTGAAATGTTAATTTTAAAAAAAACACACAAACAAACCAACATACACACATACATGCTTACACACACACACATATTTACTATTTAAACTGTTAATGATTAATGACATTTGAATGCAAACATCGGATAAGAACGGATGGACGAACAAATGAACGGACATATTGGAATGTTCATGCAAATTTAATTAACTGCCGCAAAACGGTTTAATACAAATCAATAAACAATTTTGTGACAATAAAAACATTTTGTGGCAAAGGAGAGGAATTTATGGCAAAATACAATTTGCAGAATTTATGCTTTTTTCTATGGTTTCTCTTAATTAAGAAATAATTAACTCTTTCGGAGCTAAATATTGGCTATCCGAAAGGAATTAAGAATTTCATACATCAGCCTTATACAGAGTGAGATGAAAAAACTGCAACCAATTTCAGACTGCTGTCATTTCTAAGCCACTCGTCCGACAGCTGTTAAAATTATTCCAGTGACAGCTCATTATATTGTTTACAGGCTTACAAAAGCATTTTCGGGAGAATTTTCCAGAAAAAAAGTTATCGATGATGGAATTCAAGCTTTATGGTGGGATTTCTTTATATTTGGCTGGAAACCCACAAGTGGCTATCGTTAGAGTACTTCAGCATTTAAATGTGAATAAATCTTTTGTGTCTCGTACCATCGCTCATTGCCGTGATATTGGTAGCGTAGCCCGACGTCAAGGAAATATATGGAAAAAACAACAACATCAGCAGAAATGGTTCGAAAATAGCTCGTGAGCCGAACATATCGTAATATTCTTGGGGTTTTATAGTAAAGATCTCAAGGTCTTCTAGTGATGACCTCAAGGTTTCTAGTGATGACCTCAAGGTCTTCTTGGGAAGACCTGAGAGTCTTTAAGTAAAGGCCACAGGGTCTTCAGGTGAAGAAATCATTTTTTTTTCTGAAGACCTCAATATCTTCTGGTGAAGGCTTTAATGGCTTCTAGCGAGATCCTGAGTGTCTTTAATTGAATACCTTCGTCCAGTGAAAAAAATCATTGTCGATCTGAGAAGTTCTCCACTGAAAATATATTTAGATTTTGTCAGAGAGAGTTTCATTATCGTTTATGAGATATTCGAAAAAGTGATCTTAACTTCAATCTAAAAACATGATAAAGTTTGAGACACTTACAACAAGAACAACAACACCAATAGTAAAATACAATTTTCTCGCAATACCCATTAATTATCCGTCATGATTTGAACGACCTCTGATTGACAACTGATCAATTATCAAAAGAGTATGGAAGAAGGGCTATAGAAAAATAAGGGGGTGGGGGGAGGAATATAATTTTCTTCGAAAAGGCCAAGGCATTGAAATTCCACACCGCAACAGAAAGAAAATAGACTGAAAAGAGCTCAAGAGTTGGTTCGCTTGGTCCAAAGTGGTGAACTGTCGAATTTGGTTTTCTCCGATGAGAAAACATTCGTTGTCCAGCAGTTTTTAAACAAACAAACTGATCGTTTTTACTTACCAAAGAGGTCAGCTGAAAATGTGCACCTTCGGTTGGCCACCAGAACTCAAGTGCCGGCCATGGCGATGGTGTGGGCCGCCATATTAATCTCCGCTCGCATTAATCGATCGTGGCATACCGAATTTTGTCGCGAAAATATTCTGGCGGGTGTATTAAAGCCTTGGGCACGCAAGGCTTAAACAATCCAACAGGACTCGGCACCATTGCACTCAGCACGCGCCACCCAAGAAAGGTAACAAAATGAGGTTCCTCGCTTCATTTCCAGCGCGCCAAAATCTCCGGATTCCTATCCGTTGGGCTATTGTGTCTGGAGTATTTTGCAAAGCAAGGTTGGCACTAAAAAATACCAAAGTGTCGATTACCTTAAGCAAGCGCTTCGCCGGGAATGGGACAAAATACCGCAGAGCAACATTCGGGCAGCGTGTGACGGTTTCATTGGCCGTTTGAAGGCCATAATCCATGCCAAAGGATGCAAATTCGAAAAAATCTAAACTTATTCTAATATTTGATGCTATTTCCGACATTTTTTGCTTTCATTCAATAAAATTAAAAAAAAAATGTGAAAATTATGGCATTTGACTTTGTTGCAGTTTTTTTATCTCACCCTGTGTACTATTTAAAAAGACCAAAATGTGGTCCATACCTCTTTGAAGGAAATCCATTTAAGGATATTCTGAGCCAATCTAGCCATGTCCGTTCAACGGTGCTTCCACTTTAACTTCCTTTCAAATCTCTTTTCGGGAAGCCGCCATTCTAGCCTTATACCTTTACGTTAATGTGAAATACCCCCCCCCCTTCACAATAATATCGAAAGTATTACTTATCATTTATAGATAATTTCCAATTTCCAAATCCTTCCTTTTTTCAAATTCTGTAACTAAACTATGGGTTAATTCCTAATCAACTTATTACATTTTCCATTTCAAATTCAAAACACGTCATCAATTGAATTTTTGATAATTATGTTCTCAATTTGCTATCGCAAAAAATTATCATACGGCCAACTGGTCGGTCAAAGAAGTTATTATTTCCATGTTTACCCAAAGCCCGTCGGATATTAGCAAATTAGTTTGGTTTTGCCTTAGATTTTGAGCAAATAAATTTGGCAAATGCATTTAGCAAATAAACATTATCTAATAGACTTAAATAAATTAATTAATATTTGGTTTTGCAAAGTAAATAGAAAAATTAGAAAAATGCAGTTTATTTTTATGTGGAGAGAATGTAAAATTGAAATGCATTGTAACACATGT
This sequence comes from Musca domestica, assembly GCF_030504385.1. Taxonomy (NCBI): domain Eukaryota; kingdom Metazoa; phylum Arthropoda; class Insecta; order Diptera; family Muscidae; genus Musca; species Musca domestica. Next base: position 96,695 of record NW_026712225.1, on the reverse strand, counting down.
ACGCAAGTGTATGTAGGTATGTGTGTATATAAATTGTACGCATGTATATGTAAATTGTGTACGGATTGAGACTAAATGGATAACTTGTTTAGATTCATTTAGGAGATAATATTAACACAAAGTTCAACTAAGGGGAGAGGAGTTGGTAATTGCAAGTAGGGGTGATAGCATAAGGTCACTGAAGGAAATGACTTCTAAGTTCTCATGCCAAACTTTCTGAGGTTTTTATATGTATGTATAACCTCAATGAAGGACTAATATTCCCCAATACCTTGAGTCATACTTTTCGAAATTGGAAATAGATATTTGATGGAGACCATTAGATTTTCTTCTAGGATCATTTGTACAAAAATAATATGTTCCATTTTACTCATAAAACGTCTATGTCTTTGGCAAAATGAATCTCTATAAAGCGTTCTGAAATAAAATAATGTACCGACGATTCGAAACTTTTCTGTGTTTTGCGGTATAAATCATTTACCATTACCTCCACTTAAGATTTCCAACAACCAGACCAAATCTGTTGGGAACTTGGAGTTGGGTGGTACCGTTAAACCAAATTATATGCCTATATTGAACATTTTCTGTAGTGAGATGTTCTACCGCCTAAGGTGTCCACAGCAAAAATGTTCTTTGCAAAGTTGGTTAGGAGATGAAATGTGAAAGTTCTAATCAACTTTCAAATCGATTTGTAAAGATAACCAACGCCTTTGACATATTTATCCAAGACTATTTGAATCTAATAATTTTTTGCTAAAAGCATTTTCCGTACTTTATTTATATTAGATGTAGGTCAGGTTCGAAATGAGAACTATTGAAGCACCCTCACGTAGGGTGGGGCCTTCTATGAGAAGACCTTCTGGCCTTCTATGAGAGGACCTTCTGGCCGTCTATAAGAAGACCTACTGGCCTTCTATGAGAAGACCAACAGGAATCAGCATCACCTACTGGCCTTCTATGAGAAGACCTTCTGGCCTTATATGAGAAGACCTTCTGGCCTTCTATAAGAACTTCTGGCCTTCTCGGAGAAGACATTCTGGCCTTCTGGGAGAAGACCTTCTGGCCTTCTCGGAGAAGACCTTCTATGAGAAGGCATTCTGGCCTTCTCGGAGAAGACCTTCTATGAGAAGGCATTCTGGCCTTCTATGAGAAGATCTTCTGGGCTTCTATGAAAAGACCTTCTGGCCTTCTATGAGAAGACCTTCTGGCCTTCTATGAGAAGGCATTCTGGCCTTCTATGAGAAGACCTTCTGGGCTTCTATGAAAAGACCTTCTGGCCTTCTAGGAGAAGATCTTCTGGCCTTCTATGAGATCGGTATTCTATGAGAACACCTTCCGGTCTTCTTAAGAGGAGACCTTCTAGGAGAAGGTCTTCTGGCCTTCCTTGAGAATACCTTCTGGCCTTCTATGGGAAGACCTTCTGGTAATCAAAATATTGATATCAAACGTGGGAAGCCTCCAGTAACGAAACTTTCCAAGTGTATGGATCTTAAAAATAGCAGATTTAGCCTTAAGTCAAGTTTACACCTGGTGTGAAGAAAAGTGGATTATACCTAAAAAACAAAAAATTGATTTGAATCTGTTTGAACAATATTGAATGATTGGCTATAGTTTTCCGTTATATATCCCTAGCAACATTGGCCCATAAATGTTAGGAAAAAACACTGCAGGACGCAGACCCCCTCTGTTTGAGGTTTTCAGTTGTTTGATTTGTTCAGAATTAAAAAAAGTATAACTTTTTAAATAATCTCCTAGGAATTATTATTTTATTTTTGATGGTGTATGTTCTCCCTAATTTCTATGGAACAATTTAAAAAAGATAAGTGTATAACTCTACCAACTACTAAATTATGTAGCATTAGAAGAGATATGAGCTTGGAAGTAATCCCTCTGCATTATCTACTTTGTATTTCATCGATTTCAAAATCGTATTTCAATTTACTATTTCAAAAACTAATTGCATTTCATGCAACGGTTCTACGCTTCTGTGACAAGGCATTTGCTTTGAGATTTTTTTCCCCAAAAAAACATAACTTATTTATTTACATATTATTTATAATTCGATATATAAATACGCGCCACATAACACCGCTCAAAGCCATTCCACAAGCCTTTTTTTTGCTAAATATGCAAACACAAATATGCGACAACAACACCACCAACATGAACATGAACAATAAATCTCATTAAATATTTATTACGAATGTGTTTTACATCAGCTACTCAAATATGGAAAGCCAAATCGAATTAAAAAAAAAGATATACAAAAGTTTATGCAATTTTGCCCGCCTACGAGTTGTTGTTGAATTGAATGGAGAATGAAGAATGATTTGTTGTTTGGATTGTTGTTGTTATTTTTGCTTGCAATTTCATTTGATATGCATTTGATATTTGTATTAATTTCATAATTTCAAAATAACATGCGCCCCAAAATTATGACATTCAATTTAAATTCTTTTAATTTATTTAATTGCTTTTGGAAGTCATCGAGACATTAATAACAATAACAAAACACAAATGTTTACACTTGTGTGTGACTGTAAGTGTGGTGGTCTATGTGTGTGTGTGTAGGCACACATTTAACCTTAGTGCAATGCAGTGTGAGGAAATTAGGAAAAATAATTCGAAATAATTCAAATGTTCTTCAAAGTTTTTCTGACTATGAAAGACCTCTTGAAGGCCTTTTGACTATGGAAGACCTGAAAAGGTCTTCTGACTGTAAAAGACTTGTTAAAGTTCCTCTGTCTAAGGGAGACATTTGAAGGACTTCTTAAAAAACTTAAAAAACATGTAAAAGATCGTTTGACTATAGCAGTCCTGCATGAGATCTTCTGACTATGGAAATCCACTTGAAGGCCTTCTGACTATATAAGTCCTGTACAGCAGATCTGTAAAAGGATCTCTGACAATAGAAGATCTATTAAAGGTCTTCTGATGACCTGTCTATAGATGACCTGTAAAACGTCTTCTGACTATAGAAGACCTGTGAAAGGTCCTCCGATTATATACGACCAGTAAAAGGTCTTCTAACCATAGAAGAGGGCCTCTGATTATAGAAGATCTGTAAAAAGTCTTCTGACTATATAAAACCTGTAAAAGGTCTTCTGATTATATAAAGCCTATAAAAGGTCCTCTAAATATAGAAGGCCTGTAAAAGTTCTTCTGACTATAGACGACATGTAGAAGGTCTTCTGACTACAGAAGGCTGTGAAAGGTCCGTGGGTGGTCTTTTGACCATAGAATCGTATAGAAGGTCCTCGGATAATAATAGACCAGTGGAAGGTCTTCTGACTATAGAATACCTATAGAAGGTCCTCTGACTATAGACAACATGTAGAGGGCCCTTTGAGCACAGTAGACCTCTACAAGGTTTTTTGACCATAGAGAACCTGTAGAAGGTCTTTTGACAATAAATGGCCTATAGAAGGTCCTCTGACTATAGACGACCTGTAGAAGGTCTATGAATTCAGAAAACCAGTAGAAAGTCTTCTGACTATAGAAGACCTGTAGAAGATCCTCCGGCTATAGACGACCTGTAGAAGGTCCTCTGACTTTGATTATAAACGACCTTTAGAAAGTCCTTTGACTATAGAAGACTTGTAGAAAGTTTTCTGACCATAGAAGACCTGTGGAAGGTATTTTGACCATAGAAGACCTGTAGAAAGTCTTCTCAATATAGAAAACCTGTAGAAGGTCTTTTGATCATAGAAGATCTTTTGATCCTCTGACTATAGGCGACCTATGGAAGGTGTTCTGACTTCAGAAGACCAGTGGAAGGTCTTTTGGCTATAGAAGACCTGTAGAAGGCCCTATGACTATAGATGACCTGTGGAAGGTCTTCCGACTTCAGACGACTTGTGGAAGGTGTGCTGACTTCAGAAGACCAGTGGAAGGTCCTGTACAAGGTCCTCTGACTATAGCCCACCTGTGAAAGGTCTACTGACTTCAGACGACTTGTGGAAGGAGTTCTGACTTCAGAAGACCAGTGGAAGGTCACCTGACTATAGAAGTCCTGTAGAAGGTCCTCTGGTTATAGAAGCCCTGTGGAAGGTATTTTGACCATAGAAAACCTGTAGAAGGTCTTTTGGCCATAAAAGGTTTGTAGAAAGTCATCTGACTATAGAAGACCTGTGGAAGGTATTTTGACCATAGAAGACCTGTAGAAGGTCTTTTGACCATAAAAGATTTGTAAAAGGTCATCTGACTATAGACGACCTATGGAAGGTATAGAAGACATGTAGAAGGCCTTTTGACCATAAAAGTTTTGTAGAAGGTCATCTGACTATAAACGACCTCGAAGGTCTTTTGACCATAAAAAGGTTTGTAGAGAGTCATCTGACTATAGACGACCTATAGAAGGTCTTCTGACTTTAGACGACATCTTGACGGTCCTCTAACTATATAAGACATGTTGACTGACTTTAGAAGACCCGTAAGAGTTATTTTTCCTATTGAAGACCTGTAAAACGTCTTCTGACTATAGAAGACTTGCAAGTGGTCCTCTGACCATAGAAGACCTGTAAATGATCTTCTTACTATAAAAGAACTCCTGTAGGTCTGCTGGGTATAGAAGACCTACTCTAGGTCTTCTAAGTATAGAAGACCTGTAAAAAGTCCTGTGATTATAGAAAGCCTATAGAGGGTGGTCTCACTAAAATTTCTTAAAGGTCCTCTGACTTTAAAGACCTATGGATTGTCCTTGGGCTATAGAAGACCTATAGAAGATCTTTTGACTATATAAGGCCTGTAAAAGGTCATCTGTTTATAGAAGACCGTTAAAAGGTCTTCAAGATATAGAATACCTCTTGATAGTCTTCTGACTATAAAAGACCTCCTAAAAGTCTTTTGACTTAAGAAGACCTGTCGATGGTCTTTTGGCTATAGAAGATCTTGTGACCTGTAAAAGGTCTCTGACTATAGAAGACCTGTAAAATGTGTTCTTACTATGGAATACCTATTGAAGGTTCTCTGACTAAATAAGGCCTTTAAAAGGTCTTCCAGATATATAATGCCTCTTGATAGTCTTCTGACTATAGAAAACCTCAAGTCAAAAGACCTGACTTAAGCAGACCTATAGAAGGTCTTCTGACTTCTTAGGATAAAGTACTCTGAAGATAGAAGACCTGTAAAAGGTATCTGACTATAGAAGACCTGTAAACGTCTTCTAATTATGGAATACCTATTGAATTTCCTCTGACTAAATAAGACTTCTTGATTATCTTCTGTCTATTGAAGATCTCTTGAAGGTCCTCTGACTATAGAAAACCTGTAAAAAGTCTTTTGATCACGAAAGACCTCTTGAAGGTTTTTTGACTATAGAAGTTCGGACAGAGGCCTTTACACTGTAGAAGAACTTTAAGATTTCTTGTGCTTATAGAAGACTTGTCAAAGGTCTTCCCTCTAGAGAAGACCTGCAAGTGGTTATCTGTCAATAAAATCCTCTTTTAACGATCCTTTCCCTTTAGGATTCCATTAAGTCTACATCCTTCAACATCGCATCACTGTTCCCTCAATGACCTCAAGAGCCTAACCGCTGAGTATCTTCATGAGCATTTAATAAATATGTATAGAATATTTGATCAACCACAAGATATTCATTAGACACTCAACGCAGAGAATCGTAAGTGCTATATTTGTACTTGTGTTAATAGCACACAACGATATTTGTATACCATGTATGTGTGAGCGGAATAACAATGGCTTTTTGGGGCTTTAAATTGTGTTGAAGTATTAATTTTGAAATTACTAAAATTGTTGACCAAAGAAATACGACTATGGATGGATTCACACATAAATGTGGTTTTCGCACGCACACACTTTTACATTTGTCATTGCAATGTTTGTTCAGACTTACAAACATTAACACACACACACTCACACGAACATATGGATTCTTGAAAGTATTCATTATTGTCAAATATGTTTCCAAAATATTATTTTTGTGGTTGAGGGGGTTAGGGGGAAGACTTATCATCATTGATGCTTGACCATTTTAAGAAGATTATTTTGTCTCAAGGCGTTCGACCGGAGAATTAATTTCTCTCAGACCATCCAATTTGTCTAAAACAAGATGTTCTTAGGCCACTAATGTCCATCCCGTCTTGTGCAGTTAAATGGCTTTTATGTGTCATTAATTAACAGCATTAGAAACGGAGCAGATATTGAGATTATTGAAATGAGAACTTTGATCGTAATTGAGTGAGACGAAGACTTTGGAATTCATCAGTGGATATTTTAATAAATAATATTTGCAAAATATTGAACCCTAATTAAATAATATTTTCTCTTTTCTTTTCTGCAGGTATGTTTGGGAAATTTGGAAAGTGGTCTCTTGCCGGGTTTTGGTAAGAAAGATTTGATACTTATTATTATATTTTTGAAAATGGTATTAACAGTTCCTTCATGGAAAAATCTTTAATATCTTGGATGATTTGCAGAAGCAAATTAGTATTTTTTGGATTTAGTAAAGAACTCTCAACATGTCTAAAATATTCCATAGTTGGAATGACTTGAATAATTAACCTTATTAGATGGGGGTATTACCTCCTTTACAGAAATCCTAATAAAAAAATTATTCGAAAAAACATCCTTTTGAGTACCTTTATGGGTTATATACCCAAAACTTTGGTATATAGTAAAAATTATTTATAAGAACATTTAATGCAATTTCTTCAAATTCGATAGAATTTTTTTGTGTGTGGAATTATGGTAAGTTTCTGGCTATTTCAGAACTTAGAAACTCTAGAAAATGGCTTTTAAAAAATGAAGAATATTTCATTTCTATTTTAATTCTGACATCTGTAAAAAGTCTTCTAACTATAGAAGACCTATATTGGGTTGTCTGACTATACAAGACCTGTAATAGGTCTTTTGACTATAGAAGACAATAGAAGGCCTGTTAAAGGTCCACTGACTATAGAAGAACTGTAAAAGGTCTTCAGGCTTCAATATGTAACAAATACAGGGTGGAATAAAAAAAAACTGCAACAAAGTCAAACGCCATAATTTGTAAATTACTTTTTTAAATTTTATTGAATGAAAGCAAAAAATGTCGGAAATAGCATCAAATTTTAGAATAAGTTTAGATTTGTTCGAATTAGTCACCTTTGGCACGAATTATGGCCTTGCAACGACCAATAAAACCGTCACACACTGCCCGAATATTGCTCTGCGGTATTTTGAACCATTCCCGGCGAAGCGCTTGCTTGAGGAGATCGACACTTTGATATTTTTTAGTGCCAACCTTGCTTCCCAAAATACTCCAGACACAATAGTGCAACGGATTGGTATCCGGATATTTTGGTGGCCATTGTGCGCTGGAAATGAAGCGAGGAACCACATTTTGTAACCATTCTTGGGTGGCACGTGCTGAGTCCATTTGGAATCTCCAAGGTCTGCGGCCAAAATGTTTGCGTGCCCAAATCTTTAAAACACCCTCCAGAATATTTTCGCGATAATTTCGGCATTTTTTCTGATGCCACGGTCGATTAATACGAGCGGAGAGCGACCATCGGCAGTTATGGCGGCCCACACCATCACCATGGCCGGCCCTTGAGTTCTGGTGGCCCACCGAAGGTGGACATTGTCAGCTGATCTCTTTGGCCCTTTGGCCAAACACGTTTTGTTTGTTTACAAACTACTGGACAACGAATGTTTTCGGAGACGGAGAAAACCAAATTCGACAGTTCATCACTTTCGGTCAAACGAAGCAACTCTTTAGCTCTTTTGAGTCTATTTTCTTTCTGTTGCGGTGTAAGTTCTTGCACTTTTTGAAATTTCAATGGCTTTACTCCGAGCCCGAGCTCATTTTTAATATTCGCCGAATGGAATATTGCGATATGTTCAGATGCGGAGCCAGTTTTCGGCCACTGCGAAGCGGGTTTCGATTAAAGTTGCTTCTAAACTTTTCGAACCATTTCTACTGATGTTGCTGTTTTCTTCCGTCCACTTCCTTGACGTCAGGCTACGCTAGCAGTATCACGGTACCGAGAGACAAAAGATTTATTCACACTTAAATGCTGGAGTGCTCTAACGAAAGCCACTTGTGGTTTTCCAGCCAAATATAAAGAAATCACACTAGCACACTTCCATTTCCATCACGAATAACTTTTTTTCTGGAAAATTCTCCCGAAAATGCTTTTGTACGCCTGTAAACAATATAATGAGCTGTCACTGAAATAATTTTAACAGCTGTCCGACGAGTGGCTTAGAAATGACAGCAGTCTGAATTTGGTTGCAGTTTTTTCATCTCACCCTGTATTTATGATCAGCATATCTAAGTCGATTTAACGATGTCCCTCTGTCTGGGCTTCAAAATTTGGCACAACAATTTATATTGTGTCTAGGATTGTTGGTATTGAAAATGAAATATATCAGTCCACGTTTTGGCATAGTCGCCATATGACGGTACCTCCCGATATTCGGTATTTTGATGATTTTCGCCACAATTTTCACGAATTTGTCTAAAAATTGGTATTTGTAGGTCATTATGGTTTCTAGCTCCAGTGACGGTAGATTGTATGTATAGGTCCATGTTTTCGTATATCCCCCATATAACGACACCTCATGATATTCGGTATTTTGATATTTGTCAAATTTTCAACTAGTTTATCTAAAAATTGGTATTTGTAGTTCTTAATGGGTTCTCGCTCCTGTTGCAGAACATAAAATATGTGGACCATGTTTTCCTATGGATACTCAACGAAATTCGGTATAATCCTAGGCAACTTTACCGACGGCCTCACTGACTTTATGGATTTTGAGAAGACTTCAACATAATATCGAGTGAAATGTTATATGTTTGCCGATTGGACATAATAACGTCAAAGTATAGGGATCTCTAAAATTTAGGCAAAGCTATTTCAGGCTTTATCTGATATCATATAGCGAAAATTATAGTTATGGAATGCATATACATATTATGTCTTTAGGATGAAACATATAGAGCTGTAGCAATATCTGAACCGATTTTAACCATATGTTGTTATTAGTAGTCGGTATCACATGGTTCAACAATTTTAGAATTCCACATATTACTTACACAGATTTTTTTTCTGCAAGAGAACATGAATATCAATGCTAAAGATGGCCAACAGATTCGAAGTCATCACTCTGTTTCCCTCTCCAGATCTTCGAATTCTTGTGTCCGAATCCCATATACATCTGGTCTTGTCTTATACATATAAGACTGAAAGGTAGTTTTAACAAGATCAACTTCCGATGTAACTTGCAAAATCATAGAACGCAAATTGTAGAGGTTCATCCTCTGCTACATTTTTTTGTGAAATAACCAGAAAATGCTTATTCTAATTGTTACGCTTCATATAAGTTCTTTGCACTTCCACATATTTAATTTTATGCAATCACTTCAATTACATAAAACACACCCCGTTCACGTTCATTTTTGCAGAATTTAATAAAATTGGCCATCTCTCGTTATTCTTTTCCATTCTCCAGTCCTTGTTTCTGGTTTTCACCTTTGCTATGAGATAGAAAACACGTTATGACCTACCGAAAATGTTTTTATGTTGTTCATATTTTCTTTTTTTGCCTTCTATTATCTTAGACTTCGTTTCGTTTCTATTTCCTTTCAAACTCTTACAACATTATTCTCAAAAAGTAGCCGGTTTTCTGGCCAAGTGTGTTCGGTGTGTGTTCGTGTTTGGGGGAAAGGCAGGTTGTCTTGTTAGATAATCGTTTGTGTTAAAGTTTATGTCCAAGAGTTTTGCTAACCTATTTCCTTTCGGTTCGTTTTTTTATTTTTTCGTTTGAACCTCAGGTGTGAGAAAATCAATTTTCCCAACAAAAACAATAACAACAACAACACTGGCCACTTACGCCAATCAACTCGACATGAAACAAATGCTCTCTCTCTTTGTATTCACTAAAATTAACAGGCCGGGAAAAGGGTCTTAAGGACTATTTGTTGCTGTGACGTCGGTCGGTTTTTTGATTTTGCTATTGTTGTTGTAGTTTTTCTTGTTGTTTTATTCTATTTGAGTTTCCAACTTTTTTGCTTCTTCTTTTTCCATATTTTAGTGTTTTCTTTTGTCTCTCGCCTCCAATCCCCACCATTTGCCACACCCACAAAAGTTAAGCACATATGTATGGGTGAGTGTGTGTGTTTGGCAAGTGTGTGGGTGTGTGTGTTTTTGCAGGGTACGATTTTTATTTTAGTCGTACCTCAATGTGTCGTTGACCAATTTGTTGTTTTGTTTTCCTTTCGAGTGTGATTAGCCAATTGTAATAGAGTTGGCGTAAGGGACAGTAGTGCAGTCGGGCAGAAAAAAACAACATAAATTCGATTCGAAGACCAAGAGCTTCTAACGGAACTCGAAGAGCTCTTTTAATAGAAGCCAAAAAGGCCATCTCATAGAAGACCACAAGATGAGATAGAAGACCGAAAGGACTTTTCGTTGACGAAGAGGTCTTTTCATAGCAGACGAAGGGGTCATCAAAAGATCAAAAGATCTTCCCACAGAAGAGCCAGAGGTCTTCTCATAGAAGACCTAGAGGTCTTCTCATAGAAGAGCTTAAGGTCTTCTCATAGAAGAGCTTAAGGTCTTCTCATAGAAGAGCTTAAGGTCTTCTCATAGAAGAGCTTAAGGTCTTCTCATAGAAGAGCTTAAGGTCTTCTCATAGAAGAGCTTAAGGTCTTCTCATAGAAGAGCTTAAGGTCTTCTCATAGAAGAGCTTAAGGTCTTCTCATAGAAGAGCTTAAGGTCTTCTCATAGAAGAGCTTAAGGTCTTCTCATAGAAGAGCTTAAGGTCTTCTCATAGAAGAGCTTAAGGTCTTCTCATAGAAGAGCTTAAGGTCTTCTATGAGAAGAGCTTAAGGTCTTCTCATAGAAGACCTAGAGATCTTCTCATAGAAGACCTAGAGATCTTCTCATAGAAGAGCTTAAGGTCTTCTCATAGAAGACCTAGAGGTCTTCTCATAGAAGAGGTCTTCTCATAGAAGAGCTTAAGGTCTTCTCATTGAAGAGCTTAAGGTCCTCTCTTTGAAGACCTAGAGGTCTTCTCATAGAAGAGCTTAAGGTCTTCTCATAGAAGACCTAGAGGTCTTCTCATAGAAGACCTAGAGGTCTTCTCATAGAAGACCTAGAGGTCTTCTCATAGAAGACCTAGAGGTCTTCTCATAGAAGACCTAGAGGTCTTCTCATAGAAGACCTAGAGGTCTTCTCATAGAAGACCTTGATGGTCTTCTCATAGAAGACCTTGATGGTCTTCTCATAGAAGACCTTGATGGTCTTCTCATAGAAGACCTTGATGGTCTTCTCATAGAATACCTTGAGGTCTTCTCATAGAAGACCTTGATGGTCTTCTCATAGAAGACCTTGAGGTCTTCTCATAGAAGACCTTGATGGTCTTCTCATAGAAGACCTTGATGGCCTTCTCATAGAAGACCTTGATGGCCTTCTCATAGAAGACCTTGATGGCCTTCTCATAGAAGACCTTGTGGTCTTCTCATAGAAGACCTTGATGTCTTCTCATAGAAGACCTTGATGGTCTTCTCATAGAAGACCTTGAGGTCTTCTCATAGAAGACCTTGATGGTCTTCTCATAGAATACCTTGAAGTCTTCTCATAGAAGACCTTGATGGTCTTCTCATAGAATACCTTGATGGCCTTCTCATAGAAGACCTTGATGGCCTTCTCATAGAAGACCTTGAGGTCTTCTCATAGAAGACCTAGAGGTCTTCCCATAGAAGACCTAAAGGTCTTCCCATAGAAGACCTAGAGGTCTTCTCATAGAAGACCTTGAGGTCTTCTCATAGAAGACCTAGAGGTCTTCCCATAGAAGACCTAAAGGTCTTCCCATAGAAGACCTAGAGGTCTTCTCATAGAAGACCTAGAGGTCTTCTCATAGAAGACCTAGAGGTCTTCTCATAGAAGACCTAGAGGTCTTCTCATAGAAGACCTAGAGGTGTTCTCATAGGAGACCTAAAGGTGTTCTCATAGGAGACCTAAAGGTCTTCCCATAGAAGACCTTGAGGTCTTCCCATGGAAGACCTAGAGGAAGTCCCATGGAAGACCTAGAGGTCTGCCCTAGAAGACCTTGAGGTCTTCCCATAGAAGACCCTGAGGTCTTTCCATAAAAGACTAATTTCTCTCATTTTTAAAGTAAAAAAAATATCTTCCTCTTGGAACCACTGTGCCAATAATCCTTTACCCCATTATCCTTCGTATATTTGCCGACTTTTGCCTTTGCTATTGTTTCAATGTTTGAAAGGGTTTGTTTTCTTTAACTTGTGTCCGTTTGTGTTTCCTTGTGGTCAACTGAGTTGGGTTATATTTTTTCTAAAAAACTTTATTTGGTTGTTATTTTGGTATCCTTCCTTTATTTTCTAAAAAATACAAACATCCTAACTCATTTTCCTGTTGTATTTTTGTGGTCGAAGGAAAAAAATAATAATTTAAATGTTTTTCATTCCATATATTTTGTTCCATCTTTCGTACACATGTTCTTTAGCCTTCCTTCCTTTTGCTTGTTTCCTCTTTCGTTTTATTGTTCCTTTTTTTTCCTCCCTCATTTCTTTTCCTCATTTAATTTGTCATTTGGAGGATAATATTTTTACGAGCGGTAACATATTTTTTATGACAGTTTGTCGTTTTAATTTGGCTGATTTATTTCGGGGTAGAGCCCTGCGAAAATGATTTTTGCGAACTGGCAGGGCAAAAAAAAAAAAAAAAATACAGAGAAGATGAAATGCCCAGAAACCCCTGAGAAATGTAACTCAAACGAGCATTTGGGGCTTTCCACAGAACTTCTGGAACACGTGGATGCTTCAGCGGCCAAAAGTGGGCTAATAAACATAAAATGTTGTTACGACGACGATGATGATGACGTGCGTGTGTGACCGTCATCGAGAATTGTTTATTAAAAGAATGCCACAACAACAATGTTTTTTTTTTTTTTTTTGGTTTTTAAGGTGGAACTTTTGTTGATGGGGTGGGGTGTGGGGAAATTGCCAAATAATGTTAAACTTTGTGCCATAAACAAAATTATGGTTACATTTTATGTTGACATTAAACCGGGATTCAGATTTTATGGGGTCTAATTTGGAAATAGTGTCACCTCATAATGTTGATTACGGAATTATGTGGAACTAATTTTGTTTTCTTTTTTTTAAGGGAGAGGGGGTTGGTCATGTTCCCATGCCTTCAAACGGATTAGATTTTTATATCCTACACCACATAGTCTAAAGGGTATTATGTTTTTCTTCAGTTGTTTGTAACATGGAGAAGGAAGCCAGATAGAGAGAGCCATACTTACTTTTGAGGATCTTCATAGAATCACTTTCTGAGTCGATTTTTGAATGTTAGTCCATCCAACCGTTTGTCCATGTATTTTTGGTGAACAAAATGCAGGTCGCATTTATTATCCGATTGAGATGAAATTTTCCAAATAATATTTGTTTGGCCCAAGGACTAACCCTATTGAAATTGGTGAGAATGGGTTCAAATATAGGTATATCTCTCATACAGAACTTCAACCGATTTAGGGTTAATTGTCCCCCAAATGCCCATAATAAGAGTCCAAATGAACTGAATTTTGGCACATCCTACCGAATTCAGTCTAGAAGTTTTAATGGAGTTGGGGTTTTAAGTCGCGCACATGCGTAATATGCTCTCCACAACTACGATATTTGCTACCAGGCATTAGACACTGCTTCAAAATATCTCTGCCAAATTTTATTGAGATCGGTTTAGATTTTTGTATACCTTCGGAAGAAATATCAGCCCAAATTGTCCGGTTCGGGATATCTTCAGGATAAGATGGAAAAACTGCAACAAAGTCAAACCCCATAATTTTTACAATTTTTTTAATTTGATTGAATGAAGGTAAAAAATGTCGGAAATGACATAAAATTTTAGAATAAGTTTAAATTTGTCCGAATTGGTCACCTTTGACACGAATTATGGCCTTCAAACGGCCAATGGAACCGTCACATGCTGCCGAATGTTGCTCTGCGGTATTATGGTTCATTCCCGGCGAAGCGCTTGCTTGAGGTGTTCGGCACTTTGGTATTTTTTAGTGCCAACCTTTCTTTCCGAAATACTCTAGACACAATAGTCCAACGGATTGGTATCCGAAGATTTTGATGGCCATTGTGCGCTGTACGCTTTTGTACGCATGTTAAAAATATAATGAAATTTTACTGGAATAATTTTAACAGTTGTCGGACGAGTGGCTTAGAAATGACAGTAGTCTGAAGTTGGTTGCAGTTTTTTGCATCTCACCCTGTACTTTCGCTCAATTTCGAGTAGAGAGAAAAAGTGGCTCGATTTTGCAGATCTAAGTTAAATACTGACATACTCAATTTTTTTCTGTTTTGTAAATTGTTATGGAATAAATATGGAATTGTGAACTAATTTGCTGATGAATTCCGTTCGAAATGTTTGGCATTAACCAAGATCACTTTTCCTACTTAAAACTGACTGATAGTTTTTGTACTGAAATAATTCTCATTCACTTCGTGGACCCCCGGCGATGTAGTCGAAGACTCTCGTCGTGGGAAAGAGGTTGAAGTGGACATCTAGTTCATTCGCAGTTCCGTTGGTATTTGACAATCAAGCATTCGATCTTGTGTTTAACAAGGTCCAAGTGCTTCGCAATCCCAGTATGCTTAGCATGCTATAAGCTCTTAGCGCTAAGCACACTCCAAGCTCATAGTAAGCTACCTTGCTCAATGCACCTTTTTCGTTCCCATTAATTTCCCACAAGACAATCGAACATTTATTACCAATTTTATGCGAAATCATAAATTCCGATACATTTCATATTCATATCAGATTTCTGGTTGAGAGAAATGTTTACATATAGGAAGTTGTGAATAATCGCTGACTTTTTCCGCACGTTATGCCAGATAAAAGCATTGGAAATTGTGACCCTTTGTGGATGAGGTACCAGAAGGGGTTCGCAGATATGTATCATCTTCACAATAGATCTTTGATCTTTGAAGAGAGTTGGATGCTTACTTCGCTCTCTTTGAGCGTTTGGTTTTTTAAAATCTTGAAACTTGTGTATGGAGGAGGTACAAAAAAAAATGGTCCGATCTCTACCATCTTTATAATAGATCTAGCGCTCATGGAAATATTGAGACGTACCAAGTCTGAATGTAATCGCCTGTTAATTTAGCGTATTCTAAGCTTCATGGATATTCGAAATTTTGACGCTTTGTGGGGAGGTGTCAGAAGGAGTGGACCGATATGTCCCATCTTCATAGCAGATCTTGTGAAAATAGAAATAATGGGATGTGTGAAATATGAAGAGCACCGAATGCTTATTTCGGATTTTATGATCGCTTTGGTTATTCAAAACTTCAACCCCCTGTGGGGGAGGTACCGGAAGGAATGGTTGATCTCTACCTCCTTTATAACAGATCTTGTGTTGATGGAAATATTAAGATGTGCCAAGTCTGAATGGAATCGGATGTTAATTTCGTGTTTTATGAGCTTCATGAATATTCAAAATGTTGACCCTTTGTGGGGGAAGTACCAGAATATACCGACATATTCCATATTTACACCAGAGTAGCACTGATGCAAATATTGTAGCAAAAACGAATTATCCTTTCTCTTCCTGTGCAGTAACATTTTTTTTTTTTTGGAAATTTTGACCTTTTGGGTGGAGGTACCAGAAGGAGTGGGCCGATATTGCCCATCTCCGAACTCGATCTAAGTTTGATAATAATATTCCGATGTACCAAGTTTGGACCGAATTGGATACTCCTTCCAGTGTTAACGTGTGCACTAGCCAGCCAGACAGACAGACGGTCTGACGGTCATCCTAGATCGACCACAAATGTCCTGTAACGGAGTTGGTCCAAAGAGAAATAGGGTCTAAAGCCGTAATCTCGATGAGGCACGTGTTTGTCGTATCAAATTTTATAATTGGCTGAGGTACAAAAATATATATAAAAAAGGAAAATCAGAGCTTCAGTTATGGATTTCCAATTTTTTTTTCAATGACTATTGAAGCTCAGTCCAGGATATATTAAAAAAATATTTTCCAAGGACTATCAGTGCTTTAGGTTTAGATTTTTCAACATATTTTTCTAAGGATTATCTGAGTTTCTGTGACGGATTTTTGAGGCCTGGATTTTCAGGGAAAAAAAAAAAAAATTTTCAGAAAAAAATTCAAGCTCTCTCAGAACAACAGGCGTGAATATTTGAACGATTTTTTAACAAATAAAAAACGAATTTTATTTTCCAAGAATAATCCAACCCTAGTAATTTCTCGAAGGAACATCAGATCTACAGTCAAGCATTTTTAAACAACTTTTTCCAAGCACCTTCCAGGCTTTAGTCGTAGATATCTAATGATCTTTTGCAAAGGACAATAAATGCTTTAGTTGTGCATTATTACCAGGGGCTATCAGAGATTTAGTCGTGAATTTTTGAATACATGTTCATAACGATCTGTATGATCCTATTTTGTGCATTTTTTAGTAAATATTTAAAAAAAATATCTGAGCAAGACTGTTATCCACATTCTTCGTGTATATCGAAAACTTCAGTCCGAGATATTTTAAAATAGATTTTGAAGAAATATTGGAGCTTCAGTCACTAATTTTCAAAATAATTTCAAGTGTATTTTTTCCGGGAATTTTCAGACCTGTAGTCCTGGGTATTTCAGATTTTTTTCAAGCATTACGAGTCGTTTTTAAGGAATCTTTTCTAAGAAATTTAGAACTTTAACCGTAAATATATTAAACTTTTTTTGAAGGAATTATTTTTCCAAAGACGGCTGTCGTAGATTTTAGCAATGTTTCCAAGGACTATGAATGCTTTAGCACTGCATATTCTATTTATTAATGTTTTTTTTTTTTTTTTGGAGGACTATAAGACCTAAAGTTGTACCTATCTGCGATGGAAATGATTTAGAAGACAAAGTACATTGCTGAGACCTTCCAAAGCCTACCACAAATATGAATTTATAAGTACAGACCACAGAGACAGTTCTATTGTGTTTATCAAATTGTACCCTGCCATAGTGGAGACTTTAATAAGTTTATTTTTTCCCATAAATTTGTCTCATTTATTTCCTTTTTATATTTTGTACGTTAGCTAATTTTTCCATGAGGAAAATGTCAGGTGAAATCATTTTTCTTCCACAAAAAAAATATGATCCCACCGGGAACTTATATTGATTATTTGTGTTTAATACTTAAGTACTCTCAATTTAGCTGCAATTATGGACCCCTGCTGCTTCTGCTGCTGACCATTTTCTTCAACTATCGTCTCTACTGCCACAGCAATTTTGTGGCACTCATTTTCTGCAACATTTATTTTAAAAAATTAATGAACTTCATTATGGCTAATTAGTTTGGCGTTTTGAATATTCCAGTGCACGTTAAAATGGACGTCGGAATACACACACACACACACTCGCCCGAAAAATACATAAACTTACTCGACTCTATTATAAGCAATTTCAACAAAAATTCTATAACCGCCACAAAAAAATGGACAAAACGAAGTGAAAAAAATCTCAGATACATATTTTTGAAAAATTTTCCTTCAGAGCACAAGAAGAAGAGGCAGCAGCAGCATCATGCGAAGACGATAGGAAAAAGGCAATAAAACTACTTAATGGCTCATAATTTATGCACAATTGGTCAAACATACAAGCTCCGCCGCACAGAGAATGGTTAGACCACTAACGGAGGAGGCCAGGGAGGCATGGCAAGCCATTCACCACCACAACTGAGTTATAACCCCGACAAGAAAATGAAACTAAATTTTAAACAACAAAAAAGTTTCGACTCAAAGGTCTTTGCCGTTTTTCTGAGATTTTTCTTCTCCATTTGCAATGAAAGGAATGTGAGGCGAGGGGGGTCTCGTTCTATGGCCGTTTTCTTTTATTTCATTTTGGTTTGCCATTTTACTTGAGGTTTCTTACGAACATCTTGGCCACAAAGAGAAGGAGGAGGCAGTGGGGGCAATGGATGTGAGCATATTGTCGGCGCACGACGACATTCATTCGCCTCCAATAATGGCAACAATAACGAAAATGTCAATTCAACAATTTGTTGGTACATTGAGTCCCCATAAAAACGCCTCATAAATATGATTTAAATGCCAACAGATGAAATTTCGAATTGAATTTTGAAATGCAATGCAAAAAAAAAGAACAATTATATGCAATGAGCTGCGAAATTCAAAAGGTCTGCGAGGGGGGAAGGGGGTTAATATTTGTTTCCAAGGACTATTTGAATTTCATTTGGGAATAGTTTTCAGTATTTTTTCGAAATACTTTCGAAACTTTAAATCAGTATTTTTAAACAAATTTTTTAGAACGACTCTCAGTTTTACTACAGCGGATTGTTTTTTTCAAGGGATATGTAACAGAATTGTTGGACGATTTATAAAAGCTACAGTCGTGAACTTTTTAACGATTTTTTGAAAGAAAAAACGGAGAAAATCACTTCGTGGGATTTTCACCTAAGTTTAAACCAAAGATCAAAGCTTAAGCTTTCGATTTTTTAAATAAATTATTTGTACGAAGAAAGCAGCTTCATTCGTGGATTTTTAAAATAATTTATTCGATTTTTAAAATAATTTATTCAATTTAATTTTTAAAATATTTTTTTAGGGCAGACCAGATTCAATTAAATCGCTACTTTTAAATAATATTTTTTTTAAGGTCAAAATTTAATTACAATTTTCTGTAAGGAAATCGAAACTTAAGTCTTGAATTCTTTCAAAATTTTTTTTCTTGAATGATGCCGAAGCTGGTCGTGGACTTTTATAAGAAAGATAGAAGCTCAAGTCGAATTTTTTTTTTTTTTGGCTGAATTGTTCATGGCCTTTCGGAGCTTCTTTTGGAAGGCCAGAAAGTCTTCCTATTGAAGATCGGGAGGTCTTCTTTTTGAAGACCAGAAGGTTTTCTTCTAGAAGTTCGCAAGATCTTCTTGAAGACGACCGGACCTTCTTCTTTGAAAAAGAAAGGAGAAACTAAAACAAAAAACAGAAGACCTTCCTTAGAAGTCCTTATACAAGACAGGGAAGTCTACTTCTAAAAGACCAGCAGTTTTTCTCCTAAAAATTCTCATCTTCTTTTCCTCTGGGTGATGACAGGAAAACCAGAAGGTCATCTTCGGGGAAACCAGAACTTCTTTTAGAAAACCAGAAAAACCTCTTCGAGAAGTCCAGATGGCTTTTTCTAGAAGATCCTTTCTAAATGGCCACAAGGTTACCTTTGAGAATACTACAATGTCTTCATTTGGAACCAGGAAATTTTCCTCTAGAAGACCAGAAGGTCCTCTTCGAGAAGTCCCGAATTCCTTCGTCTAGAGAACCAGAAGTTAACTTTTAAGAAGACCAGAAGGTATTTTTTAAGTTGGCCAGAAGATATCTTTCAATATGACCAGAAGGTCCTCTTCGATAAGACCAGAAGGCCTTTTTTAGAAGACTCGAAGGTGATGTACGAGAAGGTCAGAAGATCCTTTTCGAGATGACCAGAAGGTCTTCTTCGTGAAGACCACAGGATCCTCTTTTTGAATACCAGAAGGTTTTCTCATCCTCCTCCAGAATACGAGGATGTCTTCTTCTAAAACCAGGAGATCTTCTTCTAGATAACTAGAAGGTCTTTGTTTAGGAGGTCCTCTTTGAAAAGACCAGAAAGTCGTTTTCGAGAAGTCCAAAATTTCTTCGTCTAAAAGACCAGAAGATCTTCTCCGAAAAGACCAGAAAATCTTCTGCCAAAAGACAAGAAAGCACTCTTCGAGAAGAGAAGAAGGCCATCTTCTAGAAAGGTACTCTTCAAGAAGACCAGAAGCTCCTCTTTAAAAAAAATAAATAAAATAAAAATCGTCGTTCTAGAAGTTAAGAAGGCTCTCTTCGAGAAGCGCAGAAGGTTTTCTTCTGGAAGACAAAAGGTCATCTTCAAGAAGACCACAAGGTCATCTTCAAAAAGACCAGAAATCTGCGAGAAGACCAGAAGGTCATCTTCAGATGACCAGGATATCTTCCTCTAAATGAGTAGAAAGTTTTCTATTAGAAGACCAGAAGGTCCAATTCGAGATGATCAAAAGACCATCTTCTAGTAGACTGCAAGGTTGTCCTCTAGAAGTCCATAAGGTTGTCTTCTAGAAGACCAAGAGGTCCTCCTCGATAAGAACAAAAGGTCCTCCTCTAGAAAACCAGAAGGTCTTCTTCGATAAGTCACAAATGTCCTCCTCTAGAAGGCCAGAAGGTCCTCTCCGAGAAAACCAGAAGGTATTCTTTTTTAAGGTCAGAAGGTCTCCTATGAGAAGACCAGGAAGTCCTCTTTGAGTTGAGTAGAAGGTCTTCTTCGAGAAGAATTTAATACCTCTTTGTAGAATGCCAGAAAGACTTCGAGAAGACCAGAGGGTTTTCTTTGGGAAGACAGAAAGGTCCTCTTCAAGAAGAAAAGAAGTTTTACTTGAAGATTTTCTTCCAGAGGAGCCTTTTCATGAAGACCAGAAAACTAGAAGGTTATCTTCTAGGGGGTAAGAAGTTCTTCTTCTAGATGAACAGAAGGGCCTCTTCGAGATGACTAAAAGGTCTTGTTTTAGACGATTGGAAGGGCATCTTCTAGAATACTAGAAGTTCCCCTTCCAGAAGACTACAATGTCCTTTTCGAGAAGACCAGATGTCCTCTTTCTGGAAGGCCCAAAGGACCTCTTCAAGAATAACACAAGGCTTTCGTCTAGAAGATTAGAAGGCCTTCGTCTAAAAGAGCTGAAGCTTTTCTTTTAGAAGACCAAAAGATATCTAGGAGACAAGAAAGTCTTCTTCGAGAAGACTAGAGAGTTTTCTTCGAGAAGACTAGATGGTCTTGTCGAAAGACCAGAAGGATTGCAAATATTTTATATAAGGGTTATCAGGATCAAAGCAATTTGTTTGCAGTCGGTCAGAGCTATAATTGTCGCATTTTCTGGATTGTCGAAGGATTGTCAGAGCTGTAAGTCTACAGCTTACCACATATGCAGTCTTAATATGTTATCCTTTATTTTCAAGCACTTCAGAGACACAGTCCTTGATTTTTTTCGAAGGACTTCATCTTTCAAGTTTTTATGTTTATGTTTTGAGGGAATATTTAAAGAATTTTTCAAAGACTAGAAGAATATTTTATATTGCAGCCAGACTTACTGTCGTGGATTTTTATGCAATTTCTCGGACGACTATCGGAGCTACATTGATCCTTAATTTTTAAGTAATTTTTTCAAGGACTTTCAAAGTGATAATCCTTGGTTTTTTAGTCTTTATCTAAGATTATTGGAACTGCAGGTTTAGGTTTTTAAAGCGCTTTCGTTTAAGGGTTATCAGAACCACGACCAAGGATTTTTTTTTATAAATTTTTTTACGAACACAACCAGACGGACTTACAATCATGGACATACAAAATAATTTTTGCAAAGGACTTTTTGTTAAAAATAGAAAGCCCTTAAGAATGGTATAAAAATACAGTACCAATTATAAGGAGAAGAAGTCAACTAATTGCCCCCTAAAAATTGCTTTGAATATTAATTTTCTTCATTGCCCTTCTTGTGCTGTGCCTCAATTCACTGCTGCTTGAATATTCTACGGATATTCTTCAACTGCTGTTGTACTAAAAAAAAGTAAAACACAACCAAAAAAACCTACCAAAGGGAATCAAATAGTTTAACGGCAAATGAATATTTTAAAGCTTTGTCTATATCCGGCCTGTTTGTCCATGGGACTTATTTGTATCCGGTTTGATGATATTGAAAGTTAAAAACTTACCCTCGAATATGTAAATACAGAGGTATTTATTTTGTTGCAAAGAACAAAGCTTGGTTGGCCGACTCGCTTGCTGGTTGTCGGATGGGGTTCAGTTAGGCCAAATTCGTTATCGCAGCGAAATAAAGACCCCTTGTGAAAAATGGCAAACGAAAATAAACACCAGAAACAAAATATTGCCATAGCAAAAGACAGACCAGCCAACATTCCGTTCGCTCACTCGCTCGCTCATTCATTTGCAATTCTTTAGCCCAGCGCCAGAAAAAACGGAAAATTGCGTAGTTGTGGTGGCCATGTCTTTGCGCTTGGCAATTGCCATTCCTGTCGCTGTTGTTGCTGTCGTGGCTGCTGCTGTTGTTGTTGATAGTTTAAAGCAATGACGACAGTAAAGAGCTTTAGTGCTTAGAACAGATTCCAAATCACACATGCTTACATCAATACCCAACATCACACCCACCAACATCCTGCCAAACACACTGACACACACACACACCCTCCCACACTATTTCGTAGTCCTTGTAAATTGCCACACATATATTTTTCCCGTTAAGCTCTGGCCATTCGTATTTCCCAGCAAGACAGTTGGTTATTTGTTTGTATTGTGGTTTGAAAGACAGCGAATGCTAGAGAGTGGGAGTGAGAGACAGAGACATAGAACGAGAAAAATGAGAGTAATAGAAAAAGAGAGAGAGAGAGGAACAAACATTTAAAACGTTGTCTATTGTTCGTTTGTGATAAGCAAAGCTACAAAAGCTCTGCGAAAACAAATGGCACAGTAATCGCAGTCAGTCAGATGTTTGGGAGAGGGAAAGGGAATGACAGTAAAAGACTGAAATATTATAATTATAATAATATCTTATAGAAGACCAGAAGTTCTTCTAATGGATGACAAGAAGGTCCAAGAAATCCAGAAAGTCTACTCAAAGAAGAGCAGAAGGTGTTCTCGAAGGCAAGAGGTTATTCTCTAGACGATGGGAAAATCTTCTCCTAAGAGGACCAGAAGGCCTTCTTAATAGCAAAGCAGAAGGTCTTCTTTATAGAAGAGACTAAAAATTCTTCTTACAGAAGACCAGAATGTATTCTTATAGTATATCAGAAGGCTTTCTTATAGAAGGCTAGGCAATCTTTGAGAAAACCAAAAGTCTTCTTATAAAATACCAGCAGGCTTCTTATAGAAGAATAAAAAGTCTTATCGAATACACGACGATCTTTTCACATAATACCAGAAGTTCTCCTCACAGAAAAACCGAACATCTTATCATAAAACACCAGAAGGATTTATCTTTGAAGGCCAGAAGATCTTCTCATAGAATACCAGATCCCAAGGAAGACCAAGAAATCTCCTCGTTATAGAAGAACAGAAGGTCTTCTAATAAAAGAGCCGGAGATCATTCCAAAGAAGAGAAATTAAGAAATCTTCTCGTTAGAGAAGAACAGAAGGTCTTCTAATAAAAGAGCCGGAAGTCTCTCTCATAGAAGAGCTGAAGGTCTCTATCATAGAGGAGCTGAAGGTCTCTCTCATAGAGGAGCTGAAGGTCTTCTCATAGAAGAACTTAAGGTCTTCTCATAGAAGAGCTTAAGGTCTTCTCATAGAAGAGCTTAAGGTCTTCTCATAGAAGAGCTTAAGGTCTTCTCATAGAAGAGCTTGAGGTCTTCTCATAGAAGAACTTGAGGTCTTCTCATAGAAGAGCTTGAGGTCTTCTCATAGAAGAGCTTGAGGTCTTCTCATAGAAGAGCTTGAGGTCTTCTCATAGAAGAGCTTGAGGTCTTCTCATAGAAGAGCTTGAGGTCTTCTCATAGAAGAGCTTGAGGTCTTCTCATAGAAGAGCTTGAGGTCTTCTCATAGAAGAGCTTGAGGTCTTCTCATAGAAGAGCTTGAGGTCTTCTCATAGAAGAGCTTGAGGTCTTCTCATAGAAGAGCTTGAGGTCTTCTCATAGAAGAGCTTGAGGTCTTCTCATAGAAGAGCTTGAGGTCTTCTCATAGAAGAGCTTGAGGTCTTCTCATAGAAGAGCTTGAGGTCTTCTCATAGAAGAGCTTGAGGTCTTCTCATAGAAGAGCTTGAGGTCTTCACATTGAAGACCAGAAGAAGGTCTTCACATGGAAGACCAGAAGAAGGTCTTCTCATGGAAGACCAGAAGAAGGTCTTCTCATGGAAGACCAGAAGAAGGTCTTCTCATAGAAGACCAGAAGAAGGTCTTCTCATAGAAGACCAGAAGAAGGTCTTCTCATAGAAGACCAGAAGAAGGACTTCTCATAGAAGGCCAGAAGAAGGTCTTCTCATAGGAGACCAGAAGGTCATCTTATAGAAGACCAGAAGTTCTTTCTATAGGAGACCAGAAGGTCTTCCTATAGGAGACCAGAAGGTCTTCTTATAGAAGACCAGAAGTTCTTTCTATAGAGGGGCAGATAAGGTCTTCTCATAGAAAAGCAGAGGTCTTCTAAAGAAAACACGAAGGTATTTTCATAGAAGACTGAAAGAAGGTCTTATCATAGAAGACCAGAATGAGGTCTTTTCGTAGAAGAAAGAATTTCTCATAGAATTGTGGTCTTCTCGTCAGAGAACCAGAGACTAGAAGAAAGTCTTCTCATAGAAGACCATGAGGAAGCCTGGGGAACTGATGGTCTTCTTTTAAAGGAAACCCCAAAGTCCTTCTTTTCAGAGAAGAGCAGAATGTTTTCTTCTCAAAAAAGACCAGAAGGTCTTCTTCTCAGAGAAGACCAGTAGGTCTTCTTTTCAGGGAACACCACAAGGTGTTTTCTCATAGAGACCTTTGGATCCTTTCATGAAAGACCTGTTGGTCTCCTTCTAGAGGATCCGCAGGTCTTTTCTCATAGAAGAGCAGAATTCCTACTCATAGAAGACCACCAGGTTTTTCTTGGAAGACCATAAAGTCTTCTCATGGAAGACCATAAGTTCATAAGTCAATAAAGGAGATCGGAAGATTTCTTCTCACAGAAGATGCGAAGGTATTCTCATAAAAGACCTGATGTCTTCACAGAGAGAAGAACAAAAGGTCTTACATATCTTGTTATATATGACCACTAGATCTCCTTGTAGATGACCACTGAAGTGTCCTAATATGCAACCCGGATACTGTCGACTCCTCTGAGAAGTCAACATAAATACAAAACATCCCACCAAATATATCTTCTACTCGTGAACGGAGAAAAAAATCCACGAAACATTACTATTTAGTTCGAGAGGGGTTTGTTGTTGTTTTTCGTTTCAAAGAAACATTACGCGAATTTTCTGGGTTTGGTTCTATTGTCGGTAGGTCGTGGAGTCTGTTTGCAAGTCCCTAAGATTTTATGTGTGGCGGTTTTACATTTGGGGGCAGAGAAGCGAAATTTATTGAGTTTGTCTGTGAGACATGCCGCGAAAAGGGGCTTACATTCGAAATTAGTTTCATAACATTGGTCTGTCAGCTGTTGGCATCAACAAAATGCGGAAAATCATGTGGGGATATTGGCAAAGAAATAGATGAAGGAGAAACTTCAATTCTCTAAGGACTTGGTTAAGAGCCGCTGTCAAATTGGAATTGGAATTGGAGAAGAGGCAAATAATTATTATTTATTTGAAATATTATTTGTTTTTTTTTTTTCGAACAGTGATATGTAGATGGAGAAAAATGCTCGAAGGTCTAGGTAGGAAAAATGCTAAAGGACTAAGTAGTACAAACTATGATACAGTTGTTATTCTGAGAAGGCATTAAAGACCAAATGATGGAGATCATTCTTGTGAAGTTGTGATTCATTTATGAACGTTTAAAAAATCCATACCTAAGGGACACGAAAAGTCCAAAAAGGTACTGGTCATATTCCGTATTATTAGTTTCAGAAATTATTCTCGTTGAGCATCTAAAATAGAATGTCTACCACCATAGACCGAATCGAATTTTTTGTTATTGCAATTGGTACCAAAAAATGAAAAAACATCTCTGATTTTATTCCAAAATTGGGGATTTGTTTAAAAGTCGGAAAATAATATTTTTTCACTGACAATCCAAGGCAAACTGTGTATTGTGTGTGGTTATCGGAAGACATCCCTCTGTGGCCTCTTATTCCTTTTCTATCTATTGTGATGTGGTGTTTGGGTACTCCTTTCCAGAAAAAAAAAATAGAAATTTACCAAATGTTGAAGAAAAAACTCTAAAGTCATTTTGAAAACATGCAGCAATTAATTTTGCCATTGCTGGGGTTTCTCCGCTTATTCTTCGCCTTCGTTCCTGTAATTACAACGAATTTTCTATTTCACTGCTTCACATAAGTACAAGTTGTGGAAAAAAATAATGCAAAACCAACCCAAGATGAGAAGAACAAAAAAACTACTAACAAATGTTTCTAACTACCTCTTGTTAATGGAGAACAGCTGAAGAGGAAAAAAATACATTTTCAGGAGGGTGCTACGAGTGGCAGTATTGAAAAATCGAAACTTTTTTAAGGTTTTTCTTTTTCGCATGGCCCCTTAAAGCCTTGATCCTAACATTGTATGGAACTTTGAATACCCTCCACCATAGGGAACTAATTTGGAAATTTTCAAAAAATAAAATCCGTTAAAAATTCTGTTAAAATTATAAAAATACCGAATATAGCCATTATATTGGGGTCTATACGATGTGGACCTACATAGGCATTGTTTGTCATAACCCATTACCATATTCAAATTCGAAAACTTGAAATAAACGATGAATAATATAGCTAAAATCATCAAAATATCGTATATAGAGAGGTACCGTTATATCGAAGCTGTGCGAAGATCTGGACCAGCATATACAATTTTCTGTCATAGGCTGTAGCATCCATTACGAAGTTCAAATACGACATCTCAAACAATTTCGGTGGGTATTGTAACTAAACTCGTCAAAATACCGAATATAGGAAGGTACTGTACCTGCATAGACAATTTTCTGTCACAGGCTGTAGTATCCATTAGGATCTTCAAATACGAAATTTGAAACAATTCCGGTGAATAATGTCGCTAAAATCGCCAAAATACCGAATATCGGGAGGTACCGGTATATGGGGGCTATATGAAGACGTGGACCTACATGGCCCATTTACGAACTTAACCTGCCTACTGGAAAAATAAACATGTGTGCAAAATATAAGCCTTCTATCTCAATTCGTTCGAAAGATTATAACAGACAGGTATACGGACAGACAGACGGACTGACAGACAGACAGACGGACATGGCTAAATCGACTTATAATTTTACGCTGATGTTGGGTATGACATGAATATTTCGAGGAGTTACAAACGGAATGACAAAGTTAATATACCCTTCATAGTATGGTGGAGGGTATAAAAAGTATAGGGGTTGGAACTGCATATTTTTTTAAAACAATTCTCAATCAGACAATAGAGATTCTAATGGAGATTTTCGAAGATTTCCTGTTATGGTTAGAAGATATGTTAGCCATTGATCTAGAAATATATTTTAACTAGCAGGTGCAAGTACCTTCGTCAGTGAAAAGTCCAGCTTAAAATATTAGATTTGTTCCAACAGTTCGAGTTTCGAGTCTTTTTAGGACTCCAAAATGTACAATTTGTTCAGTTTGATAACATTTTTAAATCGAAATTTCATACATCGCACTACATTTTCAGACTTTCAAGGTTTTATCAGGGTGAGATAAAAAAAACTGCAACAAAGTCAAGCGCCATAATTTTTACATTTTTTTAAATTTTATTGAATGAAAGCAAAAAAGGTCGGAAATAGCATCAAATTTTAGAATAAGTTTAATTTTTGTTCGAATTGGTCACCTTTTGGCACGAATTATGGCCTTTAAACGGCCAATGAAACCGTCACAAGCTGCCCGAATGCTGCTCTGCGGTATTTTGGCCGATTTCCGGCGAAGCGCTTACTTGAGGTGATCGACACTTAGGTGTTTTTTAGTGCCAACCTTGCTTGCGGAGATTCTGGTGGCCATTGTGTGCTGGAAATGATGCGAGGAACTCATTTTGTAATCATTCTTGGTCCTGTTGGAATGTCCAAGGTCTGCGGCCAAAATGTTTGCTTGCCCAAGTCTTTAATACACCCTCCAGAATATCTCCGTCTAAATATACGGCATTTATTCTGCTGCCACGGTCGATTAATACGAGCAAAGAGCGACATTGGCTGTAATGGCGGCCCACACCATCACCAAGCCCGGCGCTTGAGTTCTGGTGGGCAACCGAAGGTGCACATTTTCAGCTGACCTCTTTGGCAAGTAAACACGATCATTTTTTTACAAACTGCTGGACAACGAATGTTTTCTCATCGGAGAAAACCAAATTCGGCAGTTCACCACTTTCGGTCAAGCGAAGCAACTCTTTAGCTCTTTTGAGTCTATTTTCTTTCTGTTGTGGTGTAAGTTCTTGCACTTCCTGGAGTTTCAATGACTTTAACCCGAGCTCATTTTTCAATATTTGCCGAATGCAATATTCCGATATGTTCAGCTCACGAGCCATTTTACGGCCACTGCGACGGGGGTTTTGATCAAGTCGCTTCTTTACTTTTCT
Source organism: Musca domestica (assembly GCF_030504385.1). Lineage (NCBI taxonomy): Eukaryota > Metazoa > Arthropoda > Insecta > Diptera > Muscidae > Musca > Musca domestica. Next base: position 68,461 of record NW_026712225.1, on the reverse strand, counting down.
AATCATTTCTGCTGATGTTGCTGTTTTCTTCCGTCCACTTCACCACCACCTTGAAGTCGGGCTACGCTACCAGTATCACGGTAACGAGCGATGGTACCAGACACAAAAGATTTATTTACAGTTAAATGCTGGAGTGCCCTAACGATAGCCACTTGTGGATTTCCAGCTACATATAAAGAAATCACACTATCACGCTTAAATTCCATCACGTATAACTTTTTTGGGAAAATTCTCACCAAAATGCTTTTGTACCCTTATAAACAATATAATGATCTGTCACTGGAATAATTTTAACAGCTGTCGGAAGACAGCAGTCTGAAGGTTGTTGCAGTTTTTTTCATCTCACCCTATACATTTCAAATTTCATTTCCACCTATTTTTCTTTCACCCAATATCCGATTTAGAGTCACTTAATACTTTTGGAACAATTATTTCCAAACCCATTTCCGTACATATGCCACAGACATCAACTGCGATATCTATACCAAATTTTAGGATTGCAGCTGTAACTTTTCACCCAATACCAAATTTAGTACCATATACTGTTAGATACGATTATAGTTCAAATTTCCAAAAAGGACTTCAATATCAAATTTGAGGATTCAAGCCCTATCCTTTCACCCAATACCAAATTTAGTACCATTTAGTACTTTTCGTACAAATATAGGATGCATTTCCAATTCACCGCCATGTTTGGAACCCACATACCGTCAGTAATCTGAATGTAAAAATTCAGAATTATTTTTCTATCCCTTCACCCAATACCAAATGTGATACCTTTTAGTACTATTCGTACAATTATAGTACACATTTCCGAAACCACCTTCATTCAGGCTACCCATGAACCGAGACCATAATACCAAATATTATATTTCAAGCACTATATGTTGACCCAATACCAAATTGCACCAAATATAGTACTATTTAATACTTTTCGTACAAATATAGTACACATCTCTAAAAGCACCTCCATATTTTACCATCAGCAATATAAATTTCAAATTTCGGGATTCCAGCTTAATCTCCTTCACCCAATACCAAGTTCAATACCATAGTACCGCCAAATCTCTAACACAAAGGCCATTAGTAATCTAAATATACCATTCATGAATTTTACCTCTATCTCTTCACCCAATACATTTCGTACAATCATAGTACACATTTTCGAAAACACCTCCAAAAGTGCAGGCTACTCTTGAACAGCGAACTTAATACCGAATTTCAGGTTTCAAACACCATCTGTTTACCCAATACCAAACTGTACCAAATATAGTACTATTTTGTACTTTTCGTACAATAATAGTACACATTTCCAAAATCATCTACTTATCTTGCCATCAGTAATCAAAATATAACATCTTGGTATTCCACCTCTATTTCTTCACTCAAAACCCGATTTAGTACCACTTAGTACTTTTCGAATAATAATGGTACACATTTCTAAATCCATCTCTATATCTATACCACAGGCATCAAAAGCGACATCTATATCAAAGTTATGGATTTCAACTATATTTTTCACCCAATACCAAATATTGTACCATTTAGTACTTCTCGTACAATTATAGCACCCATTTTCGAAAACACCTCCATATGTCCAGGCTATACAGGAACCGCGACACGAATACCAAAATGTCAGATTTCAAGCACTATATGTTCACCCAGTACCAAAATTTACCAAATATAGTACTATTTAGTACTTTTCGTGCACTTGTAGTACACATATCCAAAACCACCTTTTTATCAAAAACCTACCACCAATAGGGATCCTCATACAAACTTTCAAAATTCCTGCTTCATCCGTTCACCCAAAACCAAACTATTTTAAATTTAGTACATTTCGCACATTTAGTACACATTTCCAATAGCACCTTCAGATGTCAAGCTTGCTTTCCAACCTTGATTCTCATACCGAATTTCAAGTTTTCAGCTCTATTCCTTCACATAATAACAAATGGTATCATTTTAGAAATTTAGTACCATTTTCGTACTTTTCGTAACCTTAAAGTTTGATTTTTTAAAAACCCTTTGACACATCTATTCTGCACTCCAGCATTGACTCTCATTCCAAATTTCAGAATTCTAGCTCATTGCGTTTGTCCAATACAAGATATTAAGTTTTTATTAAATTTTAGTACTTTTCGTACCTTTTTAGTACGAATTTCCAAAAACACATATGCATATAAAAAAAAAAAAAAACATCATATAACCTATTATAAATTTTTCGTTCGATTTTTTCTCTCGTTTTTATTAGCGTTTAATGGCCGTAATATAGTAAGACCACATAGCCACCACATACCTAACCTTTTTTTCCAAATTTAAATGGCATCATCTTTAAAGGCCAAACTTGCAAGGCGAACGGAGGAAAAATTAAATACAATTATGCGCTTTTATGTTTTAGTAACGCAGAGCTCCCTCCCCGGCAATCTTCAAGTCATGTTATTGCCATTTACTTTGTGATTTCGTTTATTTCACTTTTTTTCTGTGTGTGTATGTCTGTGTGTTCCGCTGTTTTTTTACTACTCTACTGAACATGTATTGTTTTGTTGTTTGTTTTTATTTCTTTCCTTCATAGTTTTGTGATGCTGCTGGCTCTGCTGCCCCCTTCTAAAAAATTACACAAAAATAGACGACCAGAGTAGAGGTTAAAAAGAGGGGTAGAGTAATTCTCGAGTACAGTCCTCTTACGGATGGCTGACATTTAACAACGAAATGTTCACGAATTGTTTATGCGGAGACCGCATGGGGTAGCTCTGTGGCACAAACCACAAAATCCACCAGCAGTTCTTTTTTTAGTTAGGGGTTTGTGAGCTCATATTGTTGTTGTTGTTATTTCTGTTGTTTTTATTTTCCGTCTATGGACTTACTTGTGTTTGGGGGGAGGGGGCAAAACTATGGATACTCCTTGAATAACAACTGTCATTGCCACTGTCATTGCCACATCCGTGGCATCACGTACAATTTGTGCAACTAATATTCGATGGACAGAATGAAAGGTGTTTCGCAGGTTTTGAGTTTGTTTGATAATTGTAGAATTTAAGGGTAAATCTGGGGAATGTAGATTTTCCTACAAAAAATTGGTATTTTTTCAACTTTTATTGGAAAGTAGGGGTTTCGGCCTTTAAACTCATTAAAAATACGAAAAACTAACTCAAACTTTGGTTGGGAGAATTTTTTTTTTTTAGGTCCACGATTATATTCCACTAGAAACCAAAAATACTTACATTGGATGGTTGCTAAAAATTATTAGAATATCCGCCATTGCTGTTCTTAAAGTCCGTGGAAAAATCTTCAAGAAATCGTATTGACCTTAATAATATTTGTAACAAATTATCGATTCTTGGTCTGTACCCGTTTAAAAAACCACGTCTAAATTTCTTATAGCCCTTGATATATACAGGGTGAGATGAAAAAACTGCAACCAATTTCAGACTGCTGTCATTTCTAAGCCGGTTCGTCCGATAGCTGTTAAAATTATTCCAGTGACACCTCATTGTATTGTTTACAAGCGTACGAAGGCATTTTGGTGAGAATTTTCCAGAAAAAAAAGTTATTCGTGATGGAATTCAAGCGTGATAGTGTAATTTCTTTGTATTTGTCTGCAAACCCACAAGTGGCTATCGTTAGAGCACTCCAGCATTTAAATGTAAATTAATCTCTGTCTCGTATCATCGTTCGTTACCGTGATACTGGTAGCGTAGCCCGACGTCAAGGTGGAGGCCAAGTGGACGGAAAAAACAGCAACATCAGCAGCAGAAATGGTACGAAAAGTAAAGAAGCGACGTGATCGAAACGCGCGTCGTAGTGACCGAAAAATGGCTCGTGAGCCGAACATATCGCAATATTCCATTCAGCAAATATTGAAAAATGAGCCATTGAAATTCCAATAAGTGCAAGAACTTACACCGCAACAGAAAGAAAATAGACTCAAAAGAGCTAAAGAGTTGCTTCGCTTGGCCGAAAGTGATGACCTGCCGAATTTGGTTTTTTCCGATGAGAAAACATTCGTCGTCCAGCAGTATGTAAAGAAACAAAATGATCGTGTTTACTTGCAAAGAGGTCAGCTGAAAATGTGCACCTACGGTGCACGCCAGGACCCCAGAACTCAAGCGCCGGCCATGGTGATGGTGTGGGGCACCATAACAGCCGATGGTCGCTCTCCGCTCGTATTAATCGACAGTGGCATCAGAATAAACGCCGAATATTTCGCGAAAATATTGTGAAGGGTGTATTAAAGCCTTGGGCACGCAAACTTTTTGGCCGCAGACCTTGGACATTCCAACAGGACTCAGCACCACCTCACTCAGCACGCGCCACCCAAGAATGGCTACAAAATGAGGTTCATTGCTTCATTTCCAGCCCACAATGGCCACCAAATTCTCCGGATACCAATCCGTTTGAGTATTGTGTCTGGAGTATTTTGGAAGGCAAGGTTGGTACTAAAAAATGCCAAAGTGTCGATCACCTCAAGCGCTTTGCCGGGAATGGGCCAAAATACCGCAGAGCAACATTCGGGCAGCGTGTGACGGTTTCATTGGCCGTTTGAAGGCCATAATTCGTGCCAAAGGTGACCAATTTGAACAAATCTAAATTTATTCTAAAATTCGATGCTGTTTCCGACATTTTTTGCTTTCTTTTAATAAAATTTAAAGAAAAATGTAGAAATTATGACGTTTGACTTTGTTGGAGTTTGTTTATCTCATCCTGTATTTTTGCTCTTGAAAAATATTTCTAGAAAATACTCGATTACGGCTCTGATTGTGCTTAAAAACAGTTTTTAAAAATCCTCCTCGACTAATACGCTGATAGTCCTTTAAAAAACTTATAAAAATCTACGATTATTGCTCTCATAGCCTTTGGTTAAATACTCTTGAAAATCTACGGTTGTTGTATCCGATAATCTTTGGAATTTCGTTTTAAAAAATCATGGATCTGCTGCTTTTACAAAAAATCATCCCTAAAGTGTTAAGCAAAAAGTAAGTCGTGCGGGGCCGACCATGTGATAACCTACAATACTACAATATGTTAGAAGCCCCCTTCGCACTCCATCGTGTTATTAGTTGTTGTGGTCCATTTTACAGCTAAATATAATCCAATGGTCAACAAAAATGCTAGACTTCTTCGCTGTCCTTAACTCTCTTCGCAGTCGTGTCGATTGGCTTCAATTGTGTGATCCGGACTTATTTACTGTTGTTGGTTCATTTGAACCCCTAAATATTTTGCGATCATCTCCAAAAGCAATAGGGTTCTATTCTGGTCCTATCCTTCATTCCAAATTTCGTGAAGATCGGGCCATAATTGCGACCTGTAGAGTGAATACAAATTAACATAGACAGATGGACGGACGGACATACATAGCTAGATCGATTCAGCTCGGCGAGATAGGAAGATGCATATATACCCAATCAAACTTATAATACGCCCAACACATAGTGTTTTAGGGTATAACAATCTTAAAAAAATACAACTATGGCTTTTATAGTCCAAACAAGTATTCTTAAATATTCTGAAAGTCCTTTAAAGCATTCTTACACAATGATTATTGACCTGCTAGTCCTTAAATAAGTTTGTATAAATTCATATAATTGTAAAAAATACATGATTACGGTTCTGATAATCTTTGAAAAATTATCCTTAAAAATTCCACGATTATAGCTTGGAAAAATGCCCCTAGAAAATATTTATGTTTATTGATCTGATATGAAAAAATATCTTAAATGTTATAACATGGCGCTCAAAAATAGTAATAGTTTTAATAATCCATGACTGTAGCTCTGAGCATACTTTAAAAAGTCGCAGATCCAAGATAAAGCTTGACCTGCCGCAAAAAAATCTTTAAAACTCACTCTGCAGCCCTTATAAATATTCCTATTTTTAAATTATATCTCCAATAGATCATATGTTTTAAAAGATCAATTTTATCGCTCTGATAGTCCTTAAAAAATATTCTTAAGTATCCCAGATACAAATTGAATGCTAAATTCCTGATCCTTCTTATTTTCATTTTTTCATTAAACTACATCTACATCCTCTTTAGTTTACGTACCACAAATTGAAGCAATTATCATCATTTTAACAAATCCATATTTTGTCCTCTTCTACATCTTCATCTTCGCCATCCTCGAACCACTTCAATTCAATTTATCTCAAAAAAAATGTAAGCGCATCAAATGCACTTCGCTTCTAAATGCTTTTTTCCACTTCAAATGGCGCGTAGTCGATCACATTTATTGTTTCTGCTACGGCAGTCGTTGATGGAGTTGATGATGGGTTTCCGTTCTTCTCCTCCTCCTCCACCATCCATAAACAAGAAATTTACACTTCAGCTACGAATGGCTGTGGATGTGAATGTATGTGTGTGTGTGAGTGTGCGTGTAAATGGCGATGAAAACATAATTATCAAATTTAGATGCTGTTCTTTTTGAGATTTTCATTTAATGGTGGAAGCTTTCACATTTAGCCAACATTTCAACTGGTCCACAAAAACACACTCACACACTTCCCTTTACTTTCTCACACACACACATATACATACACCCATATCTATTCACATTACTGACTATTGCCTTTGGATGTGAAAACTTTGAAATGGGAAAATGTTCATTCTTCTGCGAAACATGGCTGGGCCAGTCATTTCTGAATGGCTGATTGGCTTTTCGTGGGGCCAACAGATGGCAGAGGAGGACGAGCAGGGGACGAGGGGCGGGCAACGTATCCGTTTTCTGCTAGTCAATGGTCAGTTATGTGAAATTACGAAAATGTTCAGTGGAATTTTCATGAAACTTTTCTCTTTTGCTTCCTCTCCACGTTGTTGTTGTAGTCGTTGTTCACATGAGTGTGAGTGTAGATGTGTGAATGTGTTCGTGTATGGATCCATTCAAACAACTCTCATTTACACGTAGCCGGCAGAAGGACGCATTGAATTTTAATGGTCGAATTATAGTTATTTTTGTTGCAACTTTCAATGAATCTCCTAGTTTGGTATATTTGTTGAAAGGCAGCGGCGAAAAAAGTTGAGACGAGTTATTTCTATTCATTGATTGCAGATTCTGGGAATTGTTACTAGTTTTTTATTTTAAATCACAGAAACTAAGTGTTGTGGGTTTAAAATGTTCAACGTGAAGATTTTTTATCTATCAAGTTCCATCTAGAAAATATTTATTTTTTTTTTTAATTTTTTTTTCGAAGTAATAAGAGTAGCATAGTAATTGTTGTCAAGGAATATCAGAGCCATAATACTTTTTTCTTAAGAATAATTTCTCAAGAGCATCCTGAGCCGTAATCAGGGATTTTTAAAAAAAATTAAACAAAAAACAATTACCAAAAATACTAAAATTAAATTTTTATAATTTTTAAAAATTATTATCTTCATGATCATAACTATTCACTGTCGTGGAGGTTAAAATACAATTTCTTCATCGAATATCAGAACCAAAACCGTAGACTTTATTTTTTCAAAACTACTAGAATCAATCTTGAAGTCTTTAAAATATTTGTTCAAGGGCTATAAGAGCCACTTTCGTTTTTGAGATTATTTTTCAATACTGTCAGGCCATGATTATGGAATTGTTTGAAATAATCGTTCAAGAAATATGGAAGCCATAATTTTCAGAGTCATAATAGTGAATCACTTCGACATTTTTCAGGCCTTTTTGGTTCATAGTAATGTTTTTGTTTTTAATATTTATTCAAGGACAGAGCCATAATTGTAATTTTTTAAGAATATTTACAATAGAAAAGTTTTTAGGAACCAGGATTTACAAGGATCAAAATTTGCCGAAATTGTGAAATGAAAAACAAGGCTAAAGATAAAAAAACTTGAAATCGAAATTGAATATATGTAAGCTCTAGCAAAACGTGGACCGACCTGGCCCATATTTTGAACAAATGATTCCACATGTAACCCATAGGTCTGTATCAAATTTAAAACCTTAAATTTTGCGAAATATAGTTTGAGGTCCTTTGTGTTTGGTTAAGGCTAATAATCGGCCCCAAAAATTTTGGCCTGGAATCCCCAGGCCAGGAAGCGAACGCTTGGAATTTCCCACCCCCAGACTATGACCCGAAAATTGTCGCACATTGAAATAGATGGGAGGTTTCTATCTATTGTTCCCAGGTCGATAGCAGGTGGCTGTTTTCGTCTCAAGTTTAACCGAGGATCGCATTTGACTCGACAATAATCTTGTCATTAGTATTTAATATGGTGAGTAGTGTTAGGAGTTGATTAAGAGCTGTAGGTAGCGTAAACTTTTAAAGATAGTAAAGACCATTGAAATGGCATGGAGGTTAAAGTCAGGTAAAAATTTGGAGCTATTTTGAAGCTGATGGTGCTTGAAGGTTGGAAGCTTGGAGTTGCATAAAATGTTAAAAAGAACGAAAAGTCTACAGCTGTCTATGAACTTGGTGTTGATTTAAAGATTTGTGCTAACGAAGAGCTTGGATTAAGCTAAAAGCTTATAGCTAACCTAGAGCTAGCTAGAAAGGCTTATTGTCCAGATTTGGATAATGGCTTAGAGCTGACTAAGGCCTTAAATTTGTCTAAAAGCTTTTATTTGACTTAGGACACAAAGCTGGCAAGGAGCGATAGACTTCCTATCATTTTCAAATTGGAGTTGTCTAAGATGTTGATGCAACATAGAAATGACTTAGGGGTTAGTGCTGCTAGAGTTTGCTAATAACTTGGAACCAACCTTTGAGTCTAAACAAGATCTGTGGGTGTTTTATAAAAGCTTGAAGAGATCTACAACTCATGGCTGGCCAAGATCTTTAAGCGGGGAAAGAAGATGGGACTGGGTATAGGCTTCTTCAGTACACCCCCTGTACGAAATCTAGGAGGGATAGCTTAATATGGATAAATGCTTGGAATCATGTTAAATTCACTTGTTTCAGAATTTCCGAAATAAAATGTTCAAACTTTCGATGTTTCTAAAAGTACTCCTCGAAGGCTTTCTAATGGTAAAATTTGTTTCGTGAAGCCGATGGAGGGTTATCATGGAGGAGCTGTATTTAGCATTTGGTTCTACAGAATGCCATGTCAAGGGGGTTTGAAGAATAATTATTAAAATTTATTAGTATAAATTTCTATAAATTCATTTGTGAGTATTCATCGATTTGAGAACGATTTTGGATCCTAATCTAATCAAGGAGTCATTTTCAAAATCAGATTATAAATATTCGGCAGCATCTTTATATTTTAGAACAACCTACAAATATAACCTCCCTTTATATTTAACCCTAATTACAACTTTTGTCTTTTTGCCTTCTTTCGACCATAATATCCCCTATGTAAATATCACAAAACCTTTGTGTACAATACGTCAAAGCCTTCTCAGGTCGCTTTGTAATGCGTTTTTATGGTGCAAGTAGTTGTTGACTTCTTTTGTTTTTTTCGTTTCGTTTGCTGGCTGGCTGGTTGATTCGTTTATTATCCCATTTCAGTTGTTTACAACTGTCTTGGTCTTTGTCTCTGAATCATCAAACAACATTTTAGCAATTTTGTTCCTGCGATTTATGCTAAGCACTGCAATTGCTTTCCCACCAGCACCTCCTTAATCCTCCAACCTGAAAGCAAAGGAAAAATTCAGCAATTTTCTGTTTGAATTTTGTTTGAGCACAAAAAGTTTTCAGTTTTTTTTTGTTGGCGCTCCTTCAACGACAACAAAAACAACATCAACAACAACACTAAGCAGCTCATGCTGCTGTTTAAGTGTCTTCGGGGAGGAATAAGTACCGGGGAGCGAGCGGTCGGGGGACATTGAGACAACAAAGCACTTTTGTCGATGGTACATAAGTACGGCAAATGAATTGTGAGGGATTTGGTATGGATTTGAAGCGTTGGCGTTTGGAAATTTGGTTTCCAACCGAGCTCACTGCCACTCTCTCTCTCTCTTTTTCTCTTTCCATGAATGTGGTTATTGAGAAAGTGTTCTCGTTTATCGTCGATTCGTATGTTTACTTTGTGGATTTCATAAAAATCGTTTTGCTTGTTCCCCAAAAATGAATGTTTGTTCTTGGCCCGTAATTTCGTGTTCTTTGCTGTTCTTTCTTTTTCGATTTCTTGCTGATAATGCCAAATTTGCCTGCAAATAATTCCACAGATATGAAGGCGAAATTATGCACAAGCTGTTATGCCAGATTAATAGTGGCAGCAGTAGTTGTCGTCGTTGTCGTTGTAGTAGTGTTGAGGGTGCTGCAAAGAATCGTAGAGGCATTCTAGACCAATATTAGTTTTAGAGTAAACATTTTCTGCTGCTGCTGCCGCTTTGGTGGTTTGGGGATTATTTTTCCTTCAATGGAAAATTAATAATGAGGAGCAAAAACAAAAATTCCCTACCAAGGCCAAGAGATGATGATATCGAGTCCATGTTTGCACTGAAGGGTATAATTAATATTTGTTGTTTTAGAATATTACTTATACGCCTCCACGTGCCCTCACAGATAATGAGCAATGGAAGAATGGTGGAAATTTCAATTATTTTCTATTAAAAGATAATCGAATGATTTGTTTGTGAAGACCATGGCGAAAACTATATTCACTTATTTCATTAATTGTGTATATTTAGGATAATTCCGGTCAGCAGATTTTTTAAATAAATATTTCCGGCACCCCAAATTTGCTTATGTCCTATAAAAATAAAATATAACTTCAGAAAAAAGGCTATCCATAAATCTATTAACATTTATTTCGCCAGAATTTTGGAAAATGTTATCATAGAAGAAACCTTTTTTTTCGTATTCGACTCGACCACATAAACAATGGCAAATTTGGAAAAATAATTTTATATGATAAATAAAAATTTTATATTTAAAAAAACTGTCCTGAGGGGTATATCTTCTCTCAGAATATAGGACTGAGATCTTAGAATTTGTAAGTAAACAAAAAGTAAGTCTTGCGAAATCATGGAACAACTCTAGTTTAGTAAAAACTTTTAATTTTTTTCGAAATGTTCTCCAGAGGTTGGCATTTTTACCCTGATTCCGGAAACTATTTTTTTCTTAGGGGATGGACCCGGGACCCCTGATTTTTAACCCGAAAGTCCGGGTTCACAAAACGTATAAAATTTAGAAAACTTTGGTTTGCGTTAGCCGGTGAGCCTGACACGCTCAGAGAAGAAAAACTCAAGCCCCGGCCGAAGGCCAGCTATGTACAAAAAGTGTCAAATTTAGAAAACTTTGGTTCGCGTTAGACGGCTGGCGACATACCTAGAGGACAGTATTTCAAGCTCTGTTAAATTTAGAAAAATTTAGTTCGCTTAGCGGTTGAACGTACACAGAAGAAATATAATTTGGTATAAATTTTGTTGACCCCTATAATGCGCCTTTATACAGGGTGAGATAAGAAAACTGCAACAAAGTGAAACGCCATAATTTTTATATAGCTTTTTTAATTTTATTGGATGTAAGCAAAAAATTTCGAAAATAGCATACAATTTTTAGAATATTTTTGCGATAATATTTGGCATTTATTCTGATTCGAGCAGAGAGCGACCATCGACTGTTATGTTATGGCACTATCACTATGGCCGGCGCTTGAGTTCTGGTGGCCAGCCGAAGGTGCACATTTTCAGCTGACCTCTTTGGCAAGTAAACCCGATCATTTTGTTTGTTTACAAACTGCTGGACAACGAATGTTTTCTCATCGGAGAAAACCAAATTCGGGAGTTTACCACTTTCGGGCAAGCAAAGCAACTCTGAGCTCTTTTGAGTCTATGTTGCGGTGTAAGTTCTTGCACTTTTGGAAATTTCAATGGCTTTACCCCGGATACTCCCTTCGAGCGTTTTGACCGTATCAAATGGAATTTACTATCTCAACCCATATGACTGAGGGTATAAATAGCCTGAGATCGAAAAGTTTCTGTAGAATAGAATCAGTACTCTGAACCTGAGAATTGTTTCTGTACAATACTTCTCCTGGGTTTAAGATTTCTTATACAAAAAATATGTGACCTGGGACTCAGAACTTTTCTACGGAAAAATACTCAGTTTCTGGTCATATTTTCTGAAGAGAAAGTCCATTGCCATTGGTCTGGGTCATAGAAAAATCATTCCCATTATTGGCCTTACAATAAAATCTTGAAATAACAGTCAAAGACCCCCTCAAAATATAAGTCCAAGAACCAAATATAATCATCGTCAAATTCTAATGTCTGCTGAAATTACGATAGCGCTCGTACTAGTAGAGATACAGCTATATTCTGTCTCATGTGGTCTAGAAATTATTTTGCATAGAATTGCTTAGTGTAAAAAGCTCCGTTCCCGCAGCTGTCAATAATGTTTAAATATGGATTCACACTTTATTCTATATGTCTTCCATATGAAAAAACCCCTAGCCCCTTGGATCTGAAACGTCAACTTTTTCCTTTTCCAATCTAGGCAAGTGAAAGCATTGTCTAACCCCCAAGGCCATCGCGTCTTAAGAGATTCAAATAATCCTTTTTGGGGAAAATATGAAAAATGCCTTCTCTAAAATTCCAAAAATATTTTCAATTAAATTAAAATTTATTCTCAAAACCCATAAGACAGACTACAAAACAAACTTCCTTAAAGCAAATCCCTCACGTGATCCATGTACCAAAGAAACACCAAAACAAAACGTCTAAAAAGGGGGAAACAAAAATCCAGCGAGTCACTTGACAAATTCGGCGGCCCCCACCATTTGTAACTTTTCTGTTTCGGCGGAGACACATTCCTTGACGTGACAAATTGTCCGTTATGTTGACATTGGTGTGTGTGTGTGTGACTCGGTGTGGGTGAGATTCCTTTTCCATCCGCCAGCAAGCGAAACGAATTACGGATGATGTAGGCGGGCGAATGCACAGATAGATGAATGTCATCAGTGTCGTCTTCGTTGTCGCAGTGTTTGTGGCATTCATCCCATTAAGAATTCATTAAAATCTAGTTTCTTATGAATCATAATGGAATTCTGTGGGCCACACAATGCTCGGCTCCGGTTCCGTAATGCAATGAGATGCAATGCCGCCCTTCATGACAAAAATTCATCCAACAAACCAAAAACTAACACAAGAAGAAATAGGAGGAGAATCAAGACTTTCTTCTTGCTGGTCGCTTTTTCGTAATCGCCAAAGAGATTCTTAATTTAAATGAATGCATTCATAATTAATGGCCCTCTTCCGTTTTTCGGTTCCGTTAGACTATCTGCAAAGCTAGGGAGGGGGAAGTGGCATCGAGGCCGGGCTGTTGTTGGTTGGGTGGTCTTTGTTTAGCTGAATATTTCTCTTTTTTCGCGCATTTCAAACTCATTTCAACAATTTCTGTTTGTAATTATATTTTTTTTTTCACTTCTTGTCTTTCATTTGTTGTAGATGTTAGTTTTGTTGCTGTTTTTGCCATTGTAGCATTATGGGGGGAGGGCTTCTTATTTTATTTCTCTTGTTTTTTCTATTTTTTGCAACATTTCAACTGCTCTCCACCGTTTTGTCCGAATGCTAGGCAACATTTGTTATGCGAAGTGTTTCGCAAGTGGATTAAGTCCTTTTAAGCGGTCTACTCTTCTTTCGTTTTCCTTTGTTTTGTTTGATTTTTTGTTTTTCTTTTGAGGAGGTGGATGAAGATTCAGCGGAGGGTGTAAGAAAACAAAAAAAATTATTTTTTTTAAGAAGAAAAACTCAAAAAAAATGAGTTTCACTAACTCTCAAGAGATTATTAACAATTATAATTGTTCGCGAGGGGATTTAACACAAATTAGTTGAGGCTAATGGAGTAAAAAAGTAAGAAAACGGATTTCTAAGGCAAGAGTCTGGGGACAACGATTTGCACAGGGAGATGTTTTACGAACTTCTATACAAGGTGGTCAGGGTGTAATGTCTTTGTGCATTTGTTTGTAACAGGTAAAAGGAATCGAGATAGTCCCATAGTTCCTTTTGATGATCTGCATAGAATCACATTCTGTATCGATTTATGCATGTCCGTCCGTCCGTCCATGTATTTTTGTAAACAAAGTACAGGTCGCATTTATTGCCCGATCAAGATGAAATTGTGCACAAATCATTTGTTTGACCCAAGAACGAGCCCTATTGAAATTGGATATAATCTGTCAAAGTTTAGGTATTGCTCTCATATATTTCTTTGTCCGATTTGCCTTTTATTGTGCACCAAATCTGCAATATCAGCCCAAACATTATGGAATTTTGCACAATTGGGTCTGAAAACAAGTATGTAACATTTATTCGAAATCGGTTCAGATACAGCTATAGCTCCCATTTATATTGTTCACGCTATTATTTGTTCTCCACAGCCGTAATATGCACTCCGTAATAACGATATTCAGGGAAAAATATAAAATTCAGCTCAGAAATTCCTTTGTCAAATTTTATCGACATCGGTTCAGATTTGGATATATCTCCCATAAACAGGGTGAGATAAAAAACTGCAACAAATTCAGATGCCATAATATTGAATGAAAGCAAAAATGTCGGAAATAGCATTAAATTTTAGAATAAGTTTAGATTTGTTCGAATTGGTCACCTTTGGCACGAATTATGGCCTTCACACGGCCAATGAAACCGACACACGCTGTCCAAATGTTGCTCTGCGGTATTTTGGTCCATTCCCGGCGAAGCGCTTGCTTGAAGTGATCGACACTTTTGTATTTTTTAGTATCAACCTTGCTTTCTAAAATACTCCAGACACAATAGTCCAAGGATTGGTATCCGGAGATTTTGGTGGCCATTTTGCGCTGAAAATAAAGCGAGGAACCTCATTTTGTAACCATTATTGAGTTGCGCGTGCTGAGTCCTGTTGGAGTGTTCAAGATCTGTGGCCAAAATGTTTGCATGCCCAAGGATTTAATACACCCTCCAGAATAGTTTTGCGATAATATTCGGCGTTTATTCTGATGCCACGGTCGATTATTACGAGCGGAGAGCGACCATCGGCTGTTATGGCGGCCCACGACATAACCATGGCCGCCGCTTGACTTCTGGTGGCCAACCAAAGGTGCACAAATTCAGCTGACCTCTTTGGTATGTAAACACGATCATGTTGTTTGTTTACAAACTGCTGGACAACGAATGTTTTCTCATTGGAGAAAACCAATTTCGGATATTGTCCATTTTCGCACCTGACCTTGAACTGACGCAAATTTTGGGCTTTGTAAGGTTGGAGCAAATTCGTATCATGCTTTCTATTTCTGTGTAGCAAATTATTTTCTTTGACAATGGAGACATTTTGTGGGTGAGGTACCAGAAGGAGTGGACCGATATTGTCCATCTTCGAACTCGATCTAAGTTTGATAATAATATTATAATGTACCATGTTTGGACCATATCGGACACTCCCTCCGAGAGTTATCGTGCATACCATACAGACAGACAGGCGGACGGACGGACATTGCTAGATCGATGAGGCACGTTTTGGCCTCATTAAATACCCTCTCTTGCCATATGGCTGAGGGTGTTATAAAATGGGTCCCAGAACTGATATGTTGCTTTTGAAAATATTTTCTTAGAACTATTGAACTAATTTTTTTCTCTAATATAAATTTTCCGCCCCAGGGACTAAGATTTTTTCATTAGAAAAAATGGGCAAAACTATTTTCAGACCACGGGACTGAAAAACCATCTCAGAACCCATGGTTCCTGGTCGTTTTTTTCTTTAGAGAGCATAAACCAGGTTTTTCTGTAGAAAACAAAACTCAAAGATAGGGAATCAATAACAATAGGGGTCTGAGTTTTTTCTAAAAAAAAAAAACTTTAGACCCGGCGACCCAATTTTTCAAAAAACAAATTGTCAAACTCCAGGAAAAAATGTTCGAACCCAGGAAACTAAGGGTACTGACGACTAAAATATGAGACCCAGACGGCTAATTTGTCTTAAAATGTTATGCTGATCATGAATATATACATACTTTATGACAAATTTAATATATCCTCCATTTCATGGTGGAGGTTTTTTAAATTATGAGACTCAATGAACCCAATCCTAAAACATAAATAACTATTTTTATGTTGAAAAAAAATATTCAGATGCAGAAGACAGAAATTTATTCTTTAAAGAAAAAAGGGCTCAGTGTACTCGATTTTACTCGTGAGTAAAATATATTCGGGAGAATTTTACTCTTCAGCAACTTTTACTACCACTCAATAACGAGCAAAGTTTTCTCTCTCTATCTCTCTCTTTTGGTGTGGCATAGACATATATGGTATGTCCGATTTCTTTGTTTTATTTGCGAAAATTACCCCGTAGTTGAGAATGAATCTCGCATCTCTCAGCCGTGGGAAAATGTCAGAGGCTCGGGTTACTCGTTTTCTTTTTTCATATGAAAAGTCCAACCTTAAGGGACGGTGTTTTTCCTTTAGTCTGTTTTTTATACCCTCCACCATACATAGTATGGAGGGTATATTAAATTCGTCATTCCGTTTGTAACTCATCGAAATAATCATTTTAGACCCAACAAAGTATATATATTCTTGATCAGCGTAAAATTCTAAGACGATTTAGCCTTGTCCGTCCGTCTGTCCGTCTGTTGTAATCACGCTACAGTCTAAACGAATTAAGATAGGAAGCTAAAATTTTGCACAGATCTCTCTTTTGTCTGCAGGCAGGTCAGGTTCGAAGATGGGCTATATCGGTCCACGATATCGTATAGCCCCCATATAACGGTACCCCCGATATTCGGTATTTGGATGATTTTACCCACATTTTTCATCGGAATTTTCTAAAAATCCACACAAGGAGTTCCTTGTGGGTACTTTATATCTCGGCAGAGAATTATCTATATACGTCCACGAAATCGTATAGCCCCCATATAACGGTAACCCCCCGATATTCACACTTTTCAATGGAATTGTCTTAAAATCCACACAAGTAGTTCCTTGTGAGTACTGTACCCCCTGAGAGAGAATTGTCTATACAGTCCACGATATCGTATAGCCCCCGTATAACGGTACCCCCGATATTCGGTATTTTGATGATTTTAGCCGCATTTTCCAATCGTATTGTCTGAAAATCCACACAAGGAGTTCCTTGTGGGTACTTTATACCTCGGCAGAGAATTATCTATATAGGTCCACGATATCGTATAGCCCCCATATAGCGGTATCCCCGATATTCGGTATTTTGATGTTTTTAGCCACATTTTTCAACGGAATGGTCACAAGGGGTTCTTTCCACACAAGGGGTTCTTTGTGAACACTTTACCCCCCGACAGAGAATTCTCTATATAGGTTAGCGATAACGTATAGCTCCCATATAACGGTACCCTGCGATATTCGGTATTTTGATAATTTTAGCCACATTTTCCAATCGTATTGTCTGAAAATCCACACACGGAGTTCTTTGTGAGCGCTTTATCCCCTGAAACGGAATTGTCCATATAGGTCCACACTATCGTATATCCCCCATATAACGGTACTCCCCTATATTCGGTATTCTGATGATTTTAGCCACTTTTTCCAATTGAATTATCTGAAAATCCAAATCAGGAGTTCCTTGTGAGTACTTTACACCCAGACATAGATTTGTATCGGCACCTTCATATATTAGATATTTTAAAGATTCTAAAAAAAAATGTAATGGATTTTTTTTTTTTTTTTTTTTGAAAATTTTCTATTTCGTTCCAAATGTGGAGGGTATTCAAAGTTCGGCCCGGCCGAACTACTGCTTTTTTACTTGTTTTCATTAAGGCCTTCTTATTTTTTTTTTTTTTTTCTTAAAAAATTGCCAAGTCGTATGTGTTCGTCATTGCTGATGACCTCATACCGTAAGAGTTTTCTCCTATAAAAAACCCCGATTTAAAGAATATACCTCTTCCCAAGCCCTAAGGTATTTTAGGTAGACAGGTCCTATTTTGTAAAACCTAAATACCTACTTTTTACTGGCCTCAGGCCTTGAATCCTAGGTTTGTTTAGAAACAAAAAACCTTAAAAAATTGTCTATTGAAAACAAATACTAGCCTGTTTCAACCTTTAAAATTCTTAAAAATTTCCACCCTTCCTAAATTTCCATTACGTAAAACTTATCTCACCTAAAATGCTTGGAAAATGCCAAAACAGCTGTTTCCATCCGCATACCAGTTAAATGTCGATGATGATGAGGATGTTGATATTGAATTTTGCATTATTTTTTCTTAGTTTGCCAAAGCCGTTTTCCATTCCAACCCCCCTCTCCCATCTGTGGGTTGTTGTCAGTCTTGTTCTAAGAACGAAAAAAATATACTCTTAAATTGCAACAACAACAACAACGTAAATAAAGACAACAACAATTTTCAATGAACATCAAACGAATTAAAATGAATACTCAAAGGAACAGCAGCATTCGCCGTACCCCCATCATCATCGTCGTCAGCGTCCTCATTGTCGAGTACTCAATCATTTTGCTCAAATCCTGCAACCATCCACATGACCATATTGTTGTTGTCTGGTGCATTCGGTGAACAGGCCTGCACCCCATTGCATTGCTTGGCTGCTGCTGCTGCTACTGGTTAGTCGTCCATCGAGTTGTTACATCCGCTTAAGCCAGCTCGTTTTGTTGTTGCTGCTGTTATTCTTTCCTTCTTTTTTTTTTTGCTTGGCTAAATCGAGTCGAGTGCAGTTGGCCAAGTCATAAATGTTTTGCAATTGTTGTTGTTCGAACTGATGTTGCTGTTGTTGGCGATTTGCTTGCCATAGCTGGGCCATCCAATGTTGCAACTGCAAGTGATGTTGCCACAGCTGTTGTTGATGCTTTCGATGTTGTAAACAACAATGTTTTGTTTGTTGCTGCTTTGCTCTTGTCTTGTTGTTGTTGTTTTCGTTTTGTTGCCATGGAAATGCCTGCCTACTCGCCTGCCTGCCTGCTCGCCATTAACAAGCTGAGATGCTTTAAACTGTAAACAAATAGTCCTGATAAGCCTTGGAATAAGTTAAGAATGCATTTTTTTTTTTCGTCGACATAATCCAAAAGAAGCCTACATAAGTAAGATTTTTCATTGCAGGGAATTTATTGAAGAATAAATAAAATATTTCTAGGAGAACTGCCAGAATATAAATACAGGGTTGCCCATATTCGACGGACCCATCTGGCAACGCCATAACTTTTTACAGAGATGTCACATCGCTTAATGACATACCGCGTTTGAAGCGTCAGTCCAAGCAGATTTTTACCATGAACCAATACACGCCACGCGAGTGCTCTGAAATAGTTGAAATTTACATTCAACAGAAGAAGTCAATTGTGAAAACTCAACGTACTTTTAAAATATTAAAAAAAATGTGAGAAGTGCGCCTTCTAATAACACCATTAAGCGTTTATACGAAAAATTTGCGACTGGTAAGGCTCTTTCTAATCCAAAGAGGCCATATAAAAGTCGATCAAGGCGATCCTCCGAGAATATCGCTGCCGTACAAGCCAGTGTTGAGAGGTCTCCAAGAACATCCCAAAAACGCCGTTCTCAGCAGTTGGGCATGGCTCGGTCCACTTTACAACGGATTATTCGCATTGATTTGCATTTGTTCCCGCACAAAATTCAATTGACGCAAAGAATGTTGCCTGCGGACAGGCCTCGTCGATTGGAATGGGCCCAAAAAAAACATGGGTCCGTCGAATATGGGCAACCCTGTAGATAATTTCTTTGAAGTGATGCATCTATAGATCCATTGTAGGCATAATCTTTATGTTATTTTGGAATTATTTGTTTAAGTTATTGTTTGAATAATTATTTGAGGTCTTCTATAAATAATTTGAAAAACTCAAATGCCTCCAGGTTCGTATCTGGGTACACTAATAAATGTATGCTATAAAAACCTCCCTCACACATTCTTTTAAGGGGGTCGTTTCCTAAAAAAATACACTTGTTCCTTCTCAGCTTCCAGATTGATTTTAGAAGCATATGTTTCATCTTAAAATAAGATTTATTATTTACAGGGTGAAATGCTGTCATTTTTAAGCCACTCGTCCGAAAGCTGTTAAAATTATTCCAGTGACAGCTCATTATATTATTTACGAGCGTACAAAAGCGTTTTGGTGAGAATTTCCCAGAAAATAAGTTATTCGTGATGGAATTCAAACGCGATTGTGTGATTTCTTTATATTTAACTAGAAAACCACAAGTGACAATCGTTAAAGCACTCCAGCATTTAAATGTGAATAAATCTTTTGTGTCTCGTACCATTGCTCGTTACCGTGATACTGGTAGCGTAGGCCGACGTCAAGGAAGTAGACGCAAGAAAACAGCAACATCAGCAGAAATGGTTTGAAAAGTAAAAAAGTCGACTTGATCGAAACCCGCGTCGCACTGGCCGAAAAATTGCTAGTGAGCTGAACATATCGTAATATTCCATTCGGCAAATATTGAAAAATGAGCTCGGGGAAAACCCATTCAAATTCCCAAAGGTGCAATAACTTACACCGCAACAGAAAGAAAATAGACTCAAAAGAGCTAAAGAGTTGCTTCGCATGGCCGAAAGTGGTAAACTGCCAAATTTGGTTTTTTCTGCTCCGGTGAGAAAACATTCGTTGTCCAGCAGTTTGTAAATAAACAAAATGATCGTGTTTACTTTCACAAGAGGTCAGCTGAAAATGTGCACCTTCGGTTGGCCACCAGAACTCAAGCGCCGTAGCATCAGAATAAATGCCGAATATTTTCGCGAAAATATTCTGGAGGGTGTATTAAAGCCTTGGACATGCAAACATTTTGACCGCAGACCTTGGACATTCCAACAGGACTTAACACCTTCGCACTCAGCACGCGCCACCCAAGAATGGTTACAAAATGAGGTTCCTCGCTTCATTTCCAGCGCACAATGGCCACCAAAATCTCCGGATACCAATCCGTTGAACTATTGTATCTGGAGTATTCAGGAAAGCAAAGTTGGCACTAAAAAATACCAAAGTGTCGATCAACTCAAGCAAGCGCTTCACCGGGAATGGGCCAAAATACCGCAGAGCAACATTCTGCAGCATGTTTCATTGGCCGTTTAAAATGTTTGAAATTTTGTGGGGGAGGTGTGGTCCATTCTATTTTATTTTCATACCAGATCTAGAGTTGGTAGAAATATTGGGATGAACCGAGTTTGAAAATAATCGGAACCTTATCTCGCATTTTATGAGCCTTATCGATATTGAATATCGATCGAATTGTGACCCTTTGTGGGGGAGTTGCCAGAAGGCATGGTCCGTTCTATTCTGTTTCATACCAGAACAGAATCGAAATTCGGAATTTTACTTCACATTTTGTTAGAATAATAATTATTAAAATTTCGATCCTTTGTGCTGGAGGTACTGGAAGGAGTGGTCTGATATTACCAATCTCCGAACTGGGTCTAAGTTTGATAATAATATTACGATGTAGCAAGTTTGGACCAAATCGGATACTCCCTTCGAGAGTTATAGTGCGCACCAATCAGCCTGGCAAACAGACGGACGGACGAAGCGACACCCCTAGATCGACTCCAAATATCCTTAAACGGATTTGGTCAAAAGAGACCTAGGGCCTAAAACCGTTTTTTTGATGAGGCACAATTTGGTATGGCTGAGGGTATAAAAAGACAAATCGTGAATTATTTGCTCTCTCACAAGCCTGTGTCGCACATTGATGAGGTTATATTCGACTGTCTCAGTTTCCTCCTCATTTTGGCGGAGCCCACAGTATCATCGCTACTCCATTTAGACGACTTGGCTTTCATCCTACATGGACCTGTGAAGATACCCACCCACCACAGGTGATACCCACAAGGTGAGCGACCTTGTTCTCTTCCCAGAGATTATAGGCCAGATTTTCTTAGTGAATTTTCATTCCTTTTTATCTAACCATTTTTGATAAAATCTCCCGGAATAGTTATTGTTGTTATTATTATTTCCCGTTTAAGATCCTCTTTCATGAGGAACCTTTTTAAAGGTCTTCTATTGAGAGAAGACCCTTTAAATATTTTCTATGTGGAGAATACCCTTGCAAAGTGTCGTATGGAGAGAAGACCCTGTAAAGGTCTTGTATGGGGCTTTAATGGAAAAAGACCCTTTAAAGATCCTTGGAGAGAAGAAGGAAAAGAGACCTTTTAAAAGTATTCAATGGACGGATTCGACCCTTCACAAAGACTTCTGAAGACAGAGAGCTTTTTAAGGTCTTCTAGGGACCTTAATGCTTAATAAAATCTTATAAAGGCCTGCATTATATCTTCTGAAGGCAGAAGATCTTCACAAAGTCTTCTGAACACAGACGAACCTCTGAAGATAAAAATCCTTCACAATGTTTTCTGAATATTCACAAGGTCCTCGTATGGAGAGAAGACCCTGTAAAGGTCTTGTATTGGGCTTCTATGGAAAAAGATCCTTTAAAGATCCTTGTAGAGAAGAAGGAAAAAAAACTTTTTAAAGGCGTTCGACGGACGGATTCGACCCTTCACAAAGACTTTTGAAGACAGAGAGTTTTTTAAGGTCTTCTAGGGACCTTAATCCTTAATAAAATCTTCTGAAGTCCTGCATTGGTCTTCTGAACACAGACGACCCTTTGAAGACAAAAATCCTGCACAATGTTTTCTGAATATTCACAAGGTCCTCTGAAAATGTGGAACCTTAATAATGTCTGCTGAAGACTAAAGACCTTCATACGGTCTTTTGAAATCAGAGGACCATCACCAGGTTTTCTGAAGACAGAGGATCTTCACATGGTCTTCTGATTACAGAGGACCTTTACAAAGTCTTCTGACGTCAGATATCAATGTTTTCCGAAGACAGAAGAGCTTCACAATGTGGTCTCAAAACAGAAGAGCTTCACAAGGTCATCTGAAGACAGAGGACCTTCACAAGGCCTTTTGAAGACAAAGGACCTTCATAGGTTCTTCTGAGGACAGCGGACCTACACAAGGTCTTCAAGAGCTCGATGTACAATCCAGTACCATACTTACAAATACAAGAACAGTATGAAAAACATAAACTGAAATAGTACTCGGAAAAAATAGAATCTGCTTGCGGAGTTTTCCCTACCTCCCTCCCTCCCTCCCTCCCTCTCTCTCTCTCTCTCTCTCTCTCGAAAACGAGCAAAAATAGAGTATACTTCATTTCTCTCTTTACTTGTAGGAGTAGGTTCGAACCGACAACCAAAAAAATGTATAATCTGACATGCAGAATTTGTGCCGCCATTATTTACTTCGACTGGGACTTTTGCTGAAGAAGATTTCTCCAAATTTGTAGAGACTTCCAGGGATATAAAATATTTTCCGAATTTCCACTAAGTCTTCTGATTGCTCTTTAAATTTTCTGCAACAGAACTTATCGATTTCCATACAAAAGCGATGCTCGGGCGACTATCCTGAAGTGTCCTCCTCTTGTGGGTGTGTATTTCCTTAAAATAAATATCTTTCTGCCCAGAAAACAAATAATATTTAATATTATATTCCTTCATCCATTCATCGACAATCCTTCATTCTCATTCATATCCTGCACCTGCCATCCAACCGGATATAATTACAATAAAATTGCAGTAGCAGCATCACATTAAATTATAGCCCGAACTTAGGGTTTCTTCTTCATTCCTCCGTGTTTGCACAAACTGTAACTGACTCATAAATTTTCAATTCCAAGTCCTTGTTGACATAATTGTGACCAATGGCAGAGAGATAGAGGGAGAGAAGGAGAGAGAGGAAAGGACAAACAAAAGCGAACCAAACGAAAGAAAGAACGAACGGATGCTAACCAGAAATCACGAACAAAGAACATGTCATTCATTTGCACAAATTTCTATTCCGAATGAAGGACAACGAGAAGACGACAAACTGTTTCAATTTGAGGGAGAGGCATTGCTGCTCAGAAAGTGGAGGAGAGGGGCAGGGAACGTAGCAGCCTCAGCAGCAACGGTGGCAGAATCAAAAGCACTAGGACACCAGGAAACGGAAGCATTTAGATGAAAAATTGTTTTTTAAATAAACTTAATACAGTCAGTCCGACGAATACAATAACGAAGCCTGCCCGAACGACCCACTGACACAGTGACAATGACAGTCAAACAACAGCAATGAACTTTCACTGGAATCCCACAGCTAACAATGCCAGCAACAACAAATCCTTGAAATCCTTTCGATCATTTGCACTGTGCAAAGTGTTTGAGGAGAGGAAGAGAGAGGAGAATTTGAGGATAAGGAGAGGGGAGAGGGGAGAGGGGAGAGAGAGAGAGAGAGCAACGAAGGGGGGACTGACACAACCTTTTGTGTCTGTGTAATTCCAGCCACACAGCAATCAACTATTGTCACAATGGAACCTAATAAATGAGCAGTAGCAACAACAACAATAACAGCATTAGAAGCACCAGAGGATTACGTTGATGACCAGCATGGTTGTGTTGTTAAGACTTCATCTGTTGCCGCCGTGGAACTGTTGAAGTATTCATAAACAGTTGCACTGCTGCTCCATATACGGCAGAGCCATGTGGTAGGTAGGTAGGTCAACGGCGACAACAGCCTCGGCAATATTCTAAAGTAAACAACAGCTCCACAAACTAAAAGGAGTAGCTAGCAGCAGCATCCGACCACCCATGGTGTTGGCTGGCAATGAATGAATGCCAGCCACCCAGCCAAAGGAATCTCAAAGGCAAATGGAAGGACCTTAAATAGGATTTCATTAAAATGACTTAAATTCAGCAACAAATAATGAGAAGAATGGCTCGAATGCAAAGAATGGGTGGAGAAGGAGTGCTGCCAGGATGCATTCTAAAGCCGAAGAAAATTGTTTGCATTTTCCTTCCGAGAAGTAAGAAGTGTGGGAATTTGTGTTTTTTTTTCCTTGTGGCTGTTAAAGTGTGTGTAATAATAATAGCGATGCCGGTCATAATTGAATATTGTCCCTGCCATGGACCCTGGCTAAACATAAAGACGGAACGCAATAAAAGCAGGCGATGTTAAGAAACTCTTTAATGAATTCTAAATAGAAAATTTGTTATGTTAACTCAGGCTGAGGGCTTCAGGCGGTGCTTTGTAGAAAACATAAATCCTTAATGAGTGTCCTTTTAATAAAAACTGAGGGTTTAGGATGTAACATTGTTATACAAATTGATGAAAAGAGTTGCAAGAAGGATGCGGGCTAAACAAATTCGAAGAAATAAAATGGTGGGAGAAGGATTATTGTTGAGCGAATACCTTGTATAAGTCCTTGGGGGTCTTCCATGCGAGAAAAGCCTTAGAAGTTATTCTAAGGACATGACCTTAAAATATTTCTTTAAAGAGATAACTAAGGAAATGTCTTTTCAAAACAAAGGACGTTTCAATGCCTTCTAAACAATATATTTTGCAGGCATTTTATCGATAGAAAACGCTTTAAATGTGTATGGATAGAACGCTACATCTGTGCAGAGAAAATCTTTGTAGGTTTTCTATGGAGAAAAGACCCTTTACGGATATTTTAAGTGCAGAGAAGGCTCATTAAAAGTGTTCACAAGAGAAAGACTGTTATAGGACCTAC
The DNA here is from genome assembly GCF_030504385.1 of Musca domestica. NCBI lineage: Eukaryota > Metazoa > Arthropoda > Insecta > Diptera > Muscidae > Musca > Musca domestica. The sequence continues at coordinate 43,078 of NW_026712225.1, read as the reverse complement.
TATGGAGATGATATCTTTCAAAGATTTTCTACGGAGAAAAGACTTTAAAGGATTTCTGTGGAGAGAAGATATGTTCGAAGTTTTTTTTAAGATAGAATTTCCGTTTACGACCCTCTGTGAGGAGAAATCTTTTTAAAGGTCTTCTATAGAGAGAATACCCTTTAAAGGTCTTCTATCGAGAGAAGACCATTTAAAGGTCTTGTATGGAGGAAAGATCCTTTAAATGGTTTCTATTGAGAGAATGCCCTTTAAATGGATTCTATGGAGAGAATGCCTTTTAAAAGTCTACTATGGAGAAAAGACCTTTTAAAAGTCCCCTATGGAGCGAAAACCCTTTAAAGGCCTTGTATGGATGGAAGATCATTTAAAAGGCTTCTATGGAGAGAAAACCTTTTAAAAGTCTTCTTTGGAGAAAAGACCCGTTAAAGATCTTCTATGGAATGATGACCGTTAAAGGTCGTCTATAGAGTGCAAAAGGGTCTTTTGTGAAGAAAAACTCCTTTAAATGTAGGGAAGACCCTTAAAAGTCTTCTATAGAGAGGAGGCCCATTAAAGGTCTTCTATGGAGAGAAGACCCTTTAAAAGGCCTTTAAAGTTATTCGACGGACGGATTCGGCCCTTCAGAAGGATTTCTGAATACAGAGGCCTTTAAAAGGACTTTCAGAAAACTGCCCTTGGCAGACGAACCCCTGAAGACAGAGTCCTTCACAAGGATCTACAAAGGTTCTTCTGGGAACAGAGGACCATCAAAGGTTATTCTGAGGACAGAGGAACTTCAAAGGTTCTTCTAAAGACAAAGGAACTTTACAAGGTCTTTTGAAGATAGATAGATCACAAGGTCTCCGGAAGACAGAATAGCTTCACAAAGTCTTCTGAAGATAACTGAACTTCAAAGGATCTTCTGAGGACAAAGGACCAAAACAAGGCTTTCAGGAAAAGAGATCTTCACATGGTCTTCTGAGGATAGAGGACAAGGTCTCCAGAAGAAGAGGATCTTCACGTGTTCTTCTGAGGACATAGGACCTTTATAAGGTCTTCCGAACACAGAGGACATTCCCTAAAGCTTCGGAAGACAAAAAAAAACATTCAAGAGCTTATGAAGTCAGAAGAGTTTCACAAAGTCTTTCGAAGGCAAGGTACCCCCACAAGACCTTCAGAAGACAGAGGACCTTCACAGGGTCTTCAGAGGACATATGATCTTTACAAGGTCTTTTTAGAACAAAAGAATTTACAATGTCTTCTGATTACAGAAGACCTTTACAGAGTCTTCTGAAGATAAAGGACCTTCACAAAGTCAGACAGAGGACCTTCATAGAGATAGAGGACCCACATAAAGTTTTCTAAAGACAGAGGACATTTAAAGATTCTTTTGAGGACATATGGCCCACACAAGGCCTTCAGAAGGTAGAGGATCTTCAAAGGATCTTCTGAGTACAGAGGACCTTAACAAGGTTTTCGAGGACAGAAGAGCTTCACAAAGTCTCCTGGACACAGAGGACCTACACAATGTCTTCTGAAGACAGAGGCTCTCCACAAAGCCTTCTGAAGACCAACCACCTTCAAAAGTTTTCCTAAAACGAAAGGACTTTCAAAAGGTCTTCTAAAAAAGAAGACTTTTCCAGGTCTTCTGAAGAGCTTCACAAAGTCTTCCGAAGACAAGGTACCCTCAAAAAATCTACTGAAGACAGAGGAGCTTTAAATGTTCTTCTAAAGATAAAAGACCTCCACAAGTTTTTTTGAGGACATAAAATCTGCCGAAGGTTGTCTAAAGGCAGAAGACCTGCACAAGGCCTTTTAAGAACAAAATCTGCACAAGGTTCTCTGAAGGATCAAGGATTTCATGACAAGGTAGTCTAAGGAGATAAAAAACTTTAGCAGGTCTTCTGAAGACAGAACACCTTCAAAATGTCTTTTGAAGACAGATGACTATTGTAAGATCTTCCGAAAACTGAGGATACTCCCAAGATATTGGGAAGACAAAGGCCTTTCACAGCGTTTTATATGGACAGAGGAACATCACACGGCCTTCAAATGACAGAAGACCTTGCACAGGTTTTCTTATTCTATTTTCAGAAGACATTTAAATGGTTTTCTCGAAACAGAAGACATTTCGAGAGGCCCTCATAGAAGAATTTCGTTTCGTTGAAAGTCCTTGGACAAAATACCTTTGGTTTTCTTTATCAATATTTTACATCTATTTACCTCCTTTCCTTAGGGGTTTTCTTTATCAAATATATGTATTTGAACACTTGTAGTTTTTTAGTACATGATGAGGTCCTGTTGTATCCTTTTCCGAACAATTAATTCAACTACAACAACAACTAATTTACATCCAATTACAGTTCAACTTGTCTTATTTATTAGGCAATTAAGAATGTTCCGAGTCAAATTAAAATGTGACCATGTACAGCTCCTTAATATTTTACACAGCATATCCTTGGCGTTTTTTCTCTTTGTTTTTCCTCCATTTCGTATATTTTACGATTATATACCAAAAAAAAAGGAAAGGAAATCTAACCACAAATGTTTAAATAAAATCTTGGAGCAATAAAAATTCATAAGGATTTATGTAAACGAATGACAATTTTCTCTTGTGGAAAAAATACCGAAATTTATGAATCCTCATATGTGTGTGTGTGTGTGCAGTGTGCAGGACAAATGCATATTACAACATTGTCGTAGTGGTCCTAACAATGTCTCTTCCTTAGGAATTGCAGGACAAAAAAACGTTATGGCAAAGCAAAACCAGAACAATGAAATATGAAACAATGATATAAAAAATGATTTTGAAATTCTATAGAACACAGACACACACACAGAGGGGCACACACACACGTATGTATGCATACAGTCACAAGGAATAAGAGGACTTGAGGATGAAACTATTAAAAGTGCATGCCTTTGCAGATAGATACAACAGATGTATTCTATTGGACAATGGTACACTGTTTCCAAAAGGCAATCTATGGAAAGTTGTTTTGAAAATGAGAATTTTTAAATGTTCGTGAAAAGTGTGTAACGAGGAAGATAAGCTGATACGCAGAAGTTTACATCTTCCAGTATAAAATATTAATAAGATTACTTGCCAAAACATGGAAAACATTGTCAAAATTTTCAATATGGTAAACGAAGATTATATCCTTCTAAGCCCCATGCCGTCCTTGAAGGCCTTAAACCTCCTTGGAAATAAAAATTTCTCAAAATTACCCTGCCTGGAAATGGTGTTATCTTCCGTATTGTTCAATGCAAGCGAACACAATATTTAGTAGTTTTCATTTTTTAGTTCCATTTTTTTCTGCCTCTTCTCCTTCGACATTCATGGCCCCTCCAAAAAAACGAATTGTGCAGCAGCAGAACACACAAAAAAGAGACAAACATAAAAGATTGCTTATAATAGACTTCCGCCAAATATGATGTCGGAAGTTGTTTTTGTTATTGCCTAGTCTTTTAGTGTACAGTGTCCTTTTGTCGTTTCGCGTTCTTCTTCTGCTTTCGGTCGTCCTTTCTTTCGCTTGTCATAAAATATGAAATTATTATTAGTTTTTCTTTTTTCTGACCAAAACATGAAAATGATGTTCAAAAGTTAACTTCAGCTCCAATGAAATATTTTTTTGGCGGCATCGTTGAGATGATTAGAAGAGATGTTTACATTATTAGATGGATTAGAGAGAGATCATGTAATTTTAGAATTTTTATAACAGATAAACGGGAATGTATTTAGAGAATAACATAAAGAATACAAAATAAGGTAGTAGATGGAAGTTAGAACACATTAAAAAGACCGGGTCGAACTTTGAATACCCTCCAAGATTTGGAACTAATTTGAGAAAAATAAAATCCGTCAAAAATTTTCTCAAAATTTTAAAAATACCGAACAAAGGCGTAATATTTGGGTGTATACGAAGACGTACACCTGCGTAGGCAACTTTTGTCATAGGTCAATACTCAAATAGGAAACTTGAAAAAATCGGTGTATAATACACCTAAAATCATCAAAATACCGAATATAAAGATCTTTCGAAGGTCTTCTATTTTCAGAAAGAAGAATTCTGTTTATGGTTTTTGGTTTTTGTTCATCAAGACGTGAACCTGCATAAACAACTTTTGTCATATGTCATTAAAATATTCAAATGCGAAACTTGAATAAAAGCCGGTGCATAACACACCTAACATCATCAAAATACGGTTATATTGGGGCTATACGAAGACCTTTACCTGCATAGACAATTTTCTGTCACAGGCTGTAATACCCATTAGGAACTTCAAATAACAAATTTCAAAAAAAATCGGTGAATATTGTACCAAAAATATCGAATATCGGAAGGTACCGTTGCATGTGGGCTATACGATATCGTAGACCTGTATAGGCATTTCCTTCCAGGGGGTAAAATGCTTATAAAGAACTTCTAGTATGGATTTTTAGACAATTCAATGAAAAATTTAGCTAAAATCATAAAAATACCGAATATAGGGAGGTAGCGTTATATGGAGGATATACGATATCGTGGACCTTTAGGGGTAAAGTACTCAGAAGGGGGACTCCTTTTGTCGATTTTCAGTAATTGAAAAATTTGGCTACAATCATCAAAATACCGAATATCGGGGGTACCGTTATATGGGGACTATACGATATCGTGGACCAATATAGCCCATCTTCGAACTTGAAATGAACTGCATACAGAAAAAATACTTATCTTTGCAAAGTTTTAGTTTTCTATCTTTATTCTGGCCAAAGCAATTACAATATCTCTTCATAATAAGAAGAATTTGATAAGAAGAATTTGATTTGACATAATAAGAAGAATTTGAATTTGCAACAACCACATTTAAACAAACGGTGACCTCAATATCAAATTTCAGGATGCAAGCTCTTTCCATTCACTTTATGGAAAATCTAGTACTTTTCGAACAATCGTAGTACGCATTCCTAAATTCAGCTCCTTATCGCAAACTATATATCCCACACTTTTCGTACAGTTGTACTACGCACGTCGAAAACCACCTCCTTCTCTCCACCCCAGACACCAAACATTCACGGTATGCATTTCCCAAAACTACATCCTCCTCTCAACTGAAGACACAAAGAGTGACATCCATATCAAAGTTCAGGATTTCAGCTCTATTTCTTCACCCAATGCCAAATGTAGTACCTTTCGTACAATTATAGTACACATTTCCAAAAATCACCATCATATCTAAATTCCGGATATCAATAGAGATCTCAAAAGCAAATTTAGGGATTCCAGCTCTATCCCAGCATCTAAAACCCAATTTATGAATCCGTATCAAATGCCAAAATTTGCCCATTACCAAATTTAGTACATTTAGTACAATTATAGTACACACTTCCATAACCACTTCCACGTCTTAACCACAGATACCAACAATGACATATATATCAAATTTCAAGATGTCAGCCCTATTCCTTCCTTCGCCCAATACCAAATTTAGTACTATTTAGTAATTTTCGTACAATTATAGTACACATTTTCCAAACCATGAAAAAAATGCAACCAACTTCAGACTGCTGTCATTCCTAGGCCACTCGTCTGACAGCTGTTAAAATTATTCCAGTGACAGCTCATTATATTGCTTACAAGCGTACAAAAGCATTTTGGTGAAAATTTTCCTCAAAATAAGTTATTCGTGATGGAATTCAAGCGTGATAGTGTGATTTTATGATATTTTGCTGGAAAACCTCATCCTCTATCGTTAGAGCGCTTCAGGATTTAAATGTGAATAAATCGTATGTGTCTCGTACCATCGCTCGTTACCGTGATACTGGTAGCGTAGCCCGACATATGTCAAGGAAGTGGACACAAGAAAACAGCAACATCAGCAGAAATGGTCCGAAAAGTAAAGAAGTGACTTGATCGAAACCCTCGTCACAGTGGCCGAAAAATAGCTCGTGAGCTGAACATATCTCGATATTCCATTCGGCAAATATTGAAAAATGAGCTTGGGGTAAAGCCATTGAAATTTCAAAAAGTGCAAGAACTTACACCGCAACCGAGAGAAAATAGAGACTCGAAAGAGCTAAGGAGTTACTTCGCTTGGCCGAAAGTGTTGAACTGCCGATTTTGGTTTTCTCCGGTGAGAAAACATTCATTGTCCAGCAGATTGTAGACAAACAAAATGATAGTGTTTATTTGCCAAAGAGGTCAGTTTAAAATGAGCACCTTCGGTTGGCCACCAGAGCTCAACCCCGGCCATAGTGATGGTGTGGGCAGCCATAACAGCCGATGGTCGCTCCCCGCTCGTACTAATCGGCCGTGACATCAGAATAAATTCCGAATATTATCGCGAAAATATTCTGGAAGGTGTATTAAACACCATCGCACTCAGCACGCACCACCCAAGAATGGTTACAAAATGAGGTTCCTCGCTTCATTTCCAGCGCACAATGGCCACCAACAACTCTGGATACCAATCCGTGGGACTATTGTGCCTGGAGTATTTTGGAAAGCAAGGTTGGCACTTAAAAATACCAAAGTGTCGATCACCCCAAGCAAGCGCTTCGTCGGGAATGGGCCAAAATACCGCGGAGCAACATTCGGGCAGCGTGTGACGGTTTCATTGGCCGTTCGAAGACCATAATTCGTGTCGAAGGTGACGAATTCGAACAAATCTAAACTTGTGTTAAAATTTGATGTAATTTCCGATATTTTTTTGCTTTCATGCAATAAAATTATTAAAAATGTAAAAATTATAGCGTTTGCTTTTTTATCTCATCCTGTAGTACTATTTAGTACTTTTCGTGCTCTTTTACTACACATTTCCAAAACCACTTCTATATCACAAATCTACCCCTATCAGGGACCTCAGTACATTATTTTAAAATTCCAGCTTTCAAGATTATAGCTGCAGCCATTTCGTCTGGGCGTTGATTGGTAGCCCCCGTAAACAAAGGACGCACCTTTGTTGGCGAAATATTGTCCCTCCCATCCCTTATGCAACCTCAGCAGTTTCACCTATTTTGAGGATTTAAATTGACTTTAATTTAATATTTAGTTTCTTTATAATTTGTGACGAAAAAACCAGCTGACCTCTCTCTATTTTTTTTTTTGTCCATTTTCCCCAACACTATGGCTTTAAAAAACCCACTCAATTATTATGACAAGAATTTGTTAAAAAAAAAAAAAAAACAAAAAAAACCTTGAGCATGTTAACACTTTTTTGTCATTCCTCGAAATTTTTTATTCACACACACACACACACACACACACACACACACACACACACACACACACACACACACACACTCACACTTGCACCCACACCAGCCAAACACACGCAGAAGTCCCATTCATCTTTGTCCAGAGTCTATTAAAAGTTGTTCCATTCTTTTTTTTTGTACGTTTTGTTGATTTTTGCTTCACTTACTTGTTGTTGATTTTGGCCAAGTTTTTTTTTCATAAAATTGCTGATGTTTGTATGGATTTTTTCCAAACTTTGTGTTTTTTTTTTTTTTTTTTGAGAAGACAGAAGTTTACTTTTTCACGTAGATGACTGACTGACGGCCGGGCAGCTGCATGTGTCCAGATAGGAGGCAAGTTTTTTTGGAGACGAAAGTTTTCCAATACAATTATTTTGTTTAAATAGTAACAAAACTCATGTGGCATGCAGAAAATAAAAAAAATAAAAACATTATTGCAAAGTTCAGAAAAAAACCAGCTGAGTTTAAATGAAACTCAGTGCAGGAGTAAATAAATGGGTCATTGCAACATCAGTGCAGCTGATTGAATATTTCAATAATATTTATAACGACAATCAGAGGATTTTAGGGATTTTAGGAACTTCGGAAAATTTTTCCAGGATTGAGAATCATCCATAGTCAAGGACTTTACAGAACATTTTTCAAAAATATCGCGTATTTTTGGGAAGTGCTTTTACGATATCTCTATTTTTCATGAATTAGAAGAAAATATTTTGCAAGGACTTTTAGAACATTTTTCAACCTTTTGAGGATATTTTAAAAGACTTTCCATTGCCGTAATCCTGGATTTTTTAAGAATATTTTTTCAAATACTTTTAGAATATTTTCAGCGATTGTTTTGCGAATATTTTTATTTAAAGGACCCTCAGATCCAAAACCCTGATGTTTTTAAGATTATCTATTAATGAATGTCGGAATATAATTGTGGATTTCTTTGCAATTATTTTCAATGACCCTCAAGGTCATAATCCTGCATTATTTAAAAACTATTTTCGCAAGGACCTTTTCAATGTTTTTAGCAGACTCTTAGAAGATTTTGAGAATATATTTTTGGGACTCTGAGAGATTATTATCCAGAATTTTTAGGAACATTTTTTTCAAGGACTTTCGTGACCTAATCGAGGATTTCTTTGGAATGTTTTTTAAGGGCCATCTGAGCCATAATTTCTTAAAAAATTGTCTTATGGTTGTCAAATTTTTTGACAGAGATTTTTTTCCATGGACTAACTGAGCCAAAAAGTGGAATTTTTATTAATATTTTTATAGGCTCAAATAGCGAAGTCGTCCTTTTTTATACCCTCCACCATAGTATGGAGGGTATATGAGGTTGTCATTCCGTTTGTAACACCTCTAAAAATATACATTTTAGACCCCACAAAGTATTTATATTCTTGATCAGCATAAAATTCTATGTTGATTTAACAACATTTTAGCTTCCGAACGAAATGAAGAAAGTTGATAAAAATTTACTCAAATGTGTATTATGTCTGCAAGACTTTTGGTAGGTGGTTGGTCCACATTTTCGTATATCCCCCATAAATCGGTACCTCCCGATACGCGGTATTTTATATTTTTAAGATTTTAACAGAATTTTTAATGGATTTTAATTTTGTGAAAATTGTCAAATTTGTACCAAATGGTGGAGGGTATTCAAAGTTCTTACTACTTTTTCACTTGTTTAGATTATATTTTCGAACGCTATCAGAGCCAAACTCGTGTATTTTTCTAAGACCACCTTTTTCAAGGACCATCGAAGTCATAATCATGGATTTTTGAAATATTTATTTCAGGGTAAATTAGAACTTAAATTGTGAACTTCTTTTTAGAATTGTTTCTTTGCGTCGTATTGGGCGGAGTTTATCAGGTATATTTTTCAGGGACTAAAGAATATTTTTCAAAGAAAGTCAGGTCCAAAATGTTAGAGGGAATTTTCAGAGAAATCGAAGATTTTTAAGTGTATATTTTGTTAACTACCAGAACTTAGTTGGTGGACTTTTAAAGAATATTATCGGAATAAATTATCGTTGATTCAAGGACTATCAGAGCTATTATTGTGGATTTTTAAGGATGACACATGTAGGTTGTTAAGATCATTTCTTAGAAGAACTATCAGAACTAAGATCTTAGAATTTTAAGCATATTTTGGCAGGGATCTTAAGAGTGTTTCTTATTAGGATTGTCTGAGGTATACAAGGTGAAATAAAAAACCTGCAAAAAAGTCAAACAGCATCATTTTTACATTTTTTTTTTAATTTTATTGAATGAAAGCTAAAAATGTCGGAAATAGCATTAAATTTTAGAATAAGTTTAGAATTTTTCGAATTGGTCACCTTTGGCACGAATTAATACATTCAAATGGCCAAAGAAACCGTCACACGCTGCCCGAATGTTGCTCTGCCGTATTTAGGCCCATTCCCGGCGAAGCGCTTGCTTAAGGTGATCAACACTTTGGTATTTTTTAGTACCAACGGATTGGTATCCGGAGATTTTGGTGGCCATTGTGTGCTGAAAATGAAGCGAGGAACCTCATTTTGTAACCATTCTTGGGTGGCGCGTGCTGAGTGCGATGGTTCTGAATCCTGTTGGTTTGTCCAAAGTCTGCGGCCAAAATGTTTGCGTGCCCAAGAATATTTTCGCGATAATATTAGGCATTTATTCCGATGCCACGGTCGATTAATACGAGCAAAGAGCGACCATCGGCTGTTATGGCGGCCCACGCCATCATCATGGCCGGTGCTCGCCGCTTGAGTTCTGGTGGCCAACCGAAGGTGCACATTTTCAGCTGACCTCCTTGGCAAGTAAACACGATCATTTTGTTTGTTAACAAACTGCTGAACAACGAATGTTTTCTCATCGGAGAAAATCAAATTCAACAGTTCACCACATTCGGCCAAGGCTCAAAAGAGCTATTGAGTCTATTTTCTCTCTGTTGCGGTGTAAGTTCTTGTACTTTTGGAATTACAATGGCTTTACTCCAAGCTCATTTTTCAATATTTGCCGAATGGAATATTGCGATATGTTCAGCTCACGAACCATTTTTCGGCCACTGTGACTCGGGTTTCGATCAAGTCGGCTCTTTACTTTTCCAACCATTTCTGCTGATGTTGCTGTTTTCTTCCGAAATCACACTATCGCGCTTGAATTCCCTCACGAATAACTTTTTCTGGAAAATTCCCACCAAAATGCTTTTGTACGCTTGTAAACAATTTAATGAGCTATCACTGGAATAATTTTTACAGCTATCGGACGAGTGGCTTAGAAATGACAGCAGTCTGAAGTTGGTTGCAGTTTTTTCATCTCACCGAGTATATATCCAATTTTGGACATAATCTGCTTGAAATATCGGAACCGGTTTGCAGCCTTGGTAATTACACTACCCTTTTTGATATAGAGATAAATAATACAATTTCCATTTGCCATGGTTTTGACATTTTGGCCGTCAGAGAGTTAACATTTCTTATCATTTAAACTCTACTACTATACCCTCTGTAAAGCCCCTTACTTTAATTAAATAAAGTCTAAATATTTTGCATTAATTTATTTAAAAATTTTCACCTTAACTTTCCATTTAGAAATTTTCTACGAAAACCGAGTTACTTCCACATTTCATTTGTTGTTATGTTTTTTTGTTTGTGTTTTGTTCACATTTCATTTTTTGACTTAGGCCTGTGGCACTGTCCGGGTTTTGTTTGCCAAAGGACACTTTTCTTCTAGCCAAGCAGCATCAAATGAATATTTAATAACTCTCTTTTGGCTGTCAGTCTTTGTTTACTGTGACCGATGCAGCTGCTTCGGGGAGTATCTCAAAGTTGTTTTTGTCAGTTGACTTCATGGTTGGTTGGTTGGATGCTTTTGGTGTTTGAGTTTTTCTCACCTGGTGGCCTACGGTTGGCTTACTTTCAAAGACACTCACACACACACATAGAGATACTCTCATGCATGTACGACCTGCAAGTGTGTTCACTTAGGTCACACACACACACAAACAATCAAACATCACATTTTCATAAGTATCCTGTAATGCTATTTAAAATGTCATTTAATTTGCCATGCGAAACTTATTTGGATACGGTCTGACTGCCTGCCAAGCAAAGGTGTGCATCTGTCCATTATTGTTAGGAAGAGAAAGGCAGAGAAGGGTAAAACTGCATGAGAACCAAATTGGAAAAAAACGAAAGGTAAACGAGTGTGTTTTAATTTAATTTTTATGTCCAGCTAAAGACTGACCAATGAGGCTAAGTGGTTGGTCGTATTGCAGATTCTGTCATTTAACTTCCATTTAGGCATTCATTTCTTTATGGACTTTGCATGGGACATGTTTTTGTTACCCTTGTCTGTTTTTTGTGGCATATTTTGTTGGAAAAGCACTTTTTTAATTAAATAAAAACTGACAATAATACCCATTGCCATCTAAAAGCCATGTTAGCTGCATTTCACTTTTTTTTGGTTACCATTTAATTGACAAGTCTGTTACGAATTGGACACATTGTGGAAATAAACGAAAAATGGACATTGGAATTATAAATGGATATTTGAAATGTTTTAAATTTAAGGATTATTTCAAATTTTCCAAATTCCGATCATCAAGGGATATTTTGAGAGAGAAAATACCGAATACAAAACATGTTTGTGCCTAGGATTGACCATTGAAAAGAATACATACGGGGTGAGATGAAAAAACTGCAACCAACTTCAGACTGCTGTCATTTCTAAGCAACTCGTCCGACAGCTGTTAAAATTATTTCAGTGACAGCTCATTATATTTTTTATAAGCGTACAAAAACATTTTGGTGAGAATTTTCCAGAAAAAAAAGTTATTCGTGATGGAATTCAAGCGTGATGGTGGTGTGATTTCTTTATATTTGGCTGGAAAACCACAAGTGGCTATCGTTAGAGCACTCCAGCATTTAAATGTGAATAAATCTTTTGTGACTCGTACCATCGCTCGTTACCGTGCGACGTGGTAGGGTAGCCCGATGTCAAGGAAGTGGACGGAAGAAAACAGCAACATCAGCAGAAATGGTTCGAAAAGTAAAAAAGCGACGTGATCGAAGAAACCCGCGTCGAAGTGGCCGAAAAATGGCTCGTGAGCTGAACATATCGCATTATTCCATTCGGAAAATATTGAAAAACGAGCTCGGGGTAAAGCCATTGATATTTCAAAAAGTGCAAGAACTTACACCACAACAGAAAGAAAATAGACACAAAAGAGCTAAAGAGTTGCTTCGATTGGCTGAAAGTGGTGAACTGCCGAATTTGATTTTCTCCGATGCGAAAACATTCGTTGTCCAGCAGTTTGTAAACAAACAAAATGATCGTGTTTACTTGCCAAAGAGGTCAGCTGAAAATGTGCACCTTAGGTTGGCCACTGGATCTCAAGCGCCGACCAAGGTGATGGTGTGGGCCGCCATAACAGCCGATGGTCGCTCTCCGCTCGAATTAATCGACCGTGGTATCGCGAAAATATTCTAGAAGGGCGCGCAAACATTTTAGCCGCAGTCCTAGGACATTCCAACAGGACTCAGCACCATCGCACTCAACACGCGCCATCCAATGGCCACCAAAATCTCCGGATACCAAGGTCAGCTGAGGCGCCGGCCATAATAATGCTGTGGGCCGCCAAAACAACTGATGGTCGCCCTCCGCTTGTATTATTCGACCGTGACATCAGAATGAATGCCGAATATTATAGCGAAATTATTCTGGAGGGTGTATTAAAGCCTTGGGCACGCAAACATTTTGGCCGCAGACCTCGGACATTCCAATAGGACTCAGCACCATCGCACTCAACACGCGCCACCCAAGAATAGTTACAAAATGAGGTACCTCGCTTCATTTTCAGCGTACATGACCACCAAAATCTCTGGATACCAATCCGGTGGACTATTGTGTCTGGAGTATTTTGGAAAGCAAGGTTGGCACTAAAAACTTCCAAAGTGTCGATCCCTTCAAACAAGCGCTTCGCCGGGAATTGGCCAAAATACCGCAGAGCAACATTATGGGAGGCGTGTAACGGTCTCATTGGCCGGTTGAAGGCCATAATTCGTGCCAAAGTTGACCAATTCGAATAAATCTAAACTTATTCTAAAATTTGATGCTATTTCCGACATTTTTTACTTTCATTGAATAAAATTTAGAAAAACTGTAAAAATAATGGCGTTTGACTTTGTTGCGGTTTTTTTATCCCACCCTGTATAGTATAAACCGTCCCTCCAAATATAAGCTATCTTCAATATTTTTTTTGTCATTTTTGTGAAATATTGAAAAAATTGCATTTTGTCGCACATTGAATATGCCTCATAATTTTTGTAGAACCTCAACGAACTATGTGCTTTATAAAAACCACCTTGCACCTTTTAACATTTAAATGACAAAGAAAAACCTCACCATCAAAGGAAATGGATTCAAAATGTTGCCACAATTTGGTTAAAGTGTTACTGAGAATAATGCAAATATAAGCAGAACTTCATGCCGCCGCTTACAACTCAAAGAAAAACGGAGAAGAGCATTATAAATGACAAACAATTAAATTTTTAATTAATTTTCTTTTCTCTCTTTGCACACCGCATATTTATTTAAAGTAGCAATGCAAATATGGTGGAGGCATTCCTCCCACCCCTTGAGAATCTCGGGAGGGAACAAATGAGATGGGATATAAATTGCTGGCAACACCAGTGCGGTTTTGGTGCCACTGTAACAAGCGGTTGAATGGTCGAATAACGATTACGCTTGACATTGGTAATGGTCTTCCAGTTCCAATGTTCTGTCTAGGTGGGGATTGGAGTTTGGTTAAGTCAAACTGCTATTCACTGCAGTTTTGGGGGGGGGGAAAGTGAGCACAACTTTTGGTCAGCCGGCCAGCTGAAGTCAACAAAAAACACTTTGCTTTGGAAATTCGCAAGGCAAACTCATTTGGAAAGGTACTTCAAAGTTCATTAGTCAGTGAGTGAATACCCCATTCGTTGGACCCACTGAGTGAGTGGGTGAGCGAGTGGCAAGTGAAACGCACTTGAAAGTCCACATAAATTGCAAACAATTTCGTTTCCTCCGCCCCCTCCTTGGTGGAAAACTACCAAAAAATGTGAGCGAAATAAAGTGTTGGTGCTGGTCAATGAGGGCTGATAAACCAAATGAATGGAGGGGGTTAAGTTAACTGTCTAGCTGCTTGACTGACTGGACACTAGTCCCTGTCTGTCTGGCTGTCTGCCTGCCTAACGAACACAACAAACGAAGCTGATTAAAGCTCCTCCCCCCTCCGTTTCCCAGTTAAGCTAATGGCTTGTTTACCAAACGGAAACAGGACTAATGAGTTCCTATTTTTTTGAAAGTTTTTTTTCGGCGCAAAGTTTTTGGGAGGATAGGAAATAGCCAAAACAATTGCAATTGCCTTGATTGTGACAAGCTAAGGGAGGGCGAAAAAGAAGAAGGCTATTCCGTGGCAATAAGTTATGAAGTGGGGTAAATAACTTTTTATAAGCATTTTTGCTAATAACTAGCAAGGGCCCAGTACTTCGTCGGCAAAAAATCAACAGCCCAAATTTTAGATTCATTCCAACAGTTCGTGTTTAATGAAAACTTCATAAAGCGTACAAAAAATTTCAAAATTACAACACTTTATATACAGGGTGAGATAAAAAAACTGCAACGGAGTCAAACGCCATAATTTCTAAATTTTTTTTATTTTATTGAATGAAATAAAAAATGTCGGAAATAGCATCAAATCTTAGGAAAAGTTTAGATTTGTTCGAATTGGTCACCTTTGGTACCAATGATGGTCTTTAAACGGGCAATGAAACCGTCACACGCTGCCCGAATGTTGCTCTGTGGTATTTTGGCCCATTCCCAGCAAAGCGCTTGCTCAAGGTGATCGACAATTTGGTATTTTTTAATGCCAACCTTGCTTTCCAAAATATTCCAACGGATTGGTATCCGGAGATTTTGCTGGAAATGAAGCGAGGAGCCTCATTTTGTAACCATTCTCGGGTGGCGCGTGCTGAGTGCGATGATGCTCAGTCCTGTTGGAATGTCCAAGGTCTGCGGCCAAAATGTTTGCGTGCCCAAGGCTTTAATAAACCCTCCGGAATATTTTCGCTAAAATATTCGGCATTTATTCTGATTTCACGGTCAACTAATCCGAGCGAAGAGCGATCATCGGTTGTTTTGGCGGCCCACACCATCACTATGGCCGGCGCTTGGGTCCTGGTGGCCAACCTAAGGTGCACATTTTCAGCTGACCTTGGTATCCGGATATTTTGGTGGCCATTGTGCGTTGGAAATGACCTCATTTTGTAGTCTTCCTTTTGTGGCGCGTTCTGAGTGCGATTATGCTCAGTCCAGTTGGAACGTCCAAGGTCTGCGGCCAAAATGCTTGCGTGCCCAAGGCTTTAATACAGCCACCAGAATATTATCGATTTATATGAGCAGAGAGCGACCATCGGCTGTTATGGCGGCCCACACCTTCACCATGGCCGGCGCTTGAGTTATGGTGGCCAACAGAAGGTGCAAATTTTCAAATTTTTCATCGGAGAAAATCAAATCCGACAGTTCAAAACTTTCGGCCAAGCGAAGCAGCTTTTTAGCTCTTTTGAGTTTATATTCTTTTCGTTGCGATGTAAGTTCTTGCACTTTTTGGAATTTAAATGGTTTTACCCCGAGCTCATTTTTCAATATTTGCCGAATGGAAAATTACGATATGTTCCGCTCTCGAGCCATTTTTCGGCCACTGCGACGAGGTTCGATCAAGTCGCTTTTTTACTTTTCGAACCATTTCTGCTGATGTTGCTGTTTTCTTCCGCCCACTTCCTTGACATATGTCGGGCTACGCTTCCAGTATCACGGTAACGAGCGATGGAGCGATGGACACAAAAAATATATTCATATTTAAATGCTGGAGTGCTCTAACGATAGCCACTTGTGGTTTTCGAGCCAAATATAATGAAATCGCACTATCACGTTCGAATTCCATCACGAATATTTTTTTTTTTTTTGTGAAATTTCTCACCAAAATGCTTTCGTACGCTTATAAACAATATAATGAGCTGTCAGTGGAATAATTTTAACAGTTGTCGGACGAGTGGCTTAGAAACGACAGCAGTCTGAAGTTGGTTGCAGTTTTTTCACCTCACCCTCTATGTAGGTCGTTTTAGAGATGTGTGCTATATTTGTACGAAAAATACTAAATGGTATTAAGTTTGGTAGTGAGTGAAGGTATGGGGCTGTAATCCTCAGGTTTTGTTTTGAGGTCTCTATTGGTGTAAGAAATTGAGATTTATCGTTGGTTTGGAAATGCGTCATATATTTATACGAAATGTATTAAATGGTACTAAATCTGGTATTGGGTGAAGGGATAGGGTTTTAATCCTCAAATTTGATATTGAGATCTATTTTGTAATCTGGAATTTAGATGTGAAGGTCGTTTTGGGAATGAGTGCTATATTTGTGCGAAAAGTTCTTAAAGGTACTTAATTTGGTAGTGAGTGAAGGGATGGGGCTGGAATCCTCAAATTTGAGAATGAGTTCCCTATTAGTAACTAAAATTGAGATTTGGTTATGATTTGAAAATACATCCTATTTTTATGCAAAAAGTACTAAATTGTACAAAATTTAGTATTGGATATTTGATATTTAGGTGCATATTTGTATCTGGAATTGAGATTTGGCGGTGGTGTTGATGCGTCCTATACTGGTAATAAATTTGGTATTAGGTGAAGGCACAAAGCTGGAATCTTCAAAATTGATATTGAGATCTGTGTTTGTATCTGGTATTGGGATATGGAGGTGGTTTTGAAAATGTGTGTTATATTTGTACGAAAAGTACTAAATGGTACTAAAGTTGGTCTTGAGTAAAAGGATGGGGCTGGAATCCACAAAATGTGATATGGAGGTCTCTAATGATATCTTCTTGTATCTCCCACCCAAAAGATCTATGTTTTAAAAAATAACTTCAATAAATTGTGAAATTAGTGGCAGGTTTTCTCCAAAATTTGCACATATTCTCATATTATATCTAGCGTGAAGATCAGATATATCGGTTCACTCTTCCTGGTATCTCTCAATAAAAAGACAAAAGTGTTGATGCTATATGCTAAGGATATATAACCTTAGCAAATAACTGACATCTTTAACTTATTTTTAATGAAATTAAAATTATGGAATGTCTGGAAAATCATAAATATTTACACAGTAATAATAAGAGTTTCCCGGACAGGAAATATTAATTTTCCCTTAGCCAAACATTTTCCATTATAACACAGAAAATGAATAATAATAAAAATGCGGACATAAAATCACAACACAATTTTTATGGTCTCTCGTTTTTTTATCAATTTTTTAATATTCTCCAAGATGTTGTTGTTGTCGTTGTTATTTTGCAACATTTTAATGACACAGGACCTTCAACTCCTACTACACACACAGCCCTGGACCCGAGTGCACATGTTGCAGAAACTTACACTTCTTCCGCACTCACAGGAAAGAAGAAAACAAACAAATAAACCAACCAACTCGGCCCCATAAAATGACATCGACATTTGCAAATAAACTTGGACACTAAACCACATTACGCACTTTTATTGTCTCCCAGGCGCACAATGACTGCCAGGGTGGGGAGGACGGACGGACGGCGGGATGAATGGAGATTTGCCTCCCAAAGCAAAAGGTCATAAAAATACTGAAAAAGCCAGTCTCAGCAGACCAATTACATTCATTAAAAAATGAGAAACGAAAAAAAACAACAGCCGAACGAACGAACGAATATAGACAGCTATAACTTGTGTCTAGAGCAATATTTTCCTCGTCTTTTTTTTTTGGCAAAGGGGATTTGGTGGGGGGAGAAGAGTTTGGGAACAAAAGCAATAATGCACAATTGAATATACGAGTGTGTGTGTAGGCACTTGCTGCACATAAAGAATCGCCCAACAACAATGACTCGACAAAACAGGCTATAGGAAGGACAATAAAATGAGCATTATCATCGTCGTCATCATCAAAGCAACAACAACAACAATAACAACAATTGCAAAATGAAGCTGTATTATGTGCATAGACAGACAGACGGACAGACAGACAAAGGCAATAAAACTGACAAAAACCATAACAATAATAAACAATTAAATGTGTAAAACATGGAAATTAAATAAAAACAATAACATTGCAAAATTGCTGTTGTTGTTGTTCTTTTTTTTTTTTGTAATGGTGGGGCGTTGAGAAAGTTTTTGGTTCATCGTTATTATTATTGTGCAACAGTTTCAGGGTCTTGGTAAGGCATTTGGGAAGTGCCAATTGCAATCTAGGAATCAAGCTTTAAAAAATTAGTGACTCATGACTGGAGTTATGTCAATCTGGCTCCTAGTTCAGTTCCTAAACGTATGAGTGATATAATATAGTTCACATCACTCATACGTCGAGTTTTCATACAAATGA
The DNA here is from genome assembly GCF_030504385.1 of Musca domestica. Taxonomy (NCBI): domain Eukaryota; kingdom Metazoa; phylum Arthropoda; class Insecta; order Diptera; family Muscidae; genus Musca; species Musca domestica. The sequence goes on along the minus strand of NW_026712225.1, from coordinate 24,441 downwards.
CTGGAGTCCATGGAAGTATATAAGGGACTTGTTCTCTAGATCGAACTAAATAGGCACAATTCTACTGATGACCAACCCTTGAGGCGGAGGATCAATACAAATCTCGGTTTTTGGATGTTCGTGTTAGAAGTTGAAAAAATATAGTAAATATGTTGCCATTTGTATTGACCCAGAGATGGAAGTAGAATTCTGAATTATGAAATTTGGGTCACTGGTGGAATGTAACATACAGGGTTGCCCATATTCGACGGACCCATCTGGCAACGCCATAACTTTTGACAGAGATGTCACATCGGATTATTCGCATTGATTTGCATTTGTTCCCGTACAAAATTCAATTGACGCAAAGAATGTTGCCTGCGGACAAGCCTCGTCGATTAGAATGGGCCCAAAGGTCCGTCGAATATGGGCAACCCTGTAGACGTACCATTCTAACTTTAATTCTGCCAAAAGTACTAAAAGGTACTAGCTTAATTTTTTGTAACGAATAGAGATAAAATATTGAAATTATGTATGGGAATCAGAGTTGGTAAGAATACCCGATATAGAGGGTGGCTGTGAAAATACGTATTTACCACAGGGTGAGATGAAAAAACTGTAACCAACTTCAGACTGCTGTCATTTATAAGCCACTCGTCCGACAGCTGTTCAAATTATTCCAGTGACAGCTCATTATATTGTTTACAAGCGTACAAATACATTTTCGGGAGAATTTCCAGCAAAAAAGTTACTCGTGATGGAATTCAAGCGTGATGGTGTGATTTCTTTATATTTGGCTGGAAAACTACAAGTGGCTATCGTTAAAACACTCCAGTATTTAAATGTGAATAAATCTTTTGTGTCTCATACCATCGCTCGTTACCGTGATACTCGTAGCGTAGCCCGACATATGTCAAGGAAGTGGACGGAAGAAAACAGCAACATCAGCAGAAATGTTTCGAAAAGTAAAGAAGTGACTTGATCCAAATCCGCGTCGCAGTGGCCGAACAATGGCTCCTGAGCTGAATATATCGCAATATTTCATTCGGCAAATATTGAAAAATTAGGTCGGGGTAAAGCCATGAAATTCCAAAAAGTGCAAGAACTTACACCGCAACAGAAAGAAAATAGACTCAAAAGAGGTAGAGTTGCCTCACTTGGCCAAAAGTGATGAACTGCTCCGATAAGAAAACATTCGCTGTCCAGCAGTTTGTAAACAAACAAAATGATCGTGTTTACTTGCCAAAGAGGTCAGCTGAAAATGTGCACCTTCGATTGGCCACCAGAACTCAAGCGCCGGCCATGGTGATGGTGTGGACGGCCATAATAGCCGATGGTCGCTCTCCGCTCGTATTAATCGGCCGTGGCACCAGAATAAATGCCGAATATTATCTCGAAAATATTCTGGAAGGTGTATTTAAGCCTTGGGCACAGAAACATTTTGGCCGCAGACCTTGGACATTCCAAACGGAACACAGCACCATCTCAGTCTTCGCGCACCATCCAAGAACGGTTACAAACTGAGGTTCCTCGCATAATTTCTAGCGCACAATGGTCACCAAAATCTCCGGATACCAATCCGTTGCACCATTGTGTCTTGAGTATTTTGGAAAGCAAGGTTGGCACTAAAAAATACCAAAGTGTCGATCACCTCAAGCAAGCGCTTCGCTGGAAATGGGTCAAAATACCGCAGAGCAACATTCGGGCAGCGTGTGACGGTTTCATTGGCCGTTTGAAAGCCATAATTCGAACCAAAGGTGACTAATTCGAACAAAACTAAATTTATTCTAAAATTTGATGCTATTTCTGACATTTTTTGCTTTCATTCAATAAAATTAAAAAAATATGTGAAATTGTGGCTTTTCACTTTGTTGCAGTTTTTTATCTCACCATGTATTTTTTTTAATACTGATTAAGAAGCGCGAATGATGAAAGATAAGCCTGAATTTTTTTTTCAAAAATGTTATCAATCCTGGAAATTTTATTTTTTTTATATTTTTCACATTGGTAGGTATTTTTACCTACTATTTTTTATATTTATTTTTTTTTTTTTTTTTGGGAACAGACCCGGAACTCCAGATTTCTGTTCGGAATAAATTGTCAAATTATCGATTTTTTGGACCCAGATTTTTTATAAAACCCCCGAAAAGCCGAAAAAGGGCCCATCATGAAGGTCAATTGATGCCAAATTATAGCTGACACTCTTATCTTTTCAAAATTCTACAATTTGTTCTAATACCTTTTTCGGGTCCAGAGACATGGGTTTTTTCAATCGCATAACCCATTAAAATTATGTTTAAAAAAAATAAAAGCTATATATCGCACAGCCGGCGTTGAACATAAAATTTATCAAATTTGGAAAACTTTGGTTCGGGAAAACCGGTGTGGGACATACCCAGAGGAGAAAATATCAAGCCCCTCTCAAAAATACCTACCTGGAAAAAATTTCAAATAAAAGAAGAGTTTTTACTAAACTAGAGTTAAGCTATCAGTACCTCCCACTTTTCGATAGTTTGGAGATTTTGTGCCCAAATTGCAACCATATAATCTGTCATTTGATATTTTGGATCCTCTGTGTGTAGATTAACTCCTTTCAGAAAAAGTCAATAAAAATATAGTCTTCATGTGATGGAAATTCTAAGTTTTAGGGATATTGAGGATACCCGATTTTGCCAAAAATGAAGTTTCAACATAGAGCAGGGAATGAAATATTCGCCCCGTTGTTTCTTCACTCACTCTGTTTTTAACGTGTTGTGAATACGGCCCTTAACTTTTAAGATAATATTTTTTTAAAACCAATTTATTAATATTAATTTCTTAATTTGTCTTTTTCAGGTATGCTTTCATTAGAGTTTCCAAAAATGTCTTGAAAAAATTTGGTAAGTTATTAGCCATAAAAAATCGGCATAATAGTACTCAATTATAGTACTCAATACTTTTTTCCAAAAACTTCCGCTGTCGCCTCCATCAATCTATTAAATTGCTCCATAATAAACATTTCAATATTTTTCAATGGACCTTTAAAAAATGCAATCAAGCCTGAAATTTAATACTGCAAAGCTGGAGCCATAACCAACGGACAAATAAACACTTATCGTAGATTTGCAGTATCGAAAAACAAAATGTTTAATTCAATAAAAACTGCAAAATATGAACTCGAATAATTTAATGCCATAATCGGTATTTGAAAAGCAAACAATGGTTGTTGTTCAGTTGTTGATCCACTCATCAGAATTAAATCTCCATATATATAAACATACAAACACCCATACATATATCTGTTTCAATGGCATAAATTCTATGGCCAGCCAAAAATCCACTAGATTAGCCAGTCTTTGTTCAACATATTTTCACAACTGAATTTGGAAATGGTGTAGAGGAGGGGGCGGGGGAGGAACAGAAATTCCAGCAACAGCTGTTGGAATGGTCACTTTCAATCACTTTGCATCGCACACAGAACGCATGTAAACGAAACGGAATGAAATGACAGTTTAGCCATGACGGGACTAAGAATGGCCTGCCAAAACAAAAATAACATGGCCTAGATCTTCACATCATGATATCCCAACTATTTGTGTTGTTCTCTTTGTTGTTGTTGTTGTTTTTATTTTATATGAGTCCTGTGAGTGTGTGTCAAATTCAATTGTAGCACCACTAAATGGAGTGTTGTAAAGTGACCTCTGGGTAAAATTTGTCAAATCATAAAAACATTTGTACGAAAAGAGAAAAAAGCCAAACAAAAATGGTCACCAACTAAATTAGGGAAATTGTAACAAAATAATTAAGTTATTTTTGTGACCCCGAAAAAATAACTCAAATGAAAACATCAGGAGGTTGTGTTGGTCATATGGTTTGATACAGATGTTTGTTGGTATTTTGACATTTTTGTCATAGCAAATTCATTGATGTTATGAAATGGGCAAGGTAAAGTTTAGTGGATTTATAAGGGTTTACAATTCAAAAAATTTTTATAATGTTCCTAGATCGCAAGCTATGTTTACAAAAGGCAGTAAATCTTCTCTTACCTTTAAAGTAATTATATTGGGGCGCAATTGGTGGAATTTTCATTAATTTTCAAGTCCTTGAATGAGCATAAATTTCACTTTCAAATTTTCTCTAAATTAGCTTCTCTTTAATAGCACTCAGCCTTATCGTAACGATGTTGACATTGATGAGGACATTAAATATGTTTCCTTCTCATTTTTATGCCTTTGGCCATAAAAAAAATCAACTCATACATGTGATGTGATAAGTTTATTTTTATAACCCCACAAAATTTATTTGATTATTTATTTAAATTAAATATTATTATATGCGAAGACTGTATGATATGAATTTGACATGAAATTGTCATCAACAACTTCAGCAAGAATTTTTATAACAAAAACATGGACGTTATAAAACGTTTTGGAGAGAATTTTAAGTGGATTGAAATTCTGTTAAAGTATAAAACCCTGAACATGACACACAGTATGTATTCTAAATATACTCAAATTAGAAAATATAAGTCGATTTACACTTACACTTAACCTGTGACCCTGCTGGGAGCGACGTACCCAAAAATGCATTCGAATACATTTCGCGGTGCTTAACTAAGAAAAAAAAACTTTTCCACCTAAAATGTATTTAATTCAGAAAAGTAAAAATTTCGGAAGGAACCGGGGTGCCAGTTGTCCGTACATAGGTGTGGTATGGATTGCAGTGTTTGCAAAGGCAGAAAAATCAATTCTTATCCATCTACGATTTTATGTCAGGAAGTCCTAAAAAAACTTAAAAAATCCACGCATTCTCCCTGAAAAAAAGAATGTTTAAATCCATGGTTTTTGTCCAAGTAGTCGTAAAAAATATTCTTAAAAATTCACGATTTTTAAAAAGGAAGCCTTTATTATGTTCGCCAAAAACTCACAATTTTTTATCTGGAAAATAAAAACAACACATTTAATTTGCAAAATAAGGACTTTTAAAGTTCAAGAGTTTTTTAAAGCGGCCATAAAAATATTTTATTTTTTTCGGCCAAGAAAGTTCCGAAGTCTTTCAAAATGTTCCTTAAAAATCGATTTTTTTGGGAAAAAGTTAACGAATCCCGGGGAATTCTTGAAAATTATGCTTGATCCACGAATTGAAAAATCCATAAATTTTTGTCAAGAAGAAGTTTAAAATATTTTTTAAAAAATCTACGATTTGTGAACAGAAAGAGATAGTCCTAAAAATTCCACAATTTTAAATCGGGAAGTTCTTAAAATAAATTCATAGAAACATGAATGATATTGGAAAACTAAGAAGTTATAAAAATGTATGTACTTACTTAAAAATTCACGATTTGCATATAAATTCCATTAAGTCCGAATAAAATCTACAATTTATTGCCGAAGAAAATTAACATTTCCTTTTGCCTCGAAATCCTTAAAAATCGACCAAAAAGTCCTTTGAAAAAAAAATTGAGAAATCCAATCATTTTTACAAATTACTACTAAGCGGCCACGAGTCATGGAAGTTCCTCAATATAATCCGATTCACTTTTTATTCTTGGCAAAACGTACAAATTGAAGAATCAAAAAAATTTTTTTTGGCGCGTAGTCCTTGAAAGTATTCTAGAAAAATTCAAGATTTTTCTTTAGGAAGAAGTTGAAGAACATGAGGCTCTCGATTTGACGTCAAGAAATCGTAAAGATTTTTTTTTAAAATAAAGGAAATTTCATGTATTATATTTAGTAAGCCTAATTATACAGGGTGAGATAAAAAAATTCAACAAAGTCAAACGCCATAATTTTTAATTTTTTTTTTTATTTTATTGAATGAAAGCAAAAAATGTCGGAAATAGCTTCAAATTTTAGAATATGTTTAGATTTGTTCGAATTGGTCACCTTTGGCACGAATTATGGCCTTCAAACGGCCAATGAAATTGTCACACGCTGCCCGAATGTTGCTCTGCGGTATTTTGGCCCATTCCCGGCGAAGCGCATGATTGAGGTGATCGACACTTTGGCATTTTTTAGTGCCAACCTTGCTTTCCAAAATGCTCCAGACACAATAGTCCAACGGATTGGTGTCCGGAGCTTTTGGTGGCCATTGTGCGAAATGATGCAAGGAACTTCATTTTGTAACCATTCTTGAGTGGTGGGTGCTGAGACCTGTTGGAATGTCCAAGGTCTGCGGCCAAAATGTTTCATGCCCTCCAGAATATTTTCGCGATAATATTCGGCATTTATTCTGATGCCACGGTCGATTAATACGAGCGGAGAGCGACCATCGGCTTGCGGTCCACACCATCATCATGGCCGGCGCTCGAGTTCTGGTGGCCAACCGAAGGTGCGTATTTTCAGCTGACCTCTTTGGCAAGTAAACACGATCATTCTGTTTGTTTTCCAACTGCTGGACAACGAATGTTTTCTCAACGGAGAAAACCAAATTCGGCAGTTCACAACTTTCGGCCAAGCAACTCTTTAGCTCCTTTGAGTCTATTTTCTTTCTGTTGCGGTTTAAGTTCTTGACATTTTTTTGGAATTTCAAAGGCTTTACACCGAGTTTATTATTTCAATATTTGCCGAATGGAGCCATTTTTCGGCCACTGTGACGCGGGTTCTGATCACGTCGCTTCTTTATTTTTCAAACCATTTCTGGTGATGTTTTTGTTTTTTTTCGTCCACTTCCTTGACGTCGGGCTACGCTACCAGTATCACGGTAACGAGAGATAGTTCGAGACACAAAAGATTTATTCACATTTAAATGCTGGAGCGCTCTAACGATAGCCACTTGTGGTTTTCCAGCCAAACATAAACTATCACGCTTGAATTCCATCACGTATAACTTTTTTTCTGGAAAATTCTCAACACAATTTTTGGTACGCTTGTAAAAAATATAATGAGCTGTCACTGGAATAATTTTAACAGCTGTCGAACGAGTGGCTTAGAAATGACAGCAGTCTGAAGTTGGTTGCAGTTTTTTTTATCTCACCCTGTATTAGTATCTATACGACGACCTGGAGCGGAATACAATTTTTATCATATCCCATTACAATATTCAAATACGAAATTTGATGCAATTCCATTGAATAATATCGTCAGTAATAACCTACTTCAAAACGGAAGCTAGAGTGATTTTCACAAGCGGACAGACTGACAGACATTATTAAATCACCATAGAATGTAATGCTTATTAAGAAAATATGTAAAACAAATTGTTTATTTTGAGGTGTTATAAATGGAATGACAAACTATTCCCTCCATACTATAGTGGAGGATATAAAAAGTACCACCCATATTAATTTCTTTATTCATTTCAATTTTTATTTATTCACACAAACAAAGAGTCAAATTTCTCCCATCAAAATTATTTTTTTAAAAAGAACTTCCAATGTGTTTTTAAGTGAAATGCCCTTTGGAATAACTTCTTCTTTTGCTTCAGCATTTAATAATAAAACCCCATATATTTGTTTACACTTCCCCCCTTTCCCTTTTGTGGATTCGGCCATATGTGAAATTTTATTCCATTGTGCCAATGGCAATGGCAGAGAGAGAGAGAGAGGAACAATGGCAATCTATAATAAAAACAAAAACAAAAATAATTTTAAAAAACTATAAAATTTTTTTCGTTTTATGCGCAGTTTTATGAAACCGACCCAGCTCAAACCAGAAAAAAAAAAACACTGCACAAGCAAAAACAAACAACAACAATAACACAGAAAAAACGGAAAATAAATTGAAAAACGTGACTAACGATTTAAATGGCAACATAAAAAATATGTTGATTATTATATCCTTTGGCAAACAAATGGGAGAGGAGAGGAAATTTGCTGCCCTCTCCGTTTGTTTGTGCTACGTGGGATGCGCTGTTGTTGAGACAATATGTGTGTACACAGGGAAAACTTATGTTGTGTGTGTGTATGTGTGTGTGTGAAAAAAGGATTTTCTCCCTTTAGTTATTAGAAAATGATTGACGGGAGAATAAAATCCCATCACATATTGTTTTGGATCCATTATTACTTTATGATGACGATGATGAGAGAACATTTGTTTGTTGATGCCGCAGGGTGGTTGGAGTGTTTTTTTTTTTTTTTTTTCGAAACTGTTGAACCCTGATTCATTTCATTTTAATTTTATTATTTTTTCTACACTCCTCCTAGGGCCGGGAAAATAAACATCACTTTATCTGCCCGATTTGAGTGCCTTTGATAACCACCCAGGCACATAAAATGTTTCACTCATTGAATAGAATCATTTATCCTTTAATTGTTTTTTAAAACATTTGCTCGCTCATGGCCTCTCATGAGAAAAACTATTAATTAAATAAATATAAAAATTATCCACACTTATTATTAAATATGATTATAATCTTTATTAATTTAAATGACGCTCACTTCCGCACGCTCACATATGTACATATGTAGTTTTTCTTTTTTAATAGTTGTTGTTTTTATTGAATATTCGCATTCATAGAATTTCTTAAAAAAAAGCAGAACCAACAACTACGAACCATGTCATTTTTGTAGAACGTGAACAAAATAAACAACAACGAAATACGTGCGGATTTTATTAACGGAAATCACCAATACAAATTTAATTGCGAAAATATGTAAACATACACACACGCACATACCACCATCGCCGCGGCGGGTTAATAATAATTTTATAATCATTTGCAACGGAAGGTGTTCATATTCTCATAGTAATGCGAAGCAGAACTATTTATTGGGGTGTAATGGAGACATGATACTGGGAGAGAATTTTAATATTATGACCTCTGGAAATTTTCAACCTATTGATATTATACCCTCCACCATTTTATGAAGGGTATATTGGCTTTGTATATTAGCCGTTTGTAACTCCTCGAAATATCCATGATAGACACTGCTGGATCGGCGTAAAATTCTCAGACGATTTAGCGATGTCTATCTTTAGAAGGCTAAAATTTTTCCACGTTTTCGTATAGCCCCCATATAGCGGTACCTTCCGATATTCGGTATTTTGATGATTTTAGCGACATCATTCACCCGAATTGCTTCAAATTTCGTATTCGAAATTTTTAATGTGTACTACAGTCTATGCCTACAAGTTTTGTAAGCAGGCCCACTTCGTCGTATAGCCCCCATATAACTATAGCTCTCTTTATTTGGTATTTTTATGCTTTTAGCAGCATTATTCGCCGGAATTGTTTCAAATTTTGTATTTGAAGATTTTAATGAGTACTACAGGCTATGACAAGAACATACTTATGCAGGTCCCCGTCTTCGTATAGCCCCCGTATAAAGGACATCATTTATATGGAATTTTTCGAAATTCGTTGGAATTTTTCAAGTTCCTTCCAAACGGTGGAGAGTATTAATAGTTCGACTCCTTTTTTATTTGTTTTTTCTATTCAAGAGCCTGCAGCCCAGCAAGCCCTTTTGCATTACCGATAGGTTACAAATAATGGGTTATCTTTCACAAAAATACAAAGCAGAAGAACATATTCTCCTCATTACCAAGTAAGGAGTATCATCTGCCACTACAAAACCGAGAGTTGAGAATTCGAGACCCGACATGGGAAAAAATTCCATGAGTTGTTGATGTAGGTGTTAGACTTTAAACAGCCCTCTATGTTTGGAAAAGCGGTACGGTGTACAGGGTGAGATCACATCACATTTTAAAATAAGTTTAGATTTTTTCGGATTGGTCACCTTTGGCACAAATTATGGCCTTCAAACGACCAATGAAACCGTCACACCCTGCTCGAAAGTTGCTCTGCGTTATGTTGGCCCATTCCCGGCGAAGCGCTTGCTTGAGCTAATCGACACTTTGGTACTTTTATAGTGCCAACTTTGCTTTCCAAAATACCCCGGACACAATAGTCCAACCGATTGGTATTCGGAGATTTTGGTGGCCATTGTGCGCTGGAAATGAAGCGAGGAACCTAATTTTGTAACCATTCTTGGGTGGCGCGTGCTGAGTGTGATGGTGCTGAGTCCAAGGAGTTTGAATGACCAAGGTCTGCGGCCAAAATGTTTACGTGCCCAAGGCCTTTATACATCCTCCAGATTATTTTCGCGGTAATATTTGGCATTTATTCTGATGCGATAATATTCGGCATTTATTTTGATGCCACGGTCGATTAATTCGACAATCGGCTGTTATGGCGGCACACACCATCACCATGGCCGGCGCTTGAGTTCTGGTGGCCAACCGAAGGTGCACATTTTCAGCTGACATTATTGGCAAGTAAACACGATCATTTTGTTTGTTAAAAAACTGCTGGACAACAAATGTTTTCTCATCGGAGAAAACCAAATTTGGCAGTTCACCACTTTCGGCCAAGCGAAGCAACTCTTTTGCTATTTTGAGTCTATTTTCTTTCCGTTGCCGTGGATGCTCTTGCCCTTTTTAGAATTTCAAAGGCTTTAACCCGAGCTCATTTTTCAATATTTGCCGAATGGAATATTGCGATATGTTCAGCTCACGAGGCATTTTTTGGCCACTGCGACGCGGGTTTCGATAAAGTCGTCGCTTCTTTACTTTTCGAACCATTTCTGCTGATGTTGCTGTTTTCTTCCGTCCATTTCCTTGACGTCGGGCTATGCTACCGGTATTACGGTTACGAGCGATGGTACGAGAACACGAAATATTTATTCACATATAAATGCTAGAGTTTTCTAACGATAGCCACTTGTGGTTTTCCAGCCAAATATAAAGAAATCCCACCATAACGCTTGAATTCCATCACGAATAACTTTTTTTCTGGAAAATTCTCACCAAAGTGTTTTTGTACGCTTCTAAAAAATATAATGAGCTATCACTGGAATAATTTTAGCAGCTGCCGGACGAGTAGCTTAGAAATGACAGTAGTCTTAAATTGGTTGCAGTTTTTTCATCGCACCCTGTATATCATCTTCATAACAGATCTTGTGTTAGCAAAAATGTTTGTTGGTGTGAAATTTAAAAATAGCTGGATGCTTATTTCACTTTATTTGCGGGATTTCTTTTACAAAATCGTAAACCCTATGTGGGGGGATACCAGAAGAAATGGTCCTATCAGATCTTGTGTTGATGAAAATATTGGGATATACCTAGTCTGAATGGAATCAGATGTTAATTTCGTGTTTTATTAGCTTCATAGATATTCAAAACTCTGGCCTTTGTGGGGGAGGTACTAGGCCGATATATCCCATCTTTACAGCAGATCTTGTGTTAGAAGAAATAATGAGTTGTGTGAAATATAAAGAGAGCCGGATACTTATTTCGGGTTCTGTTACGTTTTGGTTATTCAAAATACCAGAATACAAAGTACCAGAAGAAGTGGACCGATATATTCCATCTTCCTAACACATCTTAGAAAGGATCGAATGTTTTTTTCGAGCGTTTTTGTTATTCAATATGCTGACCCTTAGTGGTGGATGGATAGAAAAATGTCTGAAATTAAAAAAAAAAACTAAAAGCTAAGTTTTAAGAATTCCATAATAAAGTTTACTAGAAGTTTTGAAAGGTGCTAACTGTAGTACCAATGATGAATTTTCTGGTATTCTATATATAAAGTCGGATGTGACGCATCCGCAGATTACAAAATGTTATACAAATAGGTTCTTTGTAGGATGTATCGAATGTTACTATTGCAGGGACCTGGAGTTCTGAATTTATGTATTAGCTTCTGCAGTATAAAATTGGTAATTGAACCAAAATTATATGAGGTACTAAAATTCAGGAAAAATTTTTTGCATTGTTACCTAGTGAAAATTTGCATCCTAATACACCTCATTTCTGCAATCCGCACATTAACTTCAAGCATTTTTCATTATTTTTTCATAATTAAAATACAAAAACAAACGTGAATCTATCGGAAAATCACTTTACACTTTGTCGTCCCATGTCTCTGCATGACAACATTTGCATTGTGCCGGGTGCATTGGACGGATATTAATAAACGGAAATTTCAATACCCGTCAGCCAGAAGGTAGACTGCATCTGACTGTTGGTGGTTGAGACTGGTTCAATGTGGTTTCTGTGGGCATTGAAAACTTGTGCACCACCACCACCGCCACCAACGAACTTTTCAATATTTTCAATTTAAATAAATTATCAGGTGAAATTTATGTGTGCAGGAATTAAAATTTATTTCGATACTCAATTAGTATGGATGGATAACGAAATCGTCCATATATATTATGGATTATTTTAATTAATTAAAAATAAATGCATTTTTTATTCCATGAGATAAAAACTGAATAAATCCGAAATTTATTTGATGAATTTGGATCAAACATATTTCAAAGATTTCTCACGAATTTTCAAAATTATCAGAAAAAAACTACAGCTTTAACATTGCAACCCACAAAAATTTCTCCCAAAACCATTTTACATTTTCCCTGTGAAAATAAGTTACATTAACCAAACCCCCCTTGGCTATGTTAACGCCCCCTCATTTCAACTCCAGGTTAATGTAAGCAAAACCAATTCATTTCTCTCTCTCCCTCCGAACTCCCCTTCCACCTACATACCCATGTCCTCCCTCATTGCTAAATTAGTTCATTCATTGCTTCCGAACACAAAGACCTGTTTTTTCTCCGTATCTTTGGACAACTTTTAGTTTGGCCTCTATGCGACACAAAGTTCAATAGAAAACGTCCAGCTGACAATCCAGCAAACGGTTGGCAAAAGTGAAATCAAACGAAATCTAAATCTAGCAAAAAAGCAAACTTAGCGATTTATGTTGTTGCTACTGTCGCTCTTTCGTTCGTTCGTTTCGTTTAACAACTGGTCGCCAAAGCACAATTTCATGTCCTTTCGTTTGTTATTGCAGTTGACATGCCTTCAACAATTTTTGATTGATTAATTTCTAAATACAAACACAGTCATTTGTTGGCTGGCGGGCGAGCGGGTTTGAATGTGTGGGAGGATATGAGCGATTGGTGAAGGTAATTAACTAAATGATAAGACTCCTCCGTTTCATATCTATGTGTTCTGAGAAGACAATCCAATGAACACACGATTTCATATTTATCCAAAAATCGTATATTTATCCTAGGAGAGGTACTATAATTCCAATGTAACAGCCATTCCCCAAAGGCCGACCCGTGGCTTGTAGAAATGGTACAAGGCTCACTATTGGTGATTAGGTTTGTGCTAAGATTTGATATTTGGTAAAATTTGAATGAAAAATACAAAACAGTACGAATTAGTTTTGCACACAGGTCCTACAATTGTTAAGGTGTGCCATGGGGCTGAAAATTTAATATTCGTACAATGTATTCTGAAGATCGTATTGTAAGGGTATGACACGTAGAAAATAGTAACATTTTTTTACCATTGATATTGCTTGCAAAATCGATGGTAGAATCTGAAAAATATGCCAGAGGTTTCCCTGTGGTGCAAAAGGTATAAAATAATTTTTTGTGGAAAATTGAACTTTAGGTTCTTACAAAGGTACAAAGGACTTCGGTCTATCGAAGTCCTTGAAGTTTATCGACAAAATGTCGAATTTTCCAAAAAAAAAAACATTTTACTGCACAGAAAAAGAAGGGTTAATTGTAACGTGGTTTTCTCGTCGGCTGAGGTAAGCTCTGCTGTACCCAGGGTCTCCATAAGGACCCACTAAAGCTTATGAAATAATATGAGTAGATTTCTTCCTTTCCTGGGAATAAAATCGGATGTTTTATTGATCTTTAATGCTAAATTACAATCTATTCTGATTGAAATACAATCAGATAAATATCGAATGTAGGATGGCAAATGGACTTCGAGGGTGTTCGTGAATTCAATGTAATGGTGTTAAATTGATGATCGGGAATTCGATGTAGGCAAGAAGGTGTACGGCTCGTGGATAATCGGGAATGATGATGTCATGTTGAAGGAGATCGGGAATTGCGGTGTTGCGTTCGGGTGACGTTTGTGCTGACGATTTGAAGGTAATTGGGAACTTGTGGTCGTCGGTTGTCAACGATTTGACTGCTATCCGGATTTACGATTTTGGTGATCGGGTGATGAGGGCTGTTGACGATTTGATGGTAATCGGGAACTTGTGGTCGTCGGTTCTCGACGTTTGAATAAAATCAGGAGTCGCGATGATTGTTCTCGGTCATGTCGGCATTCGGGATGTTGACGAATATAATCGAGAACTTCATCGAATGGTGGATAATCGGGGTTTGCAAAGTAGATGTGGACGTACAGGGCTTCGGAGACAGATTGGAGACCTGTGGTATAAAAGCAAATCACAGGGGAAATCCTCGGGAGCAGCTGTCCAGATCTTCGTAGACGGATTGAGATTCGTTCGTTTTCAGCAGCTCGTTGAGGGTGGATTCGGCAACCGATGCGCTGGGCTTTGTAGATGGATCGGGGTTCGTTCGGGTTCGGTAGCTCGTTGAGGGTAGGTTCGGCAACCGATGTCTAGGTCTTCGTGGATGTATCGGGCCCCGTTTGGGTTCGGCAGCTCAGGTTTTGTTATTCGGGTCGACTACAGGGGCGAGGTAACTAGTCTAGATACGGTTTATAACTACGGCTACTTTACTACCAAGCTAGACGAAACTCCTGCGAAACAGGGAGCCGAAGCTCCTGCGGAACAGGGAGCCGAAGCTTCTGTGAAACAGAGAGCCGAAACTCCTGCGGAACAGCAAGCCGAAGCCCCTGTGTGAATGAATTACCGGCCAACTTAATGGCTTAATGAAAGCCAGTCTTGGAAAAAAGTATTTCCGTCTAACGGCAAATTGGAGACCTGTGTTATAAAAGCAAATCACAGAGGATATCCTAGGGAGCAGCTGTTCAGGTCTTCGTAGGCGGATTGAGATTCATTCGTTTTCGACAGCTTGTTGAGGGTGGATTCGGCAACTGATGTCTAGGTCTTCGTGGATGTATCGGGCCTCGTTTGGGTTCGGCAATGAAGTAGGTTTATAAAATTTTTCTCAAATGTATATTATGTCTGCAGGACTTTTGTATTGAAAATGGGCCATGTAGGTCCACGTATAGCCCCCTTATAACGGTATCTGCCGATATTCGGAATTTTGATGATTTTAGCGACATTATTTCCCGAAATTGTTTTAATTTTGGTATTTGAAGTTCGTAATAGATACAACAGCACAAAACAGAAAATGAGCCATGTAGGTCGACGTCTTCGTATAGCCCCCATATAACAGTTCACCCCGATATTCGGTATTTTGATGATTTTAGCGACATTATTTACCGGAATCGTTCATAATGGATACCACAGGTCCTCGTCTTCGCATAGCCCCCATATAACGGTACCCCCGATAATCGGCATTTTGATGATTTAAGCGACATTATTTACCGGAACTATTTCAAATTAGGTATTTGAATTTCATAATGAATACTTCAGCCTATGACAGAAAATTGTTTGTGCATTTTAACAGAATTTTTAACGGATTTTATTTTATTTATTTATTTATTTTTTTTTTTTTTTTGAAAACTGTTAAATTTTACCAAATGGTGGAGGGTATTCAAAGCTCGGCCCGGCCGAATTTACACCTTTTTTACTTGTTTTAATTGAAAATATTTTTTTTTCAAGGATATCAAGAAAAAAATGAAATTTCTAGAATTCTTTCCTGAGAATTATGAAGAAGATTTATTAAGAATATGTTTTCCATGGATATTCTTTTAAGATCTCGTTTTTATATCTAACGCTCAACCCATTTGGATTGTCTCATACACCTTTCCATGTGTTCGCTCAATACCATCAAGTCCTTACCGACACAAAAACACACTTAATAGGTGGCAAATGTGGGAGGTTTGTGAATCAAACAACATTTTGGTCGGGTAATTTCATACTAATTTTTGTAGGTTGTTGGATGTGCTGGTTGAGGAGTAGAAAGAGTTGGTGGGTGGGCCCCAAGGGGAGGTTGGTGAAATGACTTTTATTGTTTGTACTATTTAATTGCTTTCTATTGTTTTTGTGTTTTATTTTCTTTCTTTCCTTTTTTTTTTTTGTTATCCTGGTATTGAGTCTTAATATATACTCTTTTATTTACACATACACAGATATAGATTCGAATTGAGCAGATGTGTAAAAAGAGAAAGAGAGACTTTTACATAAGTCCAACACATACTTATTTACAAAAGGAAAACAATATGGGATTGTCGAAGTATTGGTGCTTAAATGCGTTTCCTTTGTGTCTTTGTTTGAGATCGTGTGTGTAAGGATGTGGGGGTGTGAGTAGGTGTGTGTGTGAGTGATTGATTATTTGTATTTAATTCTTATTGATTTGATGTATTGAACAAAGTAAAATATAGGAATGTGTGAGTGTATTTGCTTTTATTTTTGGCTCTGCTTTGAAACAACACTTTCTTTTATTTGTTGTAATTAAAAATTCATGTAATTATTTACACCTCCAGGGGGTGACTTGTGAAAATAATTAACATTTCGTGTTTAGGCTTTGCGTTTAAATAAATCAGGTGCCAATTATCATAAATATTGAACGTAGTGACATAAATATTAGTAACTGAAGTTATTTTAAAACAAGTAAAAAAGCTGTAAGTTCGGCCGGGCCGAACTTTGAATACCCTCCACCATTTGGTACAAATTTAACAATTTTCAAAAAAAAAATCCATTAAAAATTCTCTTAAAATCTTAAAAAATACCGAATGTAGCCGTATATTAGCGTCTATACGACGATGTGGACCTGCATAGGCAACTTTTGTTACAAGCTATTACAATATTCAAATGCGAAACTTGAAAAAAAACTGTTTATAAAGTAGCTAAAATCATCAAAATACCGAATATAGGGAGGTACCATGGGGGTTATAAAACGTGGACCTGCACAGACAATTCTCTGTCATAGGCTGCAGTATCCATTACGAACTTTAAATACAATATTTGAAATAATTCCGGTAAATAATGTCGCTAAAATCATCAAAATACCGAATATCGGGAGGTACCGTTATATGGGGGCTATACGAAGACGTGGACCTGCGCAGACAATTTCCTGTCACAGGCTGTAGTATTCACTATGAAATTCAAATACCAAATTTGATATAGTTCCGGTAAATAATGTCGCTAAAATCATCAAAATACCGCATATCGGGGGTACCGTTATATGGGGGCTATACGATACGTGGACCTACATGGCTCATTTTCTGTCGTAGGATGTAGTATCCATTACGAACTTCAAATACCAAAATTGAAACAATTCCGATATATAATGTCGCTAAAATCATCAAAATACCGAATATCGGGGGGTACCGTTTTATAGGGGCTATACGAAAATGTGGACCTGCACAGACAATTTCCTGTCATAGGCTGTAGTATCCATTACGAACTTCGAATACCAAATTGAAACAATTCCGACATATAATGTCGCTAAAATCATCAAAATACCGAATATAGGGGGGTACCGTTATATGGGGGGAGACGTGGACCTACATGGCCAATTTTCTGTCTTAAGCCGCAGTATCTATTACGAACTTTAAATATTAAATTTGATACAATTCCGGTAAATAATGTAGCTAAAATCATCAAAATACCGCAATCAGATGGCTATACGAAGACGTGGACCTACATGGACCTGCAGACATAATAATACATATTTTAGTAAAATATTATCAACCTACTTCATTTCATTCTGAAGCTAGAGTGATTTCCACAGATGGAATGATAAACTCAATATACCCTCCATAATATGGTGGAGGGCATAAAAATATGAATATAGGTTAGTTCTGTTGGTCACTTTGTTGCCATCGGCCTCCTAGGGCCAGCAAAGTAATTCATCACAACATTTTTTTCTTTTTTTTTTTTTTTGTTGACGATTTCAATTTTGTTGCAAACTTTAGTTTCCATGGCCTGGCATGTTTCGTGATTTGATTGGATTTAATTTGGATTGTGTTTGATTTTGCACTGGGCCAGGTAGGTCTAAACAAACAAGTCACACCGAATTAACCCAGGCCATGAATGCCGGCTCGCATGGCAACGTTTTTTTCTCTGTTTTTTTTCGATGATGTTGCAATTTTGTTCGGCAACGCATGCCAACACAAAAAATTCGAATCACATTTCGTGATGATTTTTAATAGGGTGGAGTGAAACCAATTTAAAGAAAAAAACAGTAAAGAATGTCTTAAATTCGGTCGGGGTCGACTTTATGATACCCTACACCACTTTGCTAATTTACTAGAGCTCCACATAACAATTAAAAGTTTTTATGCACAATTAATTTGAAATCGGATAAAGATATATATGGATGCTATATCCAAATCTGAACCGATCTCGATAAAATTTGTCAAAGATATTTCTGAGCTGTATTTGATATATTTCCCTGCATATTGTTGTTACGAAGTGCATATTACGGCTTTAGATAACAAATCGGTATGAACAATATATATGGGACCTATAGCTATATCGCAACCGATCTTCACCAATTTTGACCATACTAGCTTCTAGACTCTATTCAGTCATAAATGCCAAATTCCATCCCATTTGGGCAAATATTAGACGTTTGGTGCACAATAAAAGGTAAATCGGACAAAATTATATATGGGAGCTATATCTGAAATCTGAACCGATCTCGATAAATTTAGCAAAGCTATTTCTGAGCTTTATTTGATATATTTCCCTAAATATGGTTGTTATAGAGTGCATATCTCGGCTGCGGAGGACAAAAATAACAAATCGGAATGAACAATATATAGGGAGCTATAGCTATATCTTAACCGATTTTGATCAAATTTGGCATACTTATTTGCAGGCCTAATTTGGCAGTATGTGCAAAATTCCATACTGTTCGGGCTGATATTACACGTTTGTTGCACAAATAAAAGGCAAATCGGACGAGGATATATATGGGAGCTAAATCTAAATTTTTCCCGATTATCTCCGATTTCAATAAGGTTCGTCCTTGGGCCAAACAAATGATTTGTGCAAAATTTCATCTGGATCGGGCAATAAATGCGAAATGTACTTTGTTTACAAAAATACATCGACGGACAGACGGACGGACATGCATAAATCGACTCAGAATGTGATTCTATGCAGATCATCAAAAGGAACTATGGGTCTATATCGTTTCCTTTTGCCTGTTACAAACAAATGCACGAAGACATAATATCCTGACCACCTTGTGGTGTAGGGTATAAATATTTACAATTTAAAGGCTCATAATCGCAAATTTTTTTGAGATGGAAAAATACCTATCTTCTCTATTACGCTGCGGTATTAGAATAGGGATACTAATTTCCTGATTTTAATAATCAGAATTTTGATCAATTTTTGGGGGCAAAAATGAAAATTCAAACGATAATATAGCCATTTTATTTATTCTAAAACGAAAATTTATCATCGATTTCCATTCCACCCCATGACACCATTCCACTGGTCGTCATACAGTTATTTTCTCTTGCCAAACCAAGCCGAGCCGAAAAAAAAAACACATTTCACTTAATCAAAACGAAATGCGGCTTTAACACAATGTGAGGTTTTAGTCACGTGGATCAAATCAATGGAAATGCATACAAAAGCATCGGTTATTTGTAGATTTTGGGTTTTTGCTTTCAGTGGAATTTTAAACGAATTCCATTTGTGGAATGAGGACAACGGCTAGTCACCGACAATATGTTGCATGATTTCCCATTTGGACTCGTGCAAATAGTTTCGATGGCAGGTTAACACAATTTTTTGGGTTGATGTGCTGGTCTGTTGTGATTTTAAAGACATCAATGGATTTAAAAGTGGGACGGATTCTTTAAATGCATAAATTCGCAGCCAGGAGGCCTCCAGGTCATCTATACAGGATGATATGAAAAAACTGCAACCAAATTCAGACTGCTGTCATTTCGAAGCCACTAGTCCGAAAGCTGTTAAAATTATTCCAGTGACAGCTTATTATATTGTTTACAAGCGTACAAAAGCATTTCGGTGAGAATTTCCAGAAAAAAAGTTATTCGTGATGGAATTCAAGCGGTGTAATTTCTTCATATTTGGCCGGAAAACCGCAAGTGGCTGTCGTTAGAGCACTCCAGCATTTAAATGTAATAAATCATTTGTGTCTCGTACCATAGCTCGTTACCGTGATACTGGTAGCATAGCCCGACGTTAAGGAAGTGGACGGAAGAAAACAGCAACATCAGCAGAAATGGTTCGAAAATAAAGAAGCGACTTGATCGAAAACCCGCGAAACGTCGCAGTGGCCGAAAAAATGGCTCGTGAGCTGAACATATCGCAATACCCCATTCGACAAATATTGAAAATGGGCTCGTGGTAAAGCCATTGAAATTCCAAAAGTGCAAGAACTTACACCGCAACAGGAAGAAAATAGACTAGAAAGAGCTAAAGAGTTGTTTCACTTTGCCGAAAGTGATGAACTGCCGACTTGTTATCTCGATGAGAAAAACGTTCGTTGTGCAGCAGTTTGTAAACAAACAAAATGATCGTGTTTACTTGCCAAAGAGGTCAGCTGAAAAAGTGCACCTTCGGTTGGCCACCAGAACTCAAGCGCTGGCCATGGTGATGGTGTGAGCCGCCATAACAGCCGATGGTCGCTCTCCGCTCATATTAATCGACTGTGGGCATCAGAATAAGTGCCGAATGTTATGGCGATTTTTTTTTTTTTTGGGGGGGGGGGTGTATTAAAGCCCTGGGCACGCAAACATTTTGGCCGCAGACTTTGGACATTCCAACAGGACTCAGCACCATCGCACTCAGCACGCGCCACCCAGGAATGGTTTAAAAAATGAGATTCCTCGATTCATTTCCAGCGCCCAATGGCCAACAAAATCTCCGGATACCAATCCTTGGACTATTGTGTCTGGAGTATTTTGAAAAGCAAGGTTGGCACCAAAAATACCAAAATGTCGATCACCCCTCAAGGTCTTCTATAGCCAGTAGAAGACCTCAAGGTCTTTTATAACCAGTGAAAGACCTCAAGGTTTTCTATAGCCAGAGGAAGACCTCAAGGTCGTCTATAGCCATGGAAAACCTCAAGACCTTCTTAGCCAGTAGAAGATCTCAAAGATCTCATATGGACAACAGAAGACCTCAAGGTATTCTAAAAACAGTAGAAGACCGGATGGTCTTCTATAGCCACTAGAAGACCTTAGGGTAACCACTAGAAGACCTCAAGGTCTTCTATAGCTTGCGGATGTCCTTAAGGTCTTCTATAGCCCGTAGAAAGCCGCAACGTCTTCTCTAGCCACTAGAGGACCACAGGGATCTCCTATAGACAATAGAAGGCCTTAAGGTTCCTATAGACAATAAAATAACCTCAAGATCTCCTACAACAATAGAAGAACTCAGGGTCTTCTATAGACAATTAAAGACTCAAGGTCTCCCATGGCCAGTAGAAGACATCATGTCTAATGTAGCCAGCAGAAGATCTTCCATAACCAGTACAAGACCTCAAGCATTTCTATAGGCAACAAATCAGAAGACCTCAAAGTCTCATAAGAGACCTCAAGGTCTCCTATAGTCAAAAGAAGACCTCAAGGTCTCCTATAGACAAAAGAATACCTCAAGGTCTCTATAGACAAGAATAAGACATCAAAGTCTTCTATAGCCAGTAGAAGACCTCAAGGTCTTCTATAGCTAGTAGAAGACCTCAATTTCTTCTATAGGTATGGAGGACCACATTTCAAATTTACACTCTCGAAAAATAAATAATCTGATACAATATTTACTACCTCAAATAATGCCACTCTTCTCTATAATTTACCTCTCCTCTTTTCCCCATCTCCTTCCAGTGATACTTCAATATCAACCCGTGTGGATATGCTGACGCCGGCCATTGAAGTTTACAAACCCACCGCTCTGACATAAGGATGACACGGTGGAGAGCAATTTAGGTAATCCATCGACGAGTAGTGATTTTTAGCAGAAGCTAATAACGACCCGTGTCGAGCTTAATAATGCAGGCTACAACATGCCAACAACAGCAACAAACAAGGACATCAACAGCATCAACGCCCACAAACCGTCATACATGGACAGCATTGCCCCCGACAACTACAGCAACAGCAACAAGTACAACCAACACGACAGCAACAAATGCAACTACGACAACATCATCAACAAAGCAACTTCAACAACAACAACAGGGACTGGTACTAAAACAGCAACAACAACTACTACTACTACAGCGACGAAGACGAGGACTACGACCACAACAGCAACTACTAGTTCTACTACGGATAATCTATTTGTTCTTCCATCATAGTGTCAATCAAACTATATAAAAATTATAACGAAATAACAACAAGAACAACACTCTAGCAAACGAATTAAAAACCGGAGAAAAATGTAAATTGAAAAAGAAAATTTGGGGGAAAACCATAAATCTCATGAAATCCAGAACCAGAATTAACAACACAACAGCCACAATATTAAATAAGGTAACAAACAGCAGCAGCAACAACAACAACAACAATGCCCAAACGAAATCAACTAAACTGAAACACAACAACATCAACTACAGTAACAAAAAAAAACCAAACCAAACATGCACATATATAAATAAATATATTTATATATATCTACTACTAAATAAGTTCATAATATATATATATTTTTAGTGGAACAATAAGAGTGGGAGAAAGAGAGATGGAGATAGAGAGTCGTAGAAAGGCCAAGCCCTATTGTGGAAGGGATTTTTATGGTCAAATAAATGAATGAATGGATGGTCAGCGGCCGGTCAACTATTAGGAAACAGCCAAACAAAATTATAATCAAATCCCCCCAAAAACCCATATTATGTATACAGTCACACACACACATATATATATATACACATCTAATAAGGTATATATTTTATAAATTAATTTATCGCCCTGGCTAAGCGAACACAAAACACAACTTTAATCTGACCCGAAACCATAGAAAAAAAATTCTCCGACAACACACACACACATATATAGGCAGATAACATAATATAGTACTACCCCTTGTACACACATAACGAAGGACAATAGGACTGATAACCCAAACATGTAATCCCGGAAAATATATACATTTTCATTTGAAATTTATTCCAAAAATAAGGTAAAATGAAATTTTCACAAAATTCGTCCTGGCGTGAGAAAAAAAAGGCTTCTTTTTGTGTATAAACAGGGATGTCGGCTTTAGTTCAGAATATTATTGGTAACTGATAATATTTATAGCATTTTTAATTGGTTTTACTTGGGGTTGGTCTTTTTAATTTGAGTATAAGTCTTTGTTATAAATTAAAATAATTCGCAGGAAGCCATTGGAAGATATGATAAGAATTATGTGAGGAGTTTTCGGCGTACATCTTTTTTATACCCCTTCCTCCTAAGATGGAGGGGAATATTAAATTCGTCATGCCGAAAATTCATTTGAAGCTTCATAAAATATAGGTATTAAAAAAAAAACTAATTAGATTTAACTATGATATCCGGCTGTCTCCCTTTGTTTTTGCAAGTTAGGAACATTCCAGCAGTTTTGTAGCCTCCACCAAAAAATGAGGGATATATTAAATTTGGCATTCCTTGAACGAGCCCACGAAATCTTCACCGAATATTCATTTATGATTGACGTAAATTCTATGTCAATTTAGCATGTCCGTGCTAGTTTTGAAATCAATGTTGAAGACAGAGTTCTGAAATTTTACACAGCCATTATATATTCCCAGGGAATGAAAAATAAATCAATTCACGTTTAGCTATAGCCCTCATGTAACTGTAACCCGTCCCAATTTCCAATCAAACTATCAGTAATTTTAGATTTTGGATTTTTTTTTTTTTTATATTAACTCCTCCCAAAAGATATTCAATATATGTATAGCCCTAACTAAACGGAACTTCCAGATTTTTAAATATTGTTATTTTACTTTTGCCAACTAAAACTTTAAAATTTGGCTACAAATTTGGCCTAGGTCTGGATTAATTTATATTGAAAATGGGCTACAACGGCCCCCGATTTGTAAGAGTTTCCACATAGCGATATCTCCTGGTCCATATTTTCGGTCAGGGATTCATTCATTTTTTTTTTTCAACCAATTCAGCTGAAAATTGACAGATTTTGTAATAGTCTCCACATAACGATATCTCCGGGTCCATATTTTCGGTCAAGGATTCATTCAACAACTTTTTTTCAACCAATTCAGCTGAAAATTGACAGATTTCAGATTCTCAGCAGAAAATAACTCTTCGCAAACACACATCACAACCACTATTTGCTATTTTATCCGCCCATGAAACGGTTCCTCTTTTTTTCAAGTATTATAAAGGTTTTGGATGCATTACCCATAGCCCCAATATTTCAAAATAGCCTCAATTTTCGGCAACGACAAACAAAGAAAAACTTTAGAAAATACGACTAATGTACATAAACGTGGTTCAGTGAGTGGTGTGTTTAGCTCAGACCTCTGAAAACTCACTCGAATTCTAGTAAAAACGAAAATTGGAGCATTTTATTTTGGGGCTTTTTTATACCCTCAGCCATATGTTTACATTGGGTATACATCGCTTGATACGACCAAAACTTGACTCAACGAAATAACGATTTGGACCAATCCGTTTCAGGACATTTAGAGTCGATCTAGGGGTGCCCATCCGT